>NW_028145425.1:795000-1002500 GCF_977016875.1 Pavona decussata | reverse complement strand
ACGCAGTAATCGAAAGTGTGATTAACGTGGTTTGGGGATGTGGGCCTCCCCGGGAATTTTTCTTTCAAGGTGACAGGGTAGTGGAAGCCTATAACTCCATTTGCAACCCATCTAAGGATCAAGTTAATGATGCACGACACAAGGCCAACTTAGTAGGTTACCAGGGAGGATCCACGACGGATACAAAAA
The DNA here is from genome assembly GCF_977016875.1 of Pavona decussata. Lineage (NCBI taxonomy): Eukaryota > Metazoa > Cnidaria > Anthozoa > Scleractinia > Agariciidae > Pavona > Pavona decussata. Next base: position 1,002,311 of record NW_028145425.1, on the reverse strand, counting down.
AAGTATTGTTGTATTAGATAAGGTAAGATAATTTATTTAATGTCAAATACACAGGGGGTAGACTCCCAGTCCCCGAGCCACGGGCTCATGATAAAAGTGTTTGACAATATAAAATAAAGCTAATATCGTCAATAGCTTTTAATTAAATCAAAAATAATATCTATCTACAAAAATAAATAAATAAAAATAAATCGATTCAAACGCAATTACTTCACTGACAGCCCATAAAATTTGACTTAGTTAAAGTCTCCGAAACGATGATGCATTAGGTGCGTTTTTTCAGCGGATGGCAACTGGTTCCAGATGTGTGAGATCATGTACGCATATGGGCTATGAAGGAATCTACTTTTACATTTAGACCATTGCTTCTAAGATTATATGGAGTAACTGGGGGTTTGAATAAATTGGCTAAATAGCCTGGACCATTCTCCTTGAAACATTTAAAAAATATCATAAAAATATCATCGGGAATGAAATTTATTTTTACATTGTTGAGTCCACCTGTAACTTTTACCTCGGTTGACCTCGAGTGCATTTAGCTAAGGTAAATAATTTTTCCCTGGGTAAAACTGTGTAATGTGACGACGGCTATTGTACAGTAAAAAATATATCAGTAATGGCGGAATGTGGTGAAAACTAATTTTAAGATATTATCATAACTTTTTAACGGAAGCAGTTCCTTCAGAAGTTCTCTTGATCATGAAATTTGCCATTTTAGTAACACTTTAAAATAAAAGCCTGTAACAGGTTAAAGTGAACATTGACTACTAGTAAAAGAAAGAAGACAGAAAATTAGGCGTTTCATTTTAAACTACAGATCGTGTTCGTATAAAATCTAATAACGTTAGCACAAATGCTAAAAAAGCTAGATCTCACCGTTTTTCGAAGTATCCGCGTATGATATCGAGATGAGGAAACAAATGATGAAAATTGTGGCGGAAGAAATAACCAATATCCTTGCCATGAACAAATAATTCATGTAGTCAAAGTGACTTTAGAATTTACGTAAAGCTCAGTGCAACTCTTATAATCGTTTTTAGATTATCGTGTTAACCCTTTTTCAAGATTAAATCGATTCGATCATTAAGAGAAAAATCTGTCAGGTTTGCCATTTGACAAAGATCCTCTGTAGTCAAAACCCCTGAAATATTAATTGAATGACACTTGTAGTTTGTTTCGATACAGTTCCAAAGCACCAATCAGAAAGCTAAGCATGCACCATTGGGTGATTTTATATCACAGACATTAGTGTTGCAACAATATTTCAATATTTCAATTTACAGCGATAATGGAACCAACTTTACCGGAGCGGAACGAAAGCTGAGAGAGGCATTCCAGCGCCTGGATCAGAAGCATGTGTGTTATCGACTTTGGAAGGACGACGTCCAGTGGTTTTTCAACCCGCCAGAAGCCAGTCACCAAGGAGGGATTTGGTAGCGCATGATAAGGTCCGTACGGAAGATCCTCGCCGCCCTGCCAAAAGAGCAGCGGATCAACGACGAAACACTGTCGACCCTTTTGTGCGAGGTGGAGAAGATCCCTCATGATCGACCGTTGACTTCCCTTATTGACCACCCGGACGATCCATAACCGTTGACGCCCAATAAACTGTTGCTCCTCAAGTCTAACAGCTGCCTACCTCTAGATGTCTTCACAGACCAAGACAAGTACAGCAAGCGTTGGCGCCAAGCACAGTGTCTGGCTAATGCATTCTGGAAAAGGTTGATGAAAGATTACTTTTCATGCTTCAGAGGAGACAGAAATGGTACTTCCCTCGTCGTTATTTCGCTATTGGCGATTTAACCCTGGTCATTGATGAGAAAGCGCCACGAGGGCGCTGGCCGATGGGTCTTGTCGAGGAGGTCTTCCCAGACAGCAATGACCATGTCCGTAGCGTGAGAGTGAAGACAGCATCATCCGTGTGTAAACGAGACATCAAAAAGTTGTGTCTGCTCGAAGAAGTGCAAATTTCAGAGACTTGATTTCAAGAGTTACCTGCAGAGAACTTTGTCTGAGTTTATGAACTTATGAACTGCTTGATATGAACTGTGTATCACAGGAAGTTTGTTGCTTTAAAGGGTCTCTGTCAACCAGTGCGCTTTGCGGGCGTTGAGTCGTGTGGCGGCCATTTTCGCTTATATCGAAATTGCAGTTCTCAGAGTTCTGGCTTTTTCTGAGGATCTTCTGCGCTATGTGAACATTTTACGGTCCGGTGTGTTAAGACATCATTACATCATAGAATTTCTATATATATCTGGGTTTTTTTTATTGAATCAAGTTTGTGCCCAGAAAACCCAATTTTGTTGTGGTCGGGTCAACTGTCGCGATCTCCGCCAAAACGTGGTAGGCCGCCAAAGAATGAAAATAAACAAGACGATTCTGTTGCGAGAGAGCAGAAGACGATTGATCTTGGTTTTCAGCGAAACACCAATAGCGAATTTGCGGAGGTTTCTAGTCTCCACGCTTGCAAGTGAAGTGGCATCGCAAACCTTCATCTCGACACGGTCAGCCGCGGTATTTCCCAGATTTCTTTGAACACATTGTTGAACAGCTGCGAGTCTAAGAGGCAATTGCAAAATAAACAAGCTTACATATTTTAGGGATATTTTCGTTCAAGATGTCGTAAATAAATTTATCTAGTTCTCTACTCACCACGCGGTTTAGTGGGACCGAAATTTGTTGACTTGTCACCCTGAATAAGTCGAAGCAGCTTGTAATCTTCAAGTTCCAATTGCAACCGGAGAGCCATAATAATTTTCCACCATCTCTTCCTCCGCCGAATCCTCCATTTCTACTTCACGACTTAGGTCCACCATCTTTAAAAGTGTACTCAACTGATCCTTTGACAAGAAGAAATTCGAGAGCTTCCAAACATGGCTGCCGCGCCGAGGAAGCCCTGGCGTAAACAATTACACACGCGCCCAAAGGCCTGTGGTTGAAAGAGACTCTTTAAGTTAGAATTAGCCCAGGTTGCTAATTCGGGGCCAGGATGTTGCAACAATATTTCAGCAGTATACATTCGTAGGCGCTTAGCGCCAGTCCCCTCGTGGACCCATTTAAATATTTTATTCGCGCCAAAAATAGTTGTTAAGCCGATCGTCTTCATGTTAATTTTCGGTTGTCCTATGTTGTTAGTTTCTATATCCACACTGTCAGGTACGTTCATGTTGTCCTTTGCCGTTTATAGTTCGTATTGCTCTTTTATTGCCTTTCGCTAGTATTATCTTTGTAATTTACTGTTTGCTTCAGTGTATTTATTTGTTTCTGTTCCAGAAACCACAGGTTATGTTTTCGTGTAATTACAGTTAAATGAACTGTCATGGAAGTTTATTAAATTTACCGGTGCGTTCGCTACAATTCAGTAAGTCTCCAAATGCATTCAACGTCTCGGACGCAAAAAAAGTCTTCTGGTGGATAATGGGAAGCTTTAAAGTAGACGGCCATATTTTTTCTTCTTCTTACCTTTACTTTTCAACGCATAGAACGTTTATTTTAGCTGCAGGCCTTTTCATTAAGGTGGCTGAATACAGTTTTCCAGTATAATAATAATAATAATAATAATAATAATAATAATAATAATAATAATAGTTTATTGATATCCCTCTCGCAGCCTAAAAGGCTGAATTACAAGGATGGTTAGTGAAAATAGTACAAGACACTACGGTATAAGACACTACGGTATAAAGACAGTCGGACAAATAATTATATAAATATGATTAAAGCGCTAAATAACAGAGAAAACATAACAGAAAAAAGGATTACAACTGGTCTTGATACTTAATGGTGCAGAAATCTGCGAGCCGCTTTGTCTTGGGGACAAAGCGCACCGGAACTTCGGAGGCAGTACGGCCTGTCAATTGACACGCGAGGAATTAATGGCTTAAGGACAGGAGACACGCTTGATAAAATTTGTCCAAGCTTTCTCCCTTCTCTGGGAAAGGGCAGTGATGTCAGATTGAATTAGGGCTTCGTCATAGTGACAATTCGGCAGAATGATGCATAGGGCCCTTTTTTGCACAGAATCTATAGCGTCATCTAAGTACTTTGGCAGAGCTTCCCAAACAGGGCAGGCATATTCTAGTACAGATCGTACAATGCTACAGTACACTTCCACTAGCTGCTTGATAGTGAGGCCACTCTTCTTAAGCGCGCGTAGTGCGTACAAACGCTTGTTGGCCTTTTTGACTATATGCTCTATGTGCACGTTCCATGAAAGATCTTCAGATATATAGACACCTAAGAGTTTATAGGTCACAAAATGACAGAACCCCCAACGGTAAGGGGGCCAGGGGGGAATGGGCTATACTGCATAAAGTTAATGATCATTTCTTTGCATTTCTTAGAATTAAGTTTCATGCCTCTTAAGGAAGCATATGTATAGATATCGGATACGGTAAATGGTAGGTAAGATGGCGAGCACCTAGGGACGATTTCCATGGCAGTAGCATCGTCTACATACAAGGTTATTTATCGTCTACATACAAGGTTATTTCCCAACGCAACTGAAGCAAGCCATTGTGGCCCCAGTCCCAAAGCTCCGACCTCCTAAGTCCGTTGAAAATGACTTGAGACCCATCTCACTGACTTCTCCGATAGCCAAAGTACTTGAAGGTTTTTCTGCCGAATCTCTGATTACCGGTGTGTTTAACAAATTGGATAATAAGCAATTTGCTCTGCTATAAACAGGTGTCAGTAAACATCATTTAAAAACTACCCACTTCTGAGTAGGTCCCATCTCACTGACCTCTCCGGTAGCCAAAGTACTTGAAGGTTTTTCTGCCGAATCTCTGATTACCGGTGTGTTTAACAAATTGGATAATAAACAAATTGGCTCTCCTATATACAGGTGTTAGTAAACATCATTTAAAAACTACCTTCTTCTGAGTACCCGAAATTAGCATGGTGCAAGATTAACTAGGGAAAAATAAATTTTGAAACTTTTTGTTGAGCAAGGTCGTTGCCATGGCAACGCAGCAAGCTATTAACCGTCTACAAATAATGGTTTTCCTTAATTTTTAGAAAATGCACTCGTTAGATTTTTTTTTCCATTTTTTGTATCCAGAAAAATTCACAAAATACTGACATAGCGACGCTGCTTTCATGTAATTTTAACAGAGAGATCTGCTGTAAATTTTGGTTTTTCACTTTCATGTTTTTTTTAAGATACCCTCTGTTAGATTTTGGTTTTTGTTTGTAGGCGAGTTACGCTTTTAGAGAACTACTGTTTTGTCTAATTTCACGAAATTCTAACGAGCGGTTCCTTGGAAAATTGTCAATTTCCATTGAAACAACCAGTCATAATTTTTTAGTCAATTGCGCATACATGGCTTTTAATTAGATTTTCTCAACAAAGATGAAGAGCGTGCAAAAAGATTTAGCTCTTCGTGAACTCACTTTCTTTGTTCAGTTATAAATGAAGAAGTATTCACAAACGAGAGCAAAACTCACCTTTGTGATCCATTTGGTAATCGAAAGCGTCCAGTCGTGTTTTGAACTTTCCATACATTTTCCTGTATTTTTTCCCGCGAACTATTTTTAGTAGCAGTTCACGGCTGGTTCGCTATACAGACAAATGTATGGAAAGTTCGAAACGCGACTGGACGCTTTCTGGCACAGCTACATCCCACCAATTTTTTTCTTAAAATCCTTTTCCTAGTGCCAAAAGTTTTCAATTCATGAATTTTCCAGAAGCGATGTTTTATAAAAGTTATTTGACATCGGATTTCCAAACAAACACTGTTATTTCAGACTCGTCAAAATGGCGTCGAAAACCGTGATAAGGCCTATTAACAAACATGGGGCGAAAAACAACGCCACAAGCCACCCACTGAGCCCCTCAGGAAAACTAAACAATACAAGCTGACCGAAAACACAGAGCGCACGTTTTGCGAACAAAATGACGACTGTGACGTGCCAAAACCTCCATAACGTATTGCACGAATTAAATTTATTTTTTACATGACAACCCCACATGTTGACTCCACCGGTAACTTTTACTTTGGATGACTTTGACTGCGTTTCATAAAGTTAATGTTTTTCCCCTGGGTAAAACTATGTTATGTGACGTCGGCTATTGTATAGTTAACAATTATTCCACGAGCGCGCGTTGGATATGAGATGATAGATAGCCAACGAGGCGCGTAGCGCCGAGTTGGCTATAATCATCTCATATCATATAATCATCATATAATCATCTCATATCCAACAACCATTTCTCAGCCATGGTATAATTGCTCATATACCATGGCCGCTAAGCCAATCAAATCCCTCGAATTGCATTATACAATGATGCAGTTTTTAATAATAAAAAATATATCAGTAATGGTGGAATGTGGTAGCAGTTCCTTCAGACGTTCTCTTGATCGTTAAATTTGCCATTTTAGTAACACTTTAGGATAAAATTCAGGTTCAAGTCATCATGTATGTGTGACCTGAACTTCTCCAAAAAAACATCATCGGGCCTGGTCCTCAAATAGTCGTCGTCATCGCGAGCGAAAGATTGGACATGGGAAAACATTTGGCAACGGACAAAGTGTCTTAATCTTTGTCGCTTCTCTACTTATCCCAACAAGTCCACACAATATTTAAAAGCCTCGCAGATCTAACCTTTTCTTCAACCAGCGCAATCTAAACGTCTGAAACCGTTAAAGTGAACATTGACTTCCAGTAAAAGGAAGACAACTAAAGAACAGGCAACTAAAATTATGATTCTTACTATTTTCGAAGTACAGTCGAACCTCTTTTTTACGGACTCCAAGGGGACAGGGATAGGTGTCCGCATTATAGAGGTGTCCGTTGTAGAGAGCTAAGCTTTATATGGATTTCGGTCTCTCAGAGACCAAGTGAACTGTCCGTAATACAGAGGTGTCCGTATTAAAGAGGTGTCCATAAGGAGAGGTTCCACTGTATTCGGGTAAGATATTTGAGTCTTTAAGATACAGGAACGCGGACGCCATGAAGAACGCGATGGTCGAAGAGGGCCTGGGGGGAGCGTACGGCGTTCGTGGCGGGAAAATCAAGTTAAGAATTTGTTTTGAATGCCAGCGACAACGCGAGCTGTTTTCCTAACTTGGAAGTCATGGCTTCTTTCAGATAAACAGACGTGATGAACATAGTGGTGGAAGGATTTACCACATTCTGGCTGTGAAAAATTATTTCGTGTACAAAAATTGCCTCACACTTATTTAAATAAATTTCAATGCACCTATTTTTCAATGCAGTACTGGGGCTGGCCACTGAATGGCAAAAGACTGGGTGATCTTCCTTTTGTACACAAACCCCTTCAAGACAAAACACCTTGAATAGAATATCACTCGTAGAATCAACTCTGGCGGGCATAACAAAACAGTTTATCACCTACAACATTAGAACCACCCGCGCACGAGCCGTTGCAAAAGTTAAAATTTCTGAGGTCGCAAAGTCAACACAAGCAAAATCAGCGGAACACTGTAAATAACATGCCAGGTCTTGACGCCTTGAAGAACTCTGTAGCTATAAGACGACAGAAAATATTCTTATTTTTTTTTTTATTTTTTCATTGAATTTTAGAATTTTTTCAAGGAAAATTTAAACCTGCTCGCATTCATGAATCCCAAGCTTGGACGCTTAATTCACATTACTAGGAAATGAATCGATTTTCCGAAAAAATCGAAATATTGGAGTATTAAATCAAGTTTGTGAAAAATAAAGTAATCCATTTTTTAGACCATTAAAGCTGTGACATTAGTGAACCCTCCAGTTGCGCACTTCTTTGGCGTCCAAATTCGTTTAGCCATAGTCTAACATAAAGTAGTGACCGCACACACACGGCTCTACCAAAGTCACCTGTTGAAGAAGACTCAGGCACCCTAATTGTTTCATCTGATTTCCAAACACCAAACTTCGAGGTGTTAAGAAATCGGATGGAAGACTTTCCAGTGTTCGATATAACTTCTCAAACTCATTAATAATTCATTAAGAGAAAACAAAGGAAATCACCACCGTGAAGGGGGTTTCGAAATGTGATTCTTATTATCATAAAATTTTGGGAACTTTTGCTTCGAATTTCTCCAAGAATTATCAATAGTTTGAGAAGCTATATCAAACACACGGAGGAGTGTTTCCTCCTATTTCCAAACACCTCGAAGTTGGTTAAAAAAAACTCGGCTGCGCCTCGTTTTTCCAACCTACTTCTCGGAGGAAAGACTCTTCCCGTCGTGTTTGATATATTACCTCTCAAACCATCACGAATAACTTGATGGTTTCAATTCACAAAAAGAACAGAAAGGGGGTTTAAAGTTGATACTTGCTAGAAATACATGTTTCTAGCGGCTTATTTCAATGAAACGATATATGCACAAGACCAGACCACAACACCGGGAACTACGTCCCCTACTCTTTGCGAACAGTGAGTGGTTTCATTAACGTCCCACAGAGTTATTTACGGACAAAGGTAGTGAGATGGGGCTAGTTTTTTGTCCTTATCCAAGAAGACTAGAAAGTCTTACCCTTTGCAGGTGTCATTACAAAGGCAGCACTTTTAGACCCTGAGTGTTAGTCCGGCCGGGGTTTGAACCCACGACCTCCCACACGCTAGTCCGGTACTCTACCAACTGAGCTAATTAACACCCAAATCACGCAAAGCTTGTTCCGGTCTGGCCTGTTCGGGTTCGGAGGTCAACAAGAACCTTTTTAGCCTAAAAATTGAAAACAGGTTCTTATTTTCTAAAATCATATTAGTACATTAAGGTCATGGGTTCGATTCCCGCCCAGGCCAAAGATTTTTTCTTGGCCTCCTGCAGATTCCCATTTCCTTACTAGGGCTAACGGTCAGTGGGAAATTCGTGGTTTTACTAAATAGTTTACACTGCAGAATAACCATTTGCGTAATTTCTAATACGTCGAGGAGAGAATGTATGGAATCAAGAGACATAGTCCCTTGATGAAATACATTATTGAGAACGTGGAAAAGTCTTCTCATAAATAATTCGCCTATGATCGGAATCTGTCAATCTCGTACCCAAAGTCCTCAGGCTTTTTGGCGGTTTGTCGCCAGGAGAGACTCTGGGGAACTGGAATTTTATTACCGCAAGATTTTTGCGGTAAAACAACGCAAGTCGTTACGGGGCAGCCAATCAAAAAATATACATTTTTTCGAATTCTCCAGAGTCTCCGGCTCCTGGTGGCCAATCACTGGCCAAAGGGCCTAAGGACTGTGGGAACAAGATTGGGAATTTGTCGCCACGATTCTTGCAAACTCTTAGCTTCAAATAAATGCATATAGAATAAGGAGAGAAAGGTTCCTGTGCGAGCTTAATGAACCCCCTCTCCACCTCCCGCTCTACCTCGGTCTAGAAGGGTATCTTAAGAACGCTGCGTTATCTAAAGAGCTGGTAGCAAAGCCGCATTTTTTACTTAGCAAGAAATTTGGAGGCAGGATTATTACAGTGTTAAACTCTTTTTAAAGAGTTAAAAGTCTTCAGTTCTCCAAATGTAGCGTTTCTAGTTTCTCGTCTATCTACGTTTAAACCTGCTTCCTCGACGGATTTTTCGTTTTCAAACATTTGCATCGTGATTTATTTTCTTTATCGACGACGTCCAGAAATAGCAGAACTTAACAAACTGCGAAGCTGCGTAAATAACCTGTCTGCCATGTTTACATGAACGTGAATTTGTTTGTATATTCGCGCGCTTAAATTTGGCGCCTAGTTTAGTCATGTCCAGTATCGTCCGAGAAAAAGACCCAGTTTTTTTTTTTTCTATTTGGCCGTCTACTTTAAAGCTCCCCGTTTTTCCACCAGAAGACTTTTGCTTCCGAGAAGTTCAATGCATCTAGACGACTTTAATGTCAGTGGCATAAAATCACCCAATGGTGCATGCTTACCTTTCTGATTGGTGCTTAGGAACTGTAAAAAACGAACTACAAGTGTCACTCAATTAATATTTCAGGGATTTTGACTACAGAGGATCGGTGTCAAGTGGCAAACCTGACAGATTTTTCTCTCATTGATCGAATTGATTTAATCTTGAAAAAGGGTTAACACGATAATCTAAAAGCGATTATAAGAGTTGCACTGAGCTTTACCTAAATTCTAAAGTCACTTTAAGAACATGGGCAAGGATATGGCAATTTCTTCCTCTACAATTTTCATCATTTGTTTCCTCATCTCGATATCATACGCGGATACTTCGAAAAAAGGTGAGGCTTTTTTGGCATTTGTCCTTACATTATTGGATTTTATACGAACGCGATCTGTAGTTTAAAATGAAATGCTTCATTTTCTGTGCTCTGTCTTTTACTAGTAATCAATGTTCACTTAAACCTGTTACAGGCTTTTAGATTGCGCTGAGCGAAGGAATGTGGAAGTGCAAGTAGCTTTTTACGTTGCCAAATTCTTCTCCTCTTCAGACCTTCTTGTTCACTCCGCACAATTAAACCTGAATGTTAGCCGGTCAAACGCCCGGGGTCAAATTTTTCACGTCAGCTCGATGGAATATTAGTTTAACCTGTTGTCCGAAATCAACTAACGTGTTTTTCTCTTTAGCGATTACGTTGAGTGTACAACTCCTATAGACTCGTTGTAGCGGCATTTTTACAGACCTATTTATTTTTGGATTGAGGTTTCCACAAGTTCAGTCTCCCACAGGGGCCTTACTTACCAGTCTTACGCTTTGCACAATTGTCATGTAAACCGGAATTTAAATTTTCGCTGGAAATGGTATTCCTATGGGTAATTAAAAAATAGAACGGTCTGTGAAAACGCCGTAGCAAAGGCTTAGTATAGGAGCTGTACTCCTGCTTCCGAACATTCAGTTCTTCAAAGAACGCAGATTGTCGCCAAAACTGTATTGCACCAAGCGAGCCAAGTTAAATTACTATCTCAGTGGAGGCAATTTTCATCAAAAAAGACGGTTTCTCAGTTCTGTTCCATTTGAAATAGCATGGAGAGCCATTTTCTCCTTCTTATACGGGCTCAAAAAGACAACAAAATATAGAAAACTCAATTCGTTTTGTGGCACCGTTAGGATGTAATATGTCAAACACAGCTAAGAGCAGATTAACTTCTCAAACTCATTAATAGTTCATGAAGAGAAAACAGAAAGGAAATCACGACCGTAAAGGATGTTTGGAAGTGTGATCTTAACAATCATAAAATTTGGTGAACTTTAGCTTTGGATTTCTCCAAGGATTACTCGTGATGGTTGGAGAAGTTATATCGAACCCTAGAAAGAGTCTTCAATCCGATTTCTAAACACCTCGAAGTTCGGTGTTTGGAAATCGGATGAAACAATTAGCGTGATGGAGGAGGAGTCCTCTTGAACAGGTGACTTAGGTAGAACCGTGTGCGTGCGTTCGCCACTTTATGTTAACGAATTTGGACGCCAAGGAAGAGCGCAACTGGAGGGTTTACTAGTGTCACACCTTTACTTTTGTAAAAAATGGTTTACTTTATTTTTCACAAACTTGATTTAATACTCCAATATTTCGATTTTTTCCGAAAATCGATTCATTTCCTAGTAATGTGAATTAAGCGTCCAAGCTTAGGAACCATGAATGCGAACAGGTTAAATAATTTTCCTTGAAAAAAATCTAAAATTCAATGAAAAACATAGGAACACTTTCTCTCCGCTTATAGCTACAGAGCTCTTCAAGGCGTCAAGACCTGTTATTTACAGTGTTCCGCTAATTTTGCTCGTGTTGACTTTGCGACCTCAGAAATTTTAACTTTTGCAACGGCTCGTGCGCAGGTGGTTCTAATGTTTTAGGGGATTTAGGTGATAAACTCTTTTGCTATCCCAGCAAGAGTTGATTCTACGAGCGCTACTCTATTCAAGGTGTTTACGTCAAGGAGAGAATGTATGAAATCAAGAGACATAGCCTCTTGATGAAATACATTATTGAGAACGTGGAGGAGTCTTCTCAAAAATAATTCGCCTATGATCGGAATCTGTCAATCTCGTACCCAAAGTCCTCAGGCTTTTTGGCGGTTTGTCGCCAGGAGAGACCTGGGCAACTGAAATTTAATTACCGCAAGATTTTTGCGTTACGGGGCAGCCAATCAAAAAACATATATTTTTCGAATTCTCCAGAGTCTCCGGCTCCTGGCGGCCAATCACTGGCCAAAGGGCCTAAGGACTGTGGGAACGAGATTGGGAATTTGTCGCCACGATTCTTGCATACTCTTAGCTTTAAATAAATACATATAGAATAAGGAGAGAAAGGTTCCTGCTCGAACTTAACGAGCCTCCCTCTATCCCCCGCTCAATCGCGGTTTTTATGGGGTCAGAGATTAATGACCAAGCGGGGAGAGAAAGTATCTTAACAATGCTGCGTTATCTAAAGAGCTGGTAACAAGCCGCATTTTTTTGGTTTCAGCTTCTGAAGCTGAAACCTACATTGCCATCGTGTTGTGTAAGTAAGTAAGTAACTAAGTAAGTCCATTTTTCGTAAAGGTTCGGAATGCCGACGGTTCAAAACGACAGGTTACGAGATCTGAGTCTTGTTTTGAACGTGTTTTTCTCTTTCGTTTAACTTCTGACGGGAGTCGATTACGTTGAGTGTACAACTCTTATAGACTCGTTGTAACGGCGTTTTTACAGACCTATTTATTTTTAGATTGAGGTTTCCACAAGTTCAGTCTCCCACAGGGGCCTTACTTACCAGTCTTATGCTTTGCACAATTGTCATGTGAACCGGAATTTAAATTTTCGTTGGAAATGGTATTCCTATGGGTAATTAAAAAGTAGAACGGTCTGTGAAAACGCCGTAGCAAAGGCTTAGTATAGGAGCTGTACTCCTGCTTCCGAACATTCAGTTCTTCAAAGAACGCAGATTGTCGCCAAAACTTTATTGCACCAATCGAGCCAAGTTAAATTACTATCTATCTCAGTTGAGGCAATTTTCGTCAAAAAAGACGGTTTCTCAGTGCTATTCCATTTGAAATAGCATGGAGAGCCATTTTCTCCTTCTTATACGGACTCAAAAAGACAACGAAATATAGAAAACTCAGTTCGTTTTGTGGCACCGTTAGGATGTAATATGTTAAACAAAGCTAAGAGCAGATTAACTTCTCAAACTCATTAATAGTTCATGAAAAGAAAACACAAAGGAAATCACGACCGTGAAGGATGTTTGGAATTGTGATCTTAACAATCATAAAATTTGGTGAACTTTAGCTTTGGATTTCTCCAAGGATTATTCGTGATGGTTGGAGAAGTTATATCGAACACTAGAAAGAGTCTTCAATCCGATTTCTAAACACCTCGAAATTCGGTGTTTGGAAATCGGATGAAACAATTAGCGTGATGGAGGAGGAGTCTTCTTGAACAGGTGACTTAGGTAGAACCGTGTGCGTGCGTTCGCCACTTTATGTTAGTTTTATGGCTAAACGAATTTGGAGGCCAAGGAAGTGCGAAACTGGAGGGTCTACTAGTGTCACAGCTTTACTTTTGTAAAAAATGGTTTACTTTATTTTTCACAAACTTGATTTAATACTCCAATATTTCGATTTTTTCCGAAAATCGATTCATTTCCTAGTAATGTGAATTAAGCGTCCAAGCTTGGGAAACATGAATGCAAACAGGTTAAATAATTTTCCTTGAAAAAATTCTAAAATTCAATGAAAAAAATAAGAACACTTTCTCTCCGCTTATAGCTACAGAGCTCTTTAAGGCGTCAAGACCTGGCATGTTATTTACAGTGTTCTCAAATTTTGCTCGTGTTGACTTTGCGACCTCAGAAATTTTAACTTTCGCAACGGCTCGTGTGCGGGTGGTTCTAAAGTTTTAGGTGATAAATTGTTTTGCTATCCCAGCAAGAGTTGATTCTACGAGCGCTACTCTATTCAAGGTGTTTTGTCTTGAAGAGGTTTGTGTACAAAAGGAAGATCACCCAATCTTTTGCCATTCAGTGACCAGCCTCAGTACTGCCTTGAAAAATAGGTGCATCGAAATTTACTTAAATAAGTCTGAAGCAATTTTTTGTTCACGAAATAATTTTTCACAGCAAGAATACGCTAATTCCTTCCACCACGATGCTCATCATATTTTTAATATGTTTCTTTATCTCAATATCTTACGCGAATACTTCGAAAAATAGTAAGAATCATTTACATTTTAGTTGCCTGCCCCCTAGTGGTCACAGTACAGATCCTTTTACCAGAAATCGATGTTCACTTTAACTTGTTTCAGGCGTTTGGATTGCGCTGATGAAGAAAATGTCAGATATGCGAGGCTGTTAAATATCGCGTAGGGATAAGTAAAGAGGCGCGAAGATGAAGACACTTTGTCCGTTGCCAAATTTTTCGTTGCATCTCCCGCTCGCATTTTTCAGGATTCCGTCCGATGATATTTTTGGAGACCTTCCATTCACATATACTTTATGATTGGAACCTTGAGTCTAAGGACAAAAATGGAATTTGAGAGATAAATTTACTCTGCAGTCAATAAATAACTTGAAGGGACGCGGGAGTGTATTGCAGCAGCCTAGTCTTATTCTTAAATGGGTGAAAAAATCCCTTTCCTTTTAAGTAGTTAAGCTTTGGAATAATTGCCGCTCACCTTATCAGAAATGTAGTGCATTTTTTGACTGAAAGGACAGATTTATCATATTTTCTATTTATTGTTATTATGTTGTTATTCTGCCTATATTTGTTTGTTAGTAGTTGTTAAACCTAGCTTATCCGCAATACTGTTAATGTTATTTATTTGTAATTAGATTTTTTTGCAAGTTATTGCAACATGGTCGTATTACTAACGAGCTTTGAGCTCTTAGGCGCTTCACACAAACGCTCGCTGTTCGCGCATTTTCAAAAGGAGACAGTTGAGGTACCATCGACATTCTACAGACACCACTATTTATCACCTTCGCATACATAACTTTGGTCCAGTTTAGTTTTCTTTATTCCTTGTTTGTAACTTATCCTACCTGCTCTGTATTTCTTTACGGTATTTATATCACGACCCACATTGAAACTATGAAAGTAGCACCATAACAAACCATCTGAAAGCAATGGCAACACATCAAAGCTCAGCAGTAAAGCCAGTAACGCAGGCATGCGCAGAGCCATATCATCAGGCAGTGGCAGCCATGGACAGCTGTTTCGGTCTTATTGGGCCTCATCAGCATGGCATAACCGTTAAGCGCCTCAACTACTCGAAAGCCGTGTTACAGGCACCCTCTACTGAGATGTGGGTGAAACTTACTCCTTTAAGCTCCAGCTGCACACTAACGGTAGTTAATGGTAGCTTTAAAAAGCTAGCATTAATTGGAGGGGAGGGGTATATGGAACCCATTTATCTTTATTAGTTAGATTTTACGTGTCCATTTGTATAAAATTTAATTTAGGATTTCTTAAAGATAATAGAGGATCAGGGATAAATATAGTTTATCTTGGCCCTGGCTGACCAAGGCGCCAGCATGCCTCAAAGCATTTTGTGCGCGTTCTCATCTGTTATGTGGTGAAACAAGATAGCAACCTAGCAACTGAATCTTATACTTCTCTTTTGTAGAACAAGTCACTCTGCTGTTTGTGGGTGATATTTCATTTTCTGGCCCGTTGAAATATTACGTTGATCATGGCCATTACACATATAACGACTCATTCAACGAGGTGGCGCCATTCATCAAACAGGCTGACATTTCAGTAGGGAACCTGGAAACCCCATTCGTCGACAAGAATGTGTATGCACACATGTACAAAGGTCCGAAGCCGGTCATACTGGATGCAGATCCAAGCGCTGTATCTGCATTGAGGTAAACCTATCGTGTTCGTATGCATTCATGTAATTCAACATTACATTTTATTGCACAGAACCGTCGGGCTGGGCACTCAAACATATTTGGAAAGCTATCTACAACGTATCTGCAAATGAAAAAGCTTTGATAATAAGTTGTTATTCAGTCAATGAACAGGCAAACTTGGAAAAAATGTAATCTGAGCTTCTCCAGCAGGTGAGTTGAACTTATGACTTTCCGATGACTAGTTCAAATGCTCCAGCTTAGAGCCATGGGAGACTCGTTGGAGTTAAGGTATTAAATGCTGAGGTTCGTGTGACATAGCTTTGTTTTAGAGAGAAATTACGACATAATTAAAAGGCCTACAGCTAACATAAACGTACTATACGTTGCATAGTAAAGGTAATAAGAAGAAAAATATGAATAAAATATAATATAATCTAGAATTTTCGAGCACTGAAAGAGATTATGGTCAACGATATTAAACATTTTTTAAAGCAATTGAAGTTGGCTCTGAACCCTATTCTCCATTCTTTTAATCTTGTTGTTTTATCTGAACATGATGAGGTATGATTGCAGCTCCATAATAAAACAAAAATGGGGTCGACGAGCTCGAGTTTTTAGGGCTGTTTGTTAACAGTTTATACTATTGTTCTGTCAAAAAAGTGGCCACGACTTATTCATCAATTATTAGGTCTTTGTGTGATATTGTTGTTGTATAAATTAAAAAGAGTGGTAGCTAGTATTAATTCGTGAAAATATAAGCACTACTGAGAAGACGGTGCCAGCTACCTTAGCTCAGAAGTTTTCAAATGGTCTTGTTTGACGTAGCTACTTGCTTGCCAGTGGACAGCTTATGTATAGCGTGCATATTCAATAGAATGATTGAGACTTGCTGTTCCTAGTTTTGCAGGATTTGATGCAGTCACACTTGCCAACAATCACTTGAATGACTTTGGTTCTCAGGGTGTCACCTTAACAGTAGAACTTCTAAAAAAGACAGGGATCAGATATTTTGGTGAAGGTTATGGAACGTGGGACTCCCCTCAGGTAACTTTCAGTCAAACAGAATGGGTCAGTTATTAAAAGACAGTTTAGACGGTGTTTAACAAAACGACGTTCTAAGTTATTTTCAATTTTGCCAACAGTCATATCTAAATATTGGCTGCTGCTGACGGCAACAAGAAGGCTTGCACCCAAGACTAGAAAACTATTTATTTCCTTACGATAAACCACTTATAAACAGATTTTGAGGCCCACTGGTTGTCTTAAGCCGCGGTCTATGTTAGACTGTTTAAATAACTGGCCCAATGTTTCTTTGCGTGCGGCTTTGCAACTTTCGAACTAATATTGGACTGTTGAAAGATAGTTTATAATACGAAAAGAGAAATGAAAAAAAAAAAATTGCAACCCACACGTTGTTCGTGTTGCTGCAAGTTTGTTCGCATACACTCTTCTTCCTTATTATTAGGAACTTTTTAATAAAAACGATGAAGCTGAGATTAACTAAAATTGAAGAACATGCTGAGGACATTGAGGCTGAGAGTCAGTTAAGAATGTTTTGGTTTTAACTAGTTTTATTTTTGCCGCGAACTCTGGTATCTTAATTGTACGTTGCGAATCTCTGTGGTCGATACATTTCCTATAGCCAAATTCACCGATAGTCGGATGCTTCAGCATCTTGAACAGAGCATGTCACAAGCAACTTGACACCACATTACGGAAGATATTGCTCTTTGATATGAGTCTTGCATGACCACACTTGCACAGATTTATTGAGATACTATAACAGGTAACTTACGAACATCTTAAGAACTTTTTCAAGCTCAAATTGTCAAAAAACAACCGGAACTTTCAGCCTCGGCTGCCCCCAAATTAGATGTTCTTATATGAACAAAGAGTGTAGGTATCTCTTTAGATTCCTCTTAAGATAAAGAATTTTGCTCCGAATGTCACAAACAATTTTTCGCAGTAGATAAGCCTACTTTTATACAATCCATGTAGGTAAAAAAATTGAACGAAGATTTGGTATAGTGATAAGGTAGTTTTGTGAATGATATGTGGTTATTTTGCTGTTTTATTGAATTTGTCGTTGTTTCATTTTCGTCACCAGGTGTCGTCTGCATAATATATTTATTTCAAACTTTGGACGATAGTTCGAGTAGAATTTTCAATTTGAAAAGGTATACCTCATTTTGCCGAAGAAACTTGCAAGACAACTTTCGACTGGCACAACGGATATTGGCCGTTTTTATACTAGAGGACGCATTATGCGTCGGAAATACAATCTTCCGTTGTATATATTGAACGACGCACAACGGACGATAGCTCATCCTGACGGATAATACGCCTTGTGCCCGTCTTTTTACTAGAGACGCATAACCAAACGAACAACAAACGTTTGCCCAAGTTTGTCCAGACGGATTATGCGTCATCTAGTATAAAAATGGCCATTCTCTACTGAAGCAAGCGAGATGTTCCCGGCGGTTGCAAAATGCTCCGAGTAAACTGTTCGTTAAAATACCAATGTTTTGTAGGGAAGTTGCAAAGTTGCACGCAAACGGACATCCAACTTGACTGCCATTTGCTATTTTCAATCGTATCTTCGATAATATGATTGGTATACCTGCTCTACTTGAATTGGTAAGCTTGGAAAGGGTAACTTCCAAGGATACTACGTTTACCATGCACAGGATGTTTCTGTCAGGATTGTTTGATGTAAACATGGATTCGATGATGTGGAGCAGCTGCAGGTTTACATCTTGTTTAAATTCATTTTCTAACCTGTTTAGCCTGAATGGAGGTATTGGGGTACATAACGTCCTTTGTAGCTTCAAGTACATTGAAACATGGAGGTTACATATAAGTATGATAAAAACTCTTTGAGATCATTTTATTTAATATTCAAAAAGTTATGTAATGTTTAAAAAACACAAGCAGGCGTGTTTTATCGGGATTTAAAACCACGAGGTGCAGCCGAATGGTTTTAGACCCAATAAACCACGTGCTGCGAGTTTTTTGAACGGTTTCAAAACATTCATGGAATAGCGTGTGTCAATAGAGTTCATAACAACTATGCTTTAGTGAACGTTAGAAATTAGCATACGACAAAAACACCGCATACTAATGACGAGTGTTTTATCAGCTGATAAAACACCCCATACTAATAAGGTAAGGAGGAGGTTTATCGATATAAAGTCACTGCACATGATGTATTATCGACCATTTGATATGTCAATGGGCTTATGAATTATTAATGAGTTTTGAACAATGTTGAAAGTCAGCATGGGCAATTTGTGCCCCCCTACCCTCCACCACTCACAGGCTGAATTGGGTAATTACATCTTCTCTCATTTGTTTCCTTGTAGAAACCTCTCATTATGGAAGCAAAAGGAATAAAGATTGGGTTTCTTGGTTATTGTGACTCCCCTTCTAGTTCAGGTAAAAACTGTACTGAAATGAGGATGCTCTTCAAGTCTGGCCCTGCAATTTATACGGATGATATTGCCACCAGAGACGTCAACAATTTGAAAGAGGTAGCTAAATGTGAATGTTAAGCCCCGGTCACACTAAGAAAACATGTTTAATTAAACCAGGTTAAACAAAATGAAAATTGGTAACAGAAAGATAAAACATTGGCTTTGACATAGGATTCAAGTAAAATTTAACTTATACTTTCATTTGTGCTAAATCTGTAGTCCACAAAAGTCCGAAAGCAGCTTGTACGACGGAAAAAATTTTAAACTGTGTGGAACTAAACAGCGTTAAGCCTTAGTGTGAAGGGGGGCTTTTTACATATGCCGAATTAGAGCCACGTAATTCTTTGAAGAACTTATTTCTCAAAAGGGTACACTGAGCATTAATACTGGTTTCTGAAAACAAAATAGTCTCCATATTATTTGTCACCTCTGAATGGTAATTTCCCATCAGGGCTACTAGGGTGCACCGTTACCAGTGCAGAGGTAAACTAGGAGCGATTTCGCCGATTGCAAAGTTAACTCGCTTTTACGTTTTCATATCGTGAACCTATGACTTTACCACAAACGTAAATCCGTCACTTCGAATATGTTCCTTTCCGTTTATTCAAATTTTAGTATTTTGAAACCAAAAAAACTTTTTTTGTTTGATGGCTTTTTCAATAAACGACTTAAAACGGATTTAAAGAAACCGAACAGTAAATTGCTCCAGAGAAACTTTATGCAGCGCCTAATTTAGAATTTGTGCTTTGTTTAAGTAACAAAATAGCATTGATTACTAACGTCGTGATTTTTACTTTTCAAGGCTAAGGTCGACATCATTGTCGTCCTCGTGCACTTTGGATTAGAACTTTACAGACGACCAGTTCCCTATCAGCTTCGTATAACCAAACATTTGACGTCTCTTGGTGTGCAGGTCATCATTGGCGCACACCCACACGTGCTACAGCCACATTGTCTCCATGACAACAAACTGGTGGCATACAGTTTGGGGAATTTTTTGTTCTACCCGGTACAACCCTTCAGTGCAGTTGAGCCGGTAATGTATTATCATCTCCAAAGTGACTTTTAGCAATTTATTTTAAGGGAGGGGTTCACGGTTCTGCGCATGTCTATGAATCAAAATACTTTTTCGAATTTGCGTGCTATGACCCGAGCCTGTTTAATTTAATTCGTCGTTTATGAACCATTCACTGTAACTTTCTATGAATATATGTCATGGTGAATAAATCAATAAATAAATAGGTAACTCGGGTGGTAATGACCGCCCTCGCCATTTATTTGGAAAGCTGCAACGTTCTTGCGTTTCGGTCTCGATACTTCAACGGCCCATGTTTTAAATGATTCCTATTTTTTTATTTTCAGAATTTGTATGGAAGATTAGGGATGAGACCCAATCAAGACAAAATAGATGCATTCGAACACTTTGTTCTTGGAGACAGTGAAAACTTGAAATTGACTCAGATGCTGAAAGTTACCATATCCAGGTAAATCTCGCTGATACAGCCTTTCTCCAGACTAAAATATGCCAATTCCTAATATTGCATTACATCATGCATAGTAAGTGCTATTTTTAATCAGGGCCCGCGGAGCGGATTTTGGAGTAGGGGGCTAAAGCAAACGCGTTAGCGTGAGTGGGGGTCCGTGGGCATGCTTCCCCGGAAAATTTTTTTTACTTAAGTCTTCTGAAATGGCTAGAAATGCCTTAAAAAACTGTTAAAACTGATGAAAATTTTTAATCGTATCAACTTAAATATATATATTTTTGTTTTGAAGTAAGAAGTCAATGCTCTAGTTTGGCCCTTACATTTGATTTGGCAGAAAATTTCGACTTGTTTTCCACACGTTTTTAAATCCTACGACATTTTTTGTGACGTACACGACAGCCGTAAGCGAGTTGCAGATTTACACGAAACAATTCGTGTTGTAGGGTTGTCGTAAGTTTGTTGCATGCGACAAAGTCGTACTGTGTAAATTGCCCTTTAGTGAGAGATTCTTTCGAGCCGTCTCGTACGCTGTAGCCGAGTTTTAAACTGCTCACAGTTATTCTTACATTAAATATTAACATAGTATGTAGATATCAGTTTCATCCAACTCGACTGATTTTTATGATTTTTGTTTCAGAAATGGTGTGTTAGGTGCCGAATATCTGCCATTGAGAATCAAATTTGATAAAGAAACTAAGCGAATTTACCCTGAGTCTCTAAAAATCGCCAAATGGATTGCAGTTTGTGGAAAGGAGGACTCGCAATGCCAAAAAAGTTGCAAGAATTCATCAAAACGAACACGAAAGTGAACGTCTTAAGGAGTCTCACAAAGTTTTTCTGGCCTTTAAGAGTGGATCTGGGAATCTGCACAAATAAGTGCGCGAGGGCTGAAGGAAGGAAAGTTACACTCACGCTGGCGCGCGAGTGGTAACCTCTCAGACAGAAGTCATACAGAAATCTGCAGGCAGTTGTTGTTCCATACAGGGCATTTTCATGACCACTTGTATAAAGGCTTTTGTTTTTGTTATTGGCTTTTTGTGTGTTGTTTAATTAAAAAACAAAAAACATAAGAACAAAAATTGGATAAAAAAATTTCTTTATATAATTCAAAAGTATCATGTAGACTTGACTTAACGGACAACTGGAGGTCCCATAACTTACCTACGATAAAAACCATTGGGAAAGGTTTATTGCGACGGTGCCTTGTTCGGCGCATGCGTTCTGCACATCTCGGGATAGTTCGAGAATCTTTGATTTCATAAGGAAGGTCCCTACTAATTCAAAGGTATTTTTATGTGAGGTTTATGACAATGCGAGAAAAGTATATTTTAACAAGGTTTAATAAATCGAAAACAAAAATTGGGAGATACTACGCATCTTTTAGGATTAATTAGGGTCAATTTGGAAAAAAAAACTGGTATACGTTTTTTAATTTTCAAGGTTTTAGAATTATAGAATTAATGAAAAATGCGTGGTTATCCCCAATTATATTTTGGATTACAAAACCCCTCGCGAAGACCTACAATTCCTACATAGTTATAAACTGCCCCAAATACCTCTATGCTAGGAGGCCAAGCCAAAAATAGAGGAAGAGGTTCACTCCTTTCTGCTCTTAAATTCGTCAAAATATCAAAAAATGGAACAATAAAATCATTGCCTTCTGGTCTAAAATTCGCAAAAGTTGCCAAAACTCTAACAAGACATTTACTTCTTTACTCCTTTTCAAAGCCCACAGAATGGCCAAAAATCTAGCAATAACTTCACTCCTTTCTGGTCTCAAAGTCGTCAAAAAAGCCAGAAATCTAGCTATAAATGCAAGCCTTTCTTGTCTTTCTTGTAGTAAAAAAAATTAAAAATCAGACAAAACGTTCATACTTTTTGCTCTCAAATTCGTGAAAATAGTCACAAATCGGGCAATACGTTCACTGCTGTTGGGTTTCAAATTCGTGAAAATAGCTAAAAATCGCCGAGAACTCCTTTCATTCCTTTCTGGACTGAAATCCGTGAAAATGGCCAAAAATGAAGCTATAAATTCACTCCTTTTGGCCTCAAATTCGTGAAAATAGCCAAATATGGGGCAAAAAGTTCACTCCGATGTGGTCCCAAGTCCGTGAAAGTGGCCAAAATATTAGCAATAAGTTCATTAATTCGTTTCCCGTGTTCAATTTGTGAAAATAGCCAAGAATCGACCAATAAGTTGATTCCTTTATGGTCTCAAATTCACGGCAAAAATAAACATCGAGCAATAAGTTCATTGCTTTCTGGTCTCGAATTCGTGAAAAAGAAATATTTCTTTTGGAAACAGATCTGTTGCGAGAAAACAAAAATTGTTTCGAAATTTTTGAGAAACATTTTGAAAGGCAGCGCGTACCGATTTTAGATTGAGTACGGCTTCACATTGTATCGTACCGTATCGTATCGTGCTGTGTTCTGTTGTCTTCAGTGTTGTCTTCAGAAAGGCAGCGCGTACCGATTTTAGATTGAGTACGGCTTCACATTGTATCGTACCGTATCGTATCGTGCTGTGTTGTGATGTGTTCTGTTGTCTTCAGTGTTGTATTGCACAGAATTTCATCGCATTCCTCTGGTGTTGTGTACTGTTTTGTTGTCCTGGTCTAGTGTTGTTGTAATTCCGCCCAAACCATCCGGGTGGTGTCGCACTTATATAGGCAAATAACAATAGCTTGATGGCAAACCAATCAGAAGCGAGTGGCGTCATCGCGTATGAACCAACAGGAAAAGAAGCAATAGGAAAATTAATGCAAAGAACATGGCATAATTCAAATGGATTAACATAAGTGACTAAACACAAAGAAAGAGAATGTATACAGACCAGTAATAATGTCCTAAATGTTCGCGTTTGGTAAACTCTGCCGCTAGGTGAAAATAGAAGAGATTCGCGTAAGATAAATCTGATGTATTAAAGCTATTGGAAGACAAGTATTCAATCACGGATTCTCCGGAAAATCGATCTGAAGCAACCTTTGCTTCAGTCTTTGTAAGTTAGTTTCTTGGTGAATTGGGTTGGTTGGTGTGTTGACGTAATTATAAATTAGCTGTGTTCGTTTGCTGTAAAGTCACTTTATTGAGTAAACTTCAACTTCCTTCCAGTTGATCCCTTCAAAAGTACAAAATTTTCCGTTCGATTCCCGTACGAAGCTTAAAGAATCGTATGGTGATGATTTCTGTAACGATATACATATTTACTGGTTTGAGCGCGACAATTTCTGGACTCATTTTCGTGGCAATAGGCCAAACTCGAGCAATACGTGCACTCCTTTCTGGTCTCAAATTCAAGAAAATTGCCATATGGTTCAAAATAGAGCAATAAGATCATACCTTTCTGGTCTTAAATTGCAAAAATCAAGAATCAAGTTGATTCCTTTCTGTTCTCAAATTCGTGAAAATGGCAAAAAATCGGACAATAAGTTGACTTACTGTTTGGGACCAAATTCGTTAAAGTAGCTAAAAATGGAGCAATCATTTTAACTTTTTCTGTCTCAAGTTCGGGGAAAATAGACGAAAAAGGCATAGTTTTTTTTTTCTGCTCTCAAAATCGTGAACATGGCCAAAAATTGAGAGATACGTTCATTCCTTCCTGGTCTCAAAGTCCTGAAAATAGCCAGAAATCAAGAGATAAGGTAATTCCTCTCTGCTCCCAAATTCGTGAAAATAGCCAAAAATCGAGGAATTACCTCAATCCTTTTTGGTCTCAAATTCGTGAAAATAGCCAAAAAGTTGGCAATAATTTCATTCCTTTCTGGTCTCAAATTCGTAAAAAAAAGCCCAAATTCTTGAAAATGGCTAAAAATCATCGAGCAATATGTCAATTTTTTGTGATCTAAAACTCTTGAAAATGGAGTAAAATCAAGCAATAAGTTGACTTCTGCCTCGTTTCAAATTAGTGAAAATAGCAAAAAAATCGGCAATAAGTTCATTCCTTGCTGATTTAAATTCCTTGAAAACTGCAAAAAATTCGAGAAAAAAGTTTATTCCTTTCAGTTCTCAAAGTCGTGAAAATGGCCAAAAATCGCGAGATAAGTTCAATCCTTTCTGTTCCAAATTCGGGGAAATAGCGAAAAATCGGGATTAAAGTTCATTCCTCTCTCCTGTCAAATTCATGAAATGTTCTTGGCTAGTCTGACGCGGCGTTTCGTCCCAGGCAAGAGATTCTTGAGAGACTTTTTCGGAATTTATAGGGAAATTCGTTGAGAATCATGCCCAAAGTCCCGTTCGGAAATGATCTCTGTGATGCCGGTGCAGTGCTCTACAAGCTAGAGTAGTAAAGTTGTATACCGTCACAGAAATAATCGTCCGGATCATCCCGATCACCCCAGTCGTTTAAATAATGTTCAGGCGATCGGAGCAATCACCTGGAAACACTACCCGACAATCGCTAACGATTCAAACGACTAGGACGACCACGATCGTCTGAATAGAATTGAGTTTCTGAGTTTCTGAGAACTTTCGTGTCATTTATTTATTGCAGTTCATCACAATACAATAACTTTTCCCTCCATCTCTCTTCAAAAGACGCAATACATCACAGGAATCTGACACAAGCCCGAAACAACACAACAGAACACAATAACACCCAACATCCAATCAATAGATGAAGTACAGCACAGCACAACACAAGACAAACGCAAACTATAAAACGACAAAAAAAAACATTTATACACCACAAGGCAAAACAACAAGAATAATACAAACAATACAAACAGAAGAACACAAAACTCAACAAAACAGTACAACACAAAGTTATACAACACAACGCAACACAGGACAAAAACAAGACAACTCAAAGCAACCCAACAAACACCAGCACAGAAACAAACACCAACGACAGCAACCCCAACCCCAAACAAACACTATAGAATACAACACGATACGATACGATACTAAAAACGTTACCAGGCTCATCAAATTTATCCAGCCATTGCTTTTCAAAATATTTTGGAAATGAAATGTTTCTGACCAATTTCGAAGCAATTTTTGCTGTCACAAATGTTTTTCCAAGACAAATATTCCCTTTTCTGTTGCGATCCTCGATATCTTTCTTCAGTTGCCGTGATGTTTTCTGTTTTCCCACAGGTGAAACAGGATAATGATGGATAAGATCAGAGAAGAAGTGGCTAGGCTACCCGACAAGAACTAAAGTAAACAAAAAAGGTAAACTCATTTTTATCCAGACCGTTTAAAGTGTATATGACACAAAATCTTTTATTAGCTTTTTAGGAAGAGCTTTCAAAATGATGAAGAATGGCATTTATTTTATTGCAATAGCATTCTTGGTTGCCGAGTTATTCGAGATTTAGGTTTACGCAAATTAGACAACTTGTCAAGTCACAAGACTGACACAAAATGAAGGGAAATCACAAAATTTTGAATATCTATGCAAATACTACATCTACAGGGTTGACATTTTGCAGGGTTGACGTGCTGACAGAACTACACATTGTGATAGTGGCTATGATGTCACCATAGCAACATACTCGTTACCAGACCTCTACCTTCCCAAAATGACAAATGCCTTATTTATTGCTCCACAGTCAAACAGAATTTCTTATACTTGTGCTGCGTAATGTTCATATTCTCTCACACCCACTGAATAAACATCAAGAGCAAAAAGCGCTTCCTGGGAAGGGAAACTCTGATTTTATCCTTTGGATGGTGAGGGCCTGGAGCCCAAAGGAAATCCGAGTGCTGTCAAGAGGACCCGAACCCATGACCTTCCGATTACAAGTTCAGATACTCTTCCACTGAGGTAAATTAAGAAGAGTCGTGGAAAGTGAGGCCATTTAACTAGGTCCATACGTAACAAAATCCTGCATACCGTTCACTCCTTGATTTCTGGACTCAAATTCGTCAAAAGAAACAAAACTTGAACAACAGGTTCAAACCTTTCTGTCCTCAAACTCGTGATAATAGCTAAAAGTCGAGCAATAAGCTCACTCCTTTTGGTCCTTAAATTCTTAAAAATAGCAAAAATTGAGAAGTTAGTTCACTCGTTTCCGGCATCAAATCAGTGAAAATAGCCAAAAATCGACCAATAAGTTCACTCCTTTCTGGTCTCAGATTCCTAAAAATAGCCAAACATCGAGGAATAACTTTTTATTTCGTACTGGTCTCAAACTTGTCAAAATAGCCAAAAATCTAGCAATACTGGATTCACTCTTTTCACTGGTCTCAAGTTCCTGAAATTAGCCAAAAATCGAGTAATGACCTACCTCCCTTCTTCTACTAAAATTCGCCAAAATAGCCAATATTCGAATAATAATAATAATAATAATAATAATAATAATAATAATCATAATCATAATCATAATCATAATCATAATAATCATCATCATCATCATCACCAGTTTAATTACTCTTTTTGTAGCTTAACAGCTAAATTACAATAGTTGTCAGGGTACTAATCATATATATACATTAACATGAAACATTAAACATTTTAAAAACATTTTTACTAAGAATATCTATCTGTAATAAAGTTGTCGACACGATTAGTAGAGGCTATGGCGGGATCCTCTCTGATGGTGGTTGAACGTAGATTGTATCCATGGGACACAGTTGTGCGCTGTGGTAGCAAGTTAGCAAGGACGCCAGTGTCCCGAACTCGCTGGATAAACTTAGTGCATGCTGCGGCGCGCCGATCCGAGAGAGTATGAAGACCACAGCGCACCAGAGGTTCACTCCTGTCTGGCCTAAAAGTTCGTGAAAATAGCCAAAAATCGAGCAAAAAGGTCACACCTTTCTGGTCTCAAGTTCGTGAAAATGGCCAAAAATCAGGCAAAAAGTTCACTCATTTCTGATCTCATGATCAAGGTCTTAAAAATAACCAAAACTCTAACAATAAGACGAAACTTAGCTAGCTGGTCTCAAATTGGTGAAAATAGGCAAAACTCAAGGAACAAGCTTATTCCTTTCTGCTCTCAAATGCGTGAAAATTGCAAAAACACGACAAGAAAAGAGCTGAACTTGTTCCTCAATTTTTTTTACGAATTTGAGACAACAAAGGAGTGAAACTCTTGCTCGATTTTTGGTAATTTAACGAAATTGAGATGAAAGGGGAATGCACTTCTTGCTAGAATTATGGCTACTTTCACAAACTTAAGAACAGAAAGGAGTGAACGTCTTCCTCGATTTTCGTCTATTCTTACAAATTTGAAACCAGAAAGGAGTGAAACTCTTGCTCTACTTTTGGCTATTTTAACGAATTTGAGAGCCTGTTGCTTGATTATTGGCTATTTTGCAGAATTTAAGACCAGAAAGGAGTGACCTTATTTCTGGACTGTATGCTATTTTCACGAATTTGAGGCCTGAAAGGCGTGAGCCTCTTGTTTGGTTTTTGGCTGTTTTGAAGAATTTGAGAACAGAAAGGTGAGAATTTTATGCTCGATTTTTGGCCATTTTCACGAATTCGAGACCAGAAATAGTTGAACTTCTTGCTCGATTTTCTGCTATTTCCACGAATATTTAGACAAGAAAGAAGTGCATGATTATTTTGGCTATTTTCAGGTATTTAGAGCCAGGAAAGGGTGAACCTTTTCCAGCATTTTTGGCTATTTTGCGAATTTTGGTATTTTTTTGTGAATTTGAGACCAGAGAAGGGAGAAGTTATTGCTCGATTTTTGGCAATTTTTAAGAATTTGAGACCAGCAACAAGAGAACTTACTGCTCGATTTTCGGCTTTTTTCACGAATTTGAAAAAAGAGAGGTGTGAACTTCTTACTCAATTTTTGGCCATTTTGGTGAATTTGAGACCAGAAAGCAATGTTCTTAATGCTCTCTTTTAGGCTATTTTCACGAATATGATGAGGCCAACAAGGAGTGAATTTATGGCTTCATTTTTGGTCATTTATACGACTTTTGGTCATTTTCACGGATTTCAGTCTAGAAAGGAATGAAATTATTTCTCGGCGAGTTTTAGCAATTTTCACGAATTTGAAACCGCACAGTAGGGAACTTACTGCCCGACTTCAGGCTATCTTCACGAATTTGAGGGCTCTATTTTTTTTTTTGCTATTTTCTTGAATTTGAGATCAGAAAGGGGTGCACGTATTGCTCGATTTTGGCGTATTGCCACGAATGTAAGTCCAGAAATTCTCGCGCTCAAGGTAGTAGCACTAACGTACATCGTTACAGAAATCATCACCATACGATGCTTTAAGCATCGTACGGTAATCGAACGGAAAATTTCATACTTTTCAAGGGATCAACTGAAAGGAAGTTGAGATTTACTCAACAAAATGACTTTACAGCAAACGAACACTGCCGATTTGTAATTACATCACCAACCAACCCAATTCGCCAAGAAACAAACTTGCGAAGACTGAAGCAAAGGTTGTTTGAGGTCGATTTTCCGGAGAATCCGTGATTGAATACTTGTCTTCAGATACCCCAATACTTCAGAAATATCTTACGCGATCCCTTTCTATTCTTATCTAGCAGCAGAGTTTACCAAACGCGAATGTTTAGGACATTATAGCTTATCTGTCTACACTCTCTTTCTTTGTGTGTAGTCACTTATGTTAATCCATTTTAATTATGTCAAGCTCTTGCCATTAATTATTCTATTGCTTCTTTTCCTGTTGGTTCATACGTGATGACGCCACTCGCTTCTGATTGGTTTGCCATCAAGCTATTGTTATTTGTCTATATAAGTGCGACACCACCCGGCTGGTTTGGGCGGAATCACTAAACCTAACGCACAGTATACAGAATGAACACTCATCTTTTGTTATTCATAGAACCCATTGATTTCCATAATATACTACAATTCAATAGATAATATAATTATCTTTCCCTCCGCTCATTATTCAACAAAACAAAACACAAAACCATACTTGACAAGGACAACACAATAGGATAGAACACAAGCACAATGAAACTGATGAAATGACAAAGCATGGAGCGTATGCACGTGACGTCATCGCCGTGTTGGTGTACCGTCGACAAAAAAGTTGGTTTGTTATGGTAAACCAACACGGCCGGTCACCACGCCATTGTCATTGGAATCCTTTTGGATTGGTTGCATACGCTACTATACCTACTCAACACAACAAACACAAAACAAAGAAAACATACCTAATTAACAAAACACTAGACAACACCAGAGAAATACAATAAAATTTATTGCAATACAACAGAAGACAAGACAACACAACAACACAGGAAGCACGTTGCGATACGGTTCGATGCAAACTCTTCCTTTCAAAATGTTTTGCACGTCAATTCGAAACAATTTTTGTTTCCTCGCAACAGGTCTGTTTCCAAAAGAAATATTTCCTTAATTTTCACGAATTCGAGACCAGAAAGCAATGTCAATGACAACGACAATATTTGAAGGGCCCTATCCAAAAGCTCTAAGGCGCTTGACAATGAAAGATGCAAATCCTAAAACGAAAATATATCAAGGTATAACGAAAATTGTGTGTAATCCGTGTAGCAAATCACTGATATGACTAGGACATAAATTATTTAAACCTTTGATGGTCAAAAGTAAAATTTTGAAAACAATTCTTTACTCAACAGGAAGCCAGTGAAGTTCTTTAAGTAAAGCAGTAATTTGGTCATATTTACGATTACACAAGATCAGCCGTGCAGCCCAGTTTTGAACTAATTGAAGTCTATGAACAAGGTATTTGGGAAGGCCATATAAGAGAGAGTTACAAAAGTCTAATCTTCACAGGTTACGAGGGCATGAACCAACGTTTCAGTGCAATCAATTGTCAGAAACTTCCTAATTCGAGAAATATTTTGAATTTGAAAAGATGCAGGTTTACAAATAGCTGCAACATGACGTTTCATATGTAGCCTGTGGTCAAATATTACACATATGTTCCTGGCAGTCTGTGAGGGCTGAATAATAGAACCATCAACCGCTTTGAAAGAAAGAATCTGAGAAGTAGGTGTACTTTGCGGTCCAAAGACCACAAGTTCTGTCTTTTCACTATTACACTATTAAGTTTAAGTCTATTCAAAACATGCATACTATAATATCTTGTAGACACGATTCAATTCTCGACGCAGTTACAGGTAAAACGGAGTCAAAGGAAAAATAAACTTGGGAGTCGTCAGCATAAGAATGGAAGTTCATATCATGCCTTCTAATTACATCGCCAAGAGGCGACGTGTACAGCAGATACAAAATAGGACCAAGCACGGATCCCAGAGGTATTCTTGCCATACAATACATCAGACCGGGAGGAACACGATCCATCAGTATACAAACAAATTGACTTCGGTCAGCAAGATAAGACTTAAACCAAGTCACGACCTTCCCCCTGATTCCAAAGCGAAAATTAAGCCTGTGGAGTAGTAAGCCATGATCTACCCTGTCAAAAGCTGCTGAAAAATCAAGAAGTAACAAAACAACAGTGCGACCACGATCCACAGCTCGTAAGACGTCGTCGTGAACCATCAATAGGGCAGTCTCTGTGCTTTGCAGTTTCTTTTAAGCCGATTAAAATTTTTCACCAAGATTGTTATCCTCTATGTACTGGACAAGTTGGGATGCAGCCGACTTCTCTACAAGCGGGAGGTTAGACACTGGACACAAATTCTTGAAGTCTTCAGGATTTAGATTACACTTCTTCAACAGTGGAGTCACTGATCAAGGCAGATTGAGCGAGACAGGCAGAGAAGCATATTCTAAGGAGCAATTATCTATATCAGTTATTAATGGCAGCAGAATTGGCAAAGAATTAGTTAGAACCGAAGCCGGCAGTGGATCAGGGGCACAAGTTTTAACTTTGGGGGATTTAATAAAGTTAGTGATTTGATCGATAGAAACACTTGTAAAGACGTAAATTCACAGGAACAGAATTCAGTAGCAGAATTCTCCAATGATAGATAATCTGGAACTCATGAACGTATTGCTCGATTTGTAGTTTCTTCCGCGAATTTAAGACCAGAAAGGAATGAACTTATTGCTAAAACTTTGATCATTTTCACGGATTTGAGACCATATCGGAGTGACCTTCTTGCCCGATTTTTGGCTATTTTCCCAAATTTGAGACTTATTGCTCTCTTTTAGGCTGTTTTCATGAATTTGAGGCCAACAAAGAGTGAATTTGTGGCTTCATTTTTGGCCATTTTCACGACTTTTAATCATTGTCATGGATTTCAGTCCATAACTCGGGAATGAACTTATTCACGGCGAGTTTTAGCTATTTTCACGAATTTGAAACCAAAAAGCAGTGAACTTTTTGTCCGATTTTTAGCTAGTATGACGAATGTGAGGACTAGAAAAAAATTAAGTTATTTCCCAATTTTTGCCTATCTTCCCGAATTTGACTCCAAAGAGAGTGAACTAGTTGCTCGATTTTTGGCTATTTTCACGAGTTTGAGACCCGAAAGGAATGCACTTATCTCTCGATCTTTGGCTATTTTCTAGAATTTCACAACAGAAAGGCATGGACTTATTGCTTGATTTTAAGCCGCATTAACGAATTTCAGACCATAAAAATATGACGTTATTGCTCGATTTTTACTCTTCTCAGATTTTAGACCAGAAAGGGGTGAACTTATTGACCGATTTTTGGCTATTTTCACGAATATGAGACCAGAAAGCAATGGATTTATTGCTCGTTTCAATTTTCACGCGATTTATATGAGAAAGGAATGAACTTATTTCCCTATTTTTTAACTATTTTCAGGAATTTTGAGACAAGAAAGGAGTGAACTTATTGCTCGACTTTTGGCTGTTTTCAAGAATTTGGTCAATTTGAGACCAGATAGGAAGGAACTTATTGCTCCATTTTTGGCTATTTTCACGAATTTAACACCAGAAAGGAACGAGCTAATTACTCGATTTTTTTTTTTTTTTTTTGCTCTTTTCTTGAATTTAAGACCAGAAAAGAGTGCACTCAGTTTTTGCTCAATTTTGGCCTATTGCCACGAATGTGGGTCCAGAAATTCTCTCGCTCAAGGTAGTGTATACCGTTACAGAGATATCATCACCATACGGTCCTGTAAGCTTCGTACGATAATCGAACGGAAAATTTTGTACTTTTCAAGGGATCAACTGGAAGGAAGTTGAGGTTTACTCAACAAAATGACTTGACAGCAAACGAACATAGCTGATTTTTAATTATGTCAACACACCAACCAACCGAATTTGCCAAGAAAACAATTTGCGAAGACAGAAGCAAAGGTTGCTTCGGGTCGATTTTCCGGAGTTTCCGTGATTGAATACTTGTTATCCAATAGCTCAATAGATCAGAAATATCTTACGTGAATCTCTTTCTATTCCTATCTAGCGGCAGAGTTTACCAAACGCGAATATTAACGACATTCTCTTTTTTGTGTTTAGTCACTTATGTTAATCCATTTTAATTATGTCAAGTTCTTTGCATTAATTATTGTATTGTTTCTTTTCCTGTTGGTTCATACGTGATGACGCCACTCGCTTCTGATTGGTTTGCCATCAAGCTATTGTTATTTGCCTATATAAGTGCGACACCACCCGGATGGTTTGGGCGGAATCAGTAAACCCAACGTACAGTATACAATGAACCCTCATCTTTTGTTATTCATTAAACCCATTGATTTTCATTACGGAATAGAATTATCTTTCCCTCCAATCATCCTTCAACAAAACAAAACAACAATAGACAAGGACGACA
This sequence comes from Pavona decussata, assembly GCF_977016875.1. Taxonomy (NCBI): domain Eukaryota; kingdom Metazoa; phylum Cnidaria; class Anthozoa; order Scleractinia; family Agariciidae; genus Pavona; species Pavona decussata. Next base: position 968,998 of record NW_028145425.1, on the reverse strand, counting down.
CAATAGGACACAACGCAAGCACAATAAAATGACAAAACATACCTACTCAACACAACACAGCAAACACCAAACAAAGAAAACATACCTACTTAACAATACACTACAAAACACCAGATGAAAAGAATAAAATTCAATGCAATACAACAGAAGACAAGACAAAAAACACAAATCGTTACGATACGGTACGCTGCGAACACTGCCTTTCAAAATGTTTTGCATATCAAATCTTTCTTAAGAATTTTAGCTATTTTCACGAAATTGAGAGTGAAAACGTATGACCGTTTTGCCCGATTTTTAGCCGAGTTTGACGAATTTGAGGCATTGAAAAAACTAACTTATTTCCCAATTCTTGCTTAATTTCCCGAATTTGACTATTTCGCGAGTTTGAGACCCGAAAGGAATTCACTTATCTCTCGATTTGTGGCTATTTTCTAAAATTTCACGCTAGAAGGGCATGAACTTATTGCTTGAGTTTTGACTGTAATCACGAATTTGAGACGAGAAAGGGGTGAACTTATTAAGCGATTTTTGGCTATTTTCACGAATTTATACAATAAAGAATTGAAAAATTGTCAAATACTTGTGAATACGTGTCAGACTAGCCACGAACAATTCACAAGTATTTCACGAATTTGAGACCAAAAATGAGGAAAATTTACAGCTTGATTTTTGGCTATTTTTACGGTTTTGAGAACAGAAAGGGATGAACTTGTTTCTCGATTTTGACCATTTTGCGTATTTTCGCGAAATTGAGAGCAGAAAAGAGTGAACCCTCCAAAAATATTCATAAAGAAGGAACCAATCGAATCAGTGTGTCCGTAAATGTCCTCTTGGACGCTTTTTAGGCCTCCCAAGGGACCGGGGACAAACAAATTGCCCACAAAATATGAAGTCAGGGTTGGGGTAAAACAAAATTTCTTTGTCAGGGCTTTGTTTGTACTTAAAAATGATCCCCAAGTGATTTGTTTTCGACACGCCGAGTTCCCTAGGGGCTTAAACGAGTGAAAAATACGGACTTCAAAATTTAATCATTTTTGACCCTATCCCCCCTACCCCCCATTGTAAAAAAAACGATTTTTGGACCCCCAACAAGTATTCATAAAAAAGGTGCCAATCGAATCCGAAAACGTCCCCTGGGACACCTGTTAAGTCCTCCCAAGGGACCGGGGACAAAGAAATAGCCCACATGAGATGTTAAATCCGTGAACCCCAAAATTAAACATTGCACATTTTATTATTCAGGATTGTAGTCATATCCAGTACGTATGGATGTTTTTTTTTTTTTTTTTTTGCTGTTCAGACCCTTACTAGAACGTGACTTTACCATAATAATTAGGTATGAAGATTAGTTCCTTCAATCCATGTTCTTTAAACTTCCCGACAAATTCTGTGTTTTAGACGAAATTGGTCGGAGAAATAAAACAAGTTGACAAGATAGGTTGCTTTATGCAGCTCACTAGTATTCCTTTAGAAAAAGTTTTAAAACTTAAAAAATCTCATTTAAGCCTGAAATTTTTTCAGGCTTTCTTTTGGCAACTGCTTAAGTTGCGTACTAACTGCGATGATCTTTCTTCTATTTTATCTCACAATATAACTAGCTCCCAGTTGGCTTGATAGCTAGGATAGGATAGGATAGGATAGGATAGGATAGGATAGGATAGGATAGGATAGGATAGGATAGGATAGGATAGGATAGGATAGGATAGGATAGGATTGGATTGGATTGGATAGGATAGGATTGGATTGGATAGGATAGGATAGGATAGGATAGGATAGGATAGGATAGGATAGGATAGGATAGGATAGGATAGGATTGGATTGGATTGGATTGGATAGGATAGGATTGGATTGGATAGGATAGGATAGGATAGGATAGGATAGGATAGGATAGGATAGGATAGGATAGGATAGGATAGGATAGGATAAAATAGGATAGGATAAAATAGGATAGGATAAAATAGGATAAGATAGGATAACTTTATTTATACACGGTATTTCCATCAGCTACATAATTATCATTATCAACTAACTATCTATCTACCTAACTGGGATTATAAAAGTTAAAAAAAAAGTTGGTGGCTCAATTGGTGGAACACTGCACCGGCATATCATCGCAGAGGTCATGGGTTCGAATCCCGTTCAAGCCTGAATTTTTTTCAGGCTTTCATTTCGCAACTGCTTAACTTGTGTACTAACTGCGACGATCTTTCTTCTATTTGATCTTTCATTCGCAGTTCAAAATATATGTTTCATACAGCTATTTCGAGAATGGTTGTCCAAAAAAGCGTGAAAGCGTACGCGACAATGCCAAAAGGTAGTCTGGGAAATACCCAATAAATTTCAATAAAAGCTCAGAATCCATAATACCTCGACCGTACAGCGAGGACTTGAGGTGGCGGGAAATAAGGATTCTGACATTTTATTGAAATTTATTGGGTTTTTCCCAGACTACCTTTCGTCATTGTCGCGTACGCTTTTACGCTTTTTTGGACAACCTTTGTCGAAACAGCTGTATATCTGAGCTAATTTTCCAGAAGGTGGCTACATTAAGCACATTTTGAGACTTGCTACGCTGAAGGAATCTGTAGTCAACACTATTTCAGTTATGGTTCATCACAAGAAAGTAAGGTCAGAGAATACTATGGAGGAGAAAGAGGGACTTTTCTTTGGAATTAGACATGACATTGACATCTGCATGAAATGAAACACGACCTGTGATCCGATAAAAAAAAAAGGTGTCACATTTGCCTCGTTTTCGTTCGCTCGACCCAGGACGTCCGGGAATATGAAATTATTTGACCCGTCATTGGGCCTGTGATTGTACAAAAGCTTTCATTGTCACATAAGCTTAAAACTTTGGCAAAACACTGCAAAATTTGTCAAAAGAATCGTTGCTTCTAAGTTTTCAAAAAGAAACTAACAGAATTTTGTAAACAGCGAAGAAAGTCAAGAAATATTCACTTACAATTGTAAAAAGTAATTGTGTAATTGCTAAATTGAGAAGGGGTTTCGCTCGGCGACTGGACGAAGACAAATTTAAGCTTACATTCACCTCGCCTCCATTCATATGCATATGGAGCTAGCACAGACATCATTTCCACCATCGCCCATTAGTTTCTGCAAGTCTTCTTCATCTGGCTGAGACGACTGAGAATTTGCTCCTTCGTCAGGTCGTTCAGCCATTTTGTAGCTCAAAACAATTTCTTTGCCGATGGTAGTGCTTCCACTGAGTCAAACAAAACCAAACAAGCAAGAAAACGGCGCGAACAGTTGAATGGTTTCCAGTTCTGATTGATTGGCTACGGTATTTTCTCTTTTCTCATTTTTTGCGGGCTAAAGCGGAGAATTCAGCGGGCTAAAATATATTTTAACCCCCTACTCTGAGCCAATGAGACGCCAATGAGGTTTAGCATGGGACTGATGTAGCCAAAAAATTCCAGATTCTGGCAGAGTCCTTTAGACTATAGAGTCCTCTGTAGTCTATTGGCTTTGGTCACCATCTGGTGATCCGACGACACGGGTTCGAATCTCGCACTTTTTATGTAACTTCTTTTTCTATCTTAAAAAATATGAAGTGTGATTTATACTTCGTGTGTGAAAATTTGAGGAAAGGATACAGATGTAGCAACAAATTCTTACCCAGTCTTCCGGTTAACGCTCGAGCTTCCGCTCGAGCAAAACCGATCTCGACCCAGTCCCTTCATGTTGACGCGAAGTTGCCTTAGAAACAAAGGCAAACTCGAGCGCAAAGAAGCAATTGCAAACTAAGATGGCGTCGCGAATCATACATGGCCGACGAGAGGGTAAAACAAGAGGTAATTTCTTGCGATTAGCGCCTATTTTTAGGTCTCCTTCCAGGGTTTAACAACTATCCTTTCTTTTGGTCGCGTAGAATTGGGCGGAAATGTGCTAAGTGTCATTCCTGCAGGAGTTGATCCTCGAGAGGTATGTAAACTCGCCTCGCGACAGAACACACAACTTTCTTCCTTTTTATTCTCGCTCACTAATCGTTATATCCTAACCATGGTGTGATGATCTCAACACAGGTAACCGTTCTTCAGCCTGATGCGTGGAGGCGAATTCAAAACAGCCTTTCTGGATACAACGAGGAGAAAATGCGATTGCAAGCGAAGATGAAAGAAAGGGAAGAGCTTCACACTCTCTCGAAAGATTCAGTCAAACATTGGGAAAACACCATAGAGGTTGGACTTGTTCCTTAGTTTTCTTGTACCATTTATCCGTCCCCATTCATCTCCTCAAATCGCTCTTAGTTTAAAAGTTATTCATGTTGAGAAAGATCGGAGCAAGATGGCCGAAATTGAGAAAAATATAAGCTTAATGGTAAAGTCTTAAATGGCTGCAGCGATTTTTTTTATTTAATACTAGTCGTTTCGTAAAAGCTCTTACTCAATAGGAAGTTATCAGCTTTTAAAGGTAAGCTGAATCACTCACAATACCATCTATTATCATAATTTTCATAACTTGTTTTTGCAGGGGCAGCGATTGAAGAAACTACAAGCTCGAAAAATAAGAGAGGAGAAAGAAGAGGTCAGAAGTTATTTTAATTATAACTGGATGTTTAATATTTTTTGTAACTACATTTACCATATCAATTTTCAACTTTTATACTGGAGAATTACTCTGCATCGAAATACAGCTCAATAATATCCCGTTATAATTATTAATAACTACTGTATATGCTGTACAACTGTATAGGAGGAAAGAGTTAAAGTTGACAAAGAAGAAGCTAAACACCAAGTACAAAAGAGAAAAGAGGCCATTGAAAGAGCGAAGACCCTTCAATATTACCAGACTGACAGAGTGAAGACATTCCATGTAAGTCACTATGAAATTGTGTTACAGAGAGAAAGATTGCCTGTTTGAAATAATAATTGGTACATAAATGCACGCTAAAGTTCTGGGCTGAGTTGCTCGAAGCATGGTTAGCGCTAACCATTGGTTAAGAGGTATTAAAACCTATAGGTTGTCATGGCATTTAACGCGGGTTAGCGCTAACCATGCTTTGAGCAACTGGGCCCTGAGTATTTTCCTTTATCTGTGTGATGTCAATTTAATATTTATCTCTTTCTATTTCCTAGGGTGCTTTGCTTCTGACCGAGGTTCTCAAGGAGAGAGATGCCCAGATTGAGATGAAGAATGGCAAGCTTGATGCTGAAAAGATTCGAGAAGAACATCTTCTGAGACTGCAGCAAAGGGTAATAATCCAAATACCAGGGATAAGTTCATACATTGTTTAATAATAGACCCTTCTCCAAAATGGCGGCAACAGATTTGAATGAGTTAAAATTGAACTGAATGAAAAACTGATACCGGCACTGGAAAGAGCACCCTTACTTTGGTAACCTTACAAAGTTGGGGGTATACGTCATACCCCCAGTCATACGAACGTCTGAAATTTTTTCATTTTTCAACTTACATTTTCTCAGCTGATATTACATCTTATATGCTGAAACTTTGCAGGGTTACTGAAGTAAAAGTGCTCTTTCTAGTGCTGGTATCATTTTTAATTTCAACTTATTTGAATTTTCAGCCGCCATTTTGGAGAAGGGTCTAAGGAGTCCATGGGTCCCCTATTAAGCGCTTTAAGGATTGTGCCCAGTGGAGAAGGGGGAGTGGAGTTAGAGGAACATTGCACCCAATAAAGGTTCACAAGGGGACAAGCTGCCCAAATGTTCACCCTTTTACCCTTTTCATGTACCATCTCTACCCTTTTCACAGACAATAAACAAAAATTGTGAAGGAGTTTCTGCTTATTTTTTGCCATCCTTTGGATTGATACCTCGCCATATAAATGTAGCCTACTATTTGTAGTGTACTGTATGTATAAAATTGTTATAACCAACCTTCATTTTGGAAAAAAATTCTAAACATTGTTATGTATATTTTTAAAGCTTAATTTTAGAATTTAATTCTTACTTAGTTAGGTCCTCTGAAAAAGTACATGTATGTGATTACTCCAATTTTCTTTTTGTATAATTTTCAATAGCCCTTGTTATGATCATTCTGTTTTACACACATAGTCACAATTAAACCACACAAAAATATCTCTGTATAAGAAGGCATCGTCCTTATATGGCAGTTCACTTTTTCTACCTCTAGCAACGTGAAGAGGCCATTATGGAGGATCAGAAAAGAGCACTGAGGAGGTACAATGAGAGAAGAGCGGTGGCAGATTTCCAAACCCTACAGTAAGTATATACTGTACATTTTACACAGTCACTGAGTCACACAGGCATGCTTTGGAAAAGAAAATTTACTAGATAAGTCCTCCAAACAGGAATCAATACTTCAACCTTCCAATCACTAGTACAGATGCTTTACCACTGGGCTACATGAGACTCTGGAGCCATTAAGACATTGAACTACTACAAACATAGGTTCATGTGACAAACATCCTGCATACTGCTAACTGAAGTTGGTTTGGGTAGCTTTTGTGGTGTGCACTTAATGGTGGTTAAAGGAATTGTTCTGTTGTAATTTTCAACTTTATTTTAATTGCTTTTGTAGAATTCTTGATCATGTTGAGGAGTCCAAGAAAGCCAAAGAAGTTGACGTGGAAGAAGGCAAAAACATCAAGCAGCAGGTGGACATGTACGAAGCTGCTAAACTAGCAATTGAAGAACAGCGAAGAAAGGTTTGTTTAAAATAACAGTACTTTGTTGTATGTGAGTCACTGAGATGAGTTAACGTGTATAAGCAAAGTATAGCATACTATGTGAAAATATGGTTCACCGGTGAGGACTCAGACCCCAGTCACTTGCAGGATATCGGGCTTTGTGTACTTGCTGGTGAACCATATTTTTGCATAGTACGTTATTAATCTTGCTTTTACACATTGACTTGCTTTGTTCCTTTGATAAAACAGGTCATTACAGTGATTCTACATGTACAGTATGTAAAAATAAGCCTTATTCACTTGGTATGACTATTCCCTGATGCCTGTTTCACTTAGATGAGACCTGCTTATCTAATCTGTTTTGTTTCTTCTTTGCAATTTATTTTTCCCAAGGATAAACAAGCTATCATGGAGGAACATCAGAGGCAGCTTGCTGATAGAGAAGTATGTAAAATAACGTTTTGTTAGATATGCATTCAACACTGGTTAAATGAGGTCACTTAGCCTAGCTAGATCACTTGTAAATTATCGCAAGTTTCGTGGGGGGCTCTGGGCGTGAGGCAACCTAGACTCAAAGTGTTTTCAGTTTTTTTTTTTCTTTCCATTTTACATCCATTTTAGCTCTACATAACAGTGTGTAAAAGGCATTTTTTGTTTGTTTTTCATTTTAGTTGTTTTAGCGATTGCAGACCACCCCTCAGTTACAATTTGATTATTTTTTAGTAAATTAGACAAAAACAAGTTTCGCTTTGGATAGAATGCCACTTTTTTTTTTTAATGAGCACTTTATTAGCAACACAAAACTACTTACAATTATTACATGCTTAGTTAACTAATAAACTTAGTTAAATGCTTATATTACAACACCTACAGTATTATGTATCTACAAGGTTTTTTTTTTGTAATTAATTTACTAGTATTAGATAGGATAGAATGCCACTGCATAAGTTTTCTGTTGTCTCATTTTCTAATGAAATGCAAACATGTCCTTTTTTCTTGATGTCCAGGCAAGACGGCAGTTGGAGCAGAAGAAAATAGAGGAGGAAGAGGAGGAGATCAGACAGTTTGCTCAGGCTAAAAAGGTTCAGTATCGTCATTAAAGTCTGTGGTGTTTTTCTTTTCTTGTGTATGGATATGGGAGTCAGTCAGTTGCAAAGGGAATGACACTTCAGCTCACCCTCATGTAATTATTTTATTCTGCAGAAAATGGCAAAGATGCGAAAATCAAAGGAAACAGAATTGTTTGAGTAAGTGTGCGTAAAACTGTGATCAAGTTTAACTTGGAACAGACAGAATTGCATTCGTTTGGAGAGGGTTTTGGTTTGTTCAAAATTTGTACTTTTAGAATTGCTTTCCTTTCAAGTGGAACGGGAATGGTGTCCCGTGGCAATGGTTTAAGGTGTCCTACTCGGAAAAGGCAGACTTGCAATACAGTGTATTGTTGGGAAAGTTTGGGGGGATTGGGCAGTTGCGCTCTTTAGAAAGAGGTTTCGATTTACTGAAGCAGAATCAACCTTTTCTGTGTGGGAATTTTCTGCATATATTCTGTCCAAAAGATACACAGTACATGTAGTCGCAATAATCCCAATAGTCAGTCATCGTCACCGTTGTCACAGTCATATTGTAAAATGTCCACCTTGTTCTGATGGCAGTGCCTTCCAAAATCACACTGAGCGTATGAGGAAGAAGCTAGCCAACCAGAAACAGCAACAAGTTGATGATGAAGATGATAGGATAGCCAAGGCTGTTGCAGAACGGGAGAGAAAACGCGAGGTGAACTGGGTTTTTTGTTTGTTTGTTGTTTTGTTTTGTTTTCATGTCGTCGTTTTCTGCATTGCAATGTACTCATAAATCTGAAATGTGCAGTTTCAGAAAAAATCCGTACCCACCCCATGGAAGGTCTTTGGAAATTCCTAGGGGGAGGGGGTCTTAAAAGCCAAAATTTTAGAAGCAAAGTATGAAGCTAAACTGGAATTACCCAGGGAGGGGGATTCAAAACCAAAAAACCCTTCCGTGGGGGGAGTATGGATATTTTCACAACTGCACAATGAATAGAGCTTGTGACCATGTTTACCCTGCATTTAGGCTGCTCGCCGTTTTTAGTTTCTCAGTAAAGTTGAGTAGGATTGTGCTAACATATTTAAGGCAAGAATTGTTTTGCACAATTCCTATCTAGGTACTAATTTTTTTCGAGAAAACGTAAGCGTGAATTTGCCGTTTGCCATTTGCCACAAACGCGATTCTTATTCTCACTAATATATTGATTTTATTTTTCCTGTTAATTGCCATGTTGTATTTGGTAACTACCCTCGTTCTTTGAGGTTTGAAGTAATTTTTTTTATCTTCTTTTTTTTTGTGTCTCCAGGAGGAAGAAAGGGAAAAATATGAATCGGACATGAAGGTCCAAAAGGAAATTCACGAACATAGGATACACATGGTAAAGTACTCGTCTTAATTTCAGTGAATCACACTGCTCTCCTTATAGTTCAGTTAAAATCTATAAATCCATAATCTCGTCTTGTATCTAGAGTCAGTTTTTCCTTCATGGAAGAATTATCTTACAATTATCTTACTACATGTACCAATAGCTTACTTCTGCCTACCTGCATTCCCCCTTCAATGTACCATCCTGTCTGTCATCCACCCTCCATCCTATCTATCTACTGTAGCTGGTGTACCATCCCTCCTTCCTTCCTACCTATCTTCATTATTACATCAACTTTTTCGTTAAATATACAGTATTGTCATTGTTTTATCTATCCCTATCTTTGTTCACTCGTTCATTATTATATTGATTTCTTCGTTCCTTTCTTTCTTTCCTTCCTTCCATCCATTCGTTATAATGTTCATTACCCCACCCTTTTATTCCATAGCTCAAAGCAGCAAATCTTTTTTGTATTGCAGATGAAAGAAAATGATCGCCTTGCAAATGAAGAAGCTAACAGAGACCGCGAAATACTTCGAAAGAGAGTTGAATCCGACAAGCTGGTATGTTGAATAACAGTGTATTGACAATTACAGTGTCTGAGTTTATCAACTAGTGGTCGTTTTCAGTCAATGCATGCTCAGTATAGGAACAATTTTCACGTGCGTCCAACCACAAACTCGAACTACAGAAGCCAGTTAAAGTTTCTGTACATTGCTAATGCAACCAAGCAATCTTCTGTTGCTCAAAAGCTCATTACCGCCAATCCACGATTATAAGTAGGTTTATTAACTTTTAAAAATAAAATTGCTCTGAGAAGAAGTCAGTGTAGTTTTCACTAATACGTGTTGAGCAATTGGCCTAGAACTCTACTCGTTTTTTCGGTGATTTTAAGGTTGATTTCAAATTGCCTGTTAAAAACTACCGGTGATTGTGCGCCAATTTCACATCGCCAAGAGCGCTTGTGCAAACGGCAAACAGATGAACTTACATTTCTCTTTGCTTGCAGAATTATTTAATTCCATCTCTGACTTGTTTTTAAAATGTCTCGTTTTCCTTTAGTACCACATGAAGCAAGAAGAAAAGAAAGTAGTCCAACTGAATGAATGCAAGAAACTCAAAGAATTCCAAACACAGCAGATTGTAAGTAGACTGTAGACTAAAGTTCAAACACCAAGCTTAACAGTGAAGTAGACAGAATTAAACTGATAGCCTCTGTTGAATACCATGTAAGCTTTATCCCTCCCACCCCCTCCCCCCCCCCCCCCCCACAATGGGTTGGTTTATTTACTTTCAGACCTCAAGAAGTGGGAGTTAGTCTTGTGCCCGTCTTTATACAAGAGACGCATAACCAGACGAACAACGAATGTTTGACCAAGTTTCGTCCAGACTCATAATGCGTCCTCTAGTATAAGAACCGTCAATAATACTTCTGTACATTGAATAGCATGTTTTCTTGCGCACAAACTGGCTGATGAGTTTTGACATTGGTGCGCATGCGTGTTGGAGTGTCTTCAAACATTTATGGAAGAGGGAGCTTCAAAGAAAAGGGGACGGGGCTTATTTAAAAGATCTAACACCAGTTGTTTAAAGAGCGGATAACTTTATCCAGTGGATAGGTCACTATCCAGTGGTACAAATGTACTCCAATCAACGCTTTTGGCAAGTTTTTCGCACAATCCCATACTTAAATTAGACGTACGCTTCTACTCTATTCACAAACTGTAGGGCTGTAGGGGAATTCTTTGACTCTTTTTATCTGCTGCGTAGCGACTTGTCCATTGGATAAAATTATCCGATCTTTGAACAACTGGGGCCTGATCTTTTAAATAAGCCCCGTTCCCGCCCCGAGCTTGTAAGAGAGGGGTTCTTAATCTGAAAGCTTTTTACTTCAAGGAATATTACATACACTGTACACACTCTCAAAAGTAAGCAAGCACCTTTTAAGCGCAGTCAACAGTACCACAGGAAAGTACTCCTTGATCACGTGCTCTCAACTGACTGGTGACGCATTTGAGCTCCGGTCGGGTGGGATGCCTGTGGCATAATTGTCACTTCTTAACTGTTTTACTCACAGGGTGAATTAAAGGATCGAAAACACCAGAACAGAGCAGCAGAACTAGACCTGGATAAACGTAACGGGGAACTTCTCAGGGCCGAAGAGGTGCAATTCCAGGAATACGCCAACAAGGTCATTTCTGAGGCCAAACAACACGGTCGTAATCCGTATCCACTAATCAAGGCCGCACAGGAAGGGCCCGGCGGCGGTAGAGGCCCCAAATATGAAGGAAAACAGGGACTTCGACCAAGCTTTCTTGTTTGTGATGGAACAGGCGTTCAACTTCCTAATTACTCCAATGGCACGGTTCAAGGTGCACACACCAAAATTTACGGTCATCCGGCTGACAGCATGAAGCGCTTAGGGTTCACCTGGTAAATCTATTGACAAATTTTCTGCAAGGAATTTTTACTTGTAAATAGTACTTGGCGTCGTTTAAGTAATTTCCTCGCGCGTGTATTTTGTAAAGAAATTAACGCATTCCATGAAGTTGTACGTTATCTCTCGAATGAGAATTGATGGTTCTATGAATTAATGTATCATGTCAGCGTTCGACTTTTTTAAAACACATTTAAGGCGGGATTACATCGAGTGACATTTGCTGTGGTACATTGGTTGTAAATAAACAGAGTGACTAAAGCAAAGCAGTGATTTCCTTTATTCTTGTTCTTTTTCTTCTTCTTACACAAAACTTTACTGAATGCTACTTATCATCACCACTAATCACAGGTAAAACATCTTGGCAATTAGAAAGTTAACTAACTTTCCTTAAAAAGGACAAAAAGCTCGAAAATAATGTAGAGGTATAGCTAAAAGAAAATGGAAAAGACCGAGAAAGGTTAAAAGGTTATGTACAAGCAATAGGCATCACAAAATATTGTTAGGTATGCAAGAACGATTTAAGGTGGCTTACTACAGTTTTAATGGAGTATAAGGGCAAAACTTTTAACTCTTTTGAAAAAGGTTCCAAGCTGTTTTTCCCTTCACTATTTACTGTTTGCTTAAGTCTTTTACGATTCTATGTGGATTTTGAACAATTAAACATCAACAAATAGCCAAAATGAGAGACTGGGCACTAGTAGGTTAAGTCACCTTTTTTCTCAAATTCTACCCGCATGACCCCACCTCAAAATTTCAGGAATAAGAAATTGGGTCTGATTTAACATTCATGCAAAGTAAAATAAAAATCTGTAAGACAGTTTTTGTGCAAACTAAGAGAATATGAAATCAAAAATAGCTCAAAATCTGTTTTACAGATTTTTTAAAAATTTTGACTCCAAACGTGATTCACCCCAACAAATCAACTGAAAATTTCTTCATAAGTTGTACGGTAAGTTTTCGTGCAATCCTCGATCAAAGACAGGTGTTTACAACCTCGGACGAGAATTGAATTGCGCATGCCCTTTATTTAAGCGTGCGCTCATGTAACGCCATGTATCGCGTGCGAGAAAGCAACAGTAAATTACAGCTCTTTTACCGGATGTTTATCAAACTTTTTTGCCATATTTTTTTGGCCCTAGGCTTGATTGCATGTTTGAACGGAGTTTTGAAACTATCGCTACATCTACCCAAGAGATTTGATGCCTTTCAAGTGCTGAAGTGGTTTTTGTTACTTCTTGAGGTTACTTGCGTCATTTTTGCACGCGCGACAAATACTGACGTGTGGCAGGCTATCATAGCGCGCGCTACTAAGTCTCGGAAAAACTGTAGTGAAGGGCGATTTAGACGGTACGATTTTCTCTTACGACTGTCGCATGCGATTTCTAGAGCGCGCGCTGCTTGCGTCATGTAAAAATCGTACACAACTCTCGCCACTCAACATTGCCTTTACCTACGATTGTCGTAAGATTTTAAAACATGATTTAAAATCCTACGACATTTTTCGTGTTGTGTGCGTCTGTCGTAAGAATGTTGTAGGTTGATTTACACGACGCGATTCGTGTTGTAGGCATGGCGTAAGCGTGTCGAATGCGACAAATCGTAGGCAAAATCGTACCGTCTAAATCGCCCTATTTTGAGCCGACTAAGGTTGTTCGCCTCTTCAACGTTTGCTGGTAAACCATTCCACTCACGAATAATTCTAACGAAAAAAAGAGTATTCATAATAGTTGCAGTATGAGGGTTTTAGCTGCAGTTTGTAAAACTGACAGGTCTTTTGTTCTCCTCCTGCTCTAGAAAAGTCAAATTCTTTTTCAAGTTGATCATTTTGTGGCCAGTTTCGTTCGGAGGCGCCAAAGATCTCGGCTACTTGGTCCTGCTGTCCAATTCTACTGGTAGCTGTCAGTGATAGACATCTTGTTGAATTCCAAGCGTACAAGGACCTAATCCATTAAGTTTTCCTCCGTACTGCATAATCCTCTGTAGTTAGCTACAATAGATCAAGTAGCATTCCTTGAACCAAGGGTTCCATTCATTGCCTGCTTCTCCGCTAGCGGGGAGGGGAGGGTTCCGTCTGCCTCGATAAGCTAGCCTGCGAGCAAGTTCTCCTTCTCCCCTTCTCCTCCCCGAGAGCTTGCTCGCACGCTACGATTAGCGGCCATACTTCGCAGGCTGGTTGCGTGAACGTTTGTATCAGCTCCGTTCGGGAATGTGAATTTATTAAAAATTATCTCCGCCCTGATGATTTTTTCTATAGTGACATAGATTCGACCCCTGTTGGGTGGGAGAATTAAACTTAGATTTTCTTTTTCCGAGTATGCCTATGTCAGTGACTGAAATAAAAATCATCTGTCATTTATTCACCAGGATTAAAACATAACGTCCAAGAATTAGAGCGGTGCCCAGTGATGGCTTTGTACTATGTTCTAAGGTATTTTATTTGTCATGCCATATTTCCCGTAAAAGCTCTATTAACCCTCCCCTACCCCCACCCCCCCTTCCCGCGAAGATTTAATTTTAGTCTGAAGGCTAATGGGTTATTTATTCAGCTGGAGAGGGCATCTTTTAAAATAGGGAGACCTTAACTGAGGGACTGACGGAGTGGGTCTTTTCAAATCTGGAGCCAGTTGAACAAAACTAAACGAACGCATTTAACTGCTACATAACACTGCAATGTCGCCTACGCGATAGCTATGTTATCATAAGTCTTCGTACAAAATGACTAATTCTTTTATTTACATAAGCAGAACTTTCGACCATCGATCCACCTGAGTTTTGAAAATCTTTTATCGTGGTGTGTAACATTTTAACCCGTATTTAAACTCAGTGTTACCACTTCATGCTGGACCGGAGGGCAGCTTAATATTGCTTTCACATTACATCAAAGTGTGGCATGTTTTACTTCTAATCGATCTGCACTGTTATTTGCAGTATTTAACACTTCAACACTACTGAACGAAATGCAACAGCTAATTAATAGTAAAATAACGATAGGAAAGACATTGTTGTTAACAATTTAGTACTGTTTACCTTGTGAATAAATGCACCTATAAACAAGTTGTTATGTCGAGTCATGCATGGCTAGATTTTGCATGTCTAATGTGCATCGTCAATGTCAGCAAAAACCAGAAAAATTGGCCACATTTCAACCCCAGCGTTATCTGGTGTATGCCCGGAATAGAACTGAGCTGTAGCATAAGGCCAGGCCACCAAACGCCTTACTCCGCCTGTAGCAAGACAAAACGTGCCTCGCGTAACGTGCCTGTCACCACCTCTGAATGGTTTAATGAGTCGGTCGCCTCGGTGAGGCATCTCAGGCAAGAAAACTGGAAAGACAGGTCTTCCCCCTCCCCCTCTCTGATCTGCAGCGAAACCTCCTTCAGGGCCATCTGTTGCCCAAGCTCCCTCGGCAGCGCGAAAAATCTCAGCAACTTGGGCCTGTTCCGCTGGTGGCAGTTGACCATAGACATTTGGTTGAATTCCAAGCGTACAGGAACATAAACCGCCAATAGGCGCCCCTCCCTGCTGAATCCTTTGTAGGTAGACCAAATAACGATGCTTGAACCAGGGTTCCATCAATGCCTGATTATCCCCAGGCGGGGGATTACGTCTGGGAAACAATTTGCCGCGATTAGCCGCCATGTTTTAGTTTGCTCCTTCTTGTCAATCCCGTCAGAACAGTGAGTAAAATTTTCCGGTTTGAACTCGAGTGGCCTCTTGTTATGCACTTTGTATTATATTTTCTTTTGTTATAAGTCGCGCCATGTCTCAAGGTATTGTGAAGGTTTTTGGAGAGGGAGGGGCTATTTTCAAATTATGTGGTGGTGGTGGTGGGTTTTAGGGGGGGGGGGGGGGGTAGGTAACTCTATTTCCGAACCTATGGATCTACCAGAGCACTGCTCAGTTTATTAAATTAGACACCATCGCGGTTATTTTCGCAACATAAGCAGTTGCGTCAAGAAAATGGGAGAAAAATCAGGTATGCATGCGTGAAACTGAGACAGGAAGGAATATTCGTACAAAGTGAAAAATACGGTGACCGAGAAGACTCAACAAATAAGAAAACGCAAATAAGAAAAATAAAATAAAACGCAATTGAAAAAAAGGGAAACGCACACAAAACGCAAATAACAAACGGAAGTAAACAGGAAAACGCGTAGGGACTGAGCTCTAGGCCATCCGCGCCATTCACCATGTTTTGTAGCAGTTGTGGAGTCTCTGGTGGAAAATGCAAAATATCGCTGTAAGTGTAGAGTATGTCTTTCCAATCCCACAAGTGAATCATCCAACAAGACTATAGGGTTCTAGGAACTCAGAAAAAGGAAAGAAACGGCGCGATCGAACCGGTTCCGGCCCAGGAAAAAGCTCAAGGCACCGAGTACAGCGGGCAAGTTGAAAGCCATACCAGGCCTGAACCAAATGCCACAAACGGCATAAGAACGACAGACAAACAACTAAAGGTCTGATAAACAGAACCCATAACCGAGAAATGACCTTTGAGATTAAAATACAAAACATGCGACAGTTAAGCACTTGGCTTTGTTCAGTGACCATCACGTAAATCCTCCAAATCATAAAATGCACGAGAGACTTAAGAGGGGGGAGCATTTTTACATGCAAATATGCAGTTTAAAATACTCCCTCGCAAGAGCCTCCATTGCAAGCTAGATCCACGTTAATACTAAGAACACTAATTGACTTTCAAACACATAACTCATATTTATTCTATTTACTATTGGCTTTTATTTTTATTTGTTTACTTACCTGCTTACTTACTTACATGCTTATTTATTTATTTATTTATTTATTTATTTATTCATTTAAATATTTATGGTAGAATAAACTTACAATGCGCCAAACGCGCTATTCTGACTATAAATAAAAACTCCGTGACAAGCACTTGACTCGATTAAAAAGAAAACACTGAAATACGTCACCTGGTAAGTCACGTGAAACCAAACAGGCAGTCTCCTCAATTTTTTTTTTTTCTGATATAACGGGATTGAGAAACGTAGCGAACTAAACTATGGCAGCTAGCAGTGGTACAATGTTTCCCAGACGTAATCCCCCGCCTGGGGATAATCAGGCATTGATGGAACCCTGGTTCAAGCATCGTTATTTGGTCTACCTACAAAGGATTCAGCAGGGAGGGGCGCCTATTGGCGGTTTATGTTCCTGTACGCTTGGAATTAAACAGAATGTCTGTGGTCAACTACCACCAGCGCAACAGGCCCAAGTTGCTGAGATTTTTCGCGCTGCCGAGGGAGCTTGGGCTGCAGATGGTCCTAAAGGAGGTTTCGCTGCACCTCAGACGGGAGGAGGGGGAAGACCTGTCTTTCCAGTTTTCTTGGCTGAAACGCCGCACCAAGGCGACCGTGTCATCAAGCCGTTTGCGTGGAGCCAAATACGAGGCACGTTTTGTCTGTCGACCGGTGGAGTCAAGCGTTTGGTGGCCAAGCCTTATGCCACAGCTCAGTTCTATTCCGGGCATACACCAGATAACGCTGGAGTTGAAATGTGGCCAATCTTTTTGGTTTTCGCTGACATTGCTGATGCTCATTAAGTATGCGAACTTTAATCGTGTGTGTTCTATGATGATATCCTGTTTTGATGCATATTTTACCTCAAGTCTTAGTTACTCTCTGGATTTCTGCTACTCTTGTATTGCCACGTAACCAGATATCATAGTTTATAGTATTTACTCCATTTCGTTAATTTTCGGTGATGAGATTTCATCAATATTGGATTTTTTCTTGGTTATATATTAGTCAAGGGTAGTGTTGTATGACGAAACATAACTCCATGTTTTGATCATTTTACATCAAGGTCATTAAACAGGAAAAATTTTAATCCTGAATTGTCCTTCGCTATTCTTTCTCTTACGCGCAGATTTGTTGTTGAATTTATTTCTTTAGCGTGAAGTAAAGTTTTTTAGTCGACAAAACTGTAATTTTTACTTCTTTCTGTTTGCATCAAAATACGAATTAAAATCAAACGTAACCTGTAAACTCCAGAAATGGTAGTCAGTTTGTTTGGTCCAATCGTGGTTCAGGACACACATCAAGCATGCTAGATCCAGTATTCTTTTGTCGAAGTAAGCACATTTCTAGACGAACGAATCCCAATAAAATGAACGGCCGCCATTTTGATTGCATTATCGATCATTTTCCTGACCTCACCAGTAGATCCAACGCTAACAAGAAGTTAAGAACTTTGTTTTACAGCCGTTAGGAGAGGAACTTGGTGGATACGGTGCATGTGGTATCAGGCCATTTTGCTTTCGGTATTTTAGGTAATTTCAACGCTTCGATACAGTACTACCAAACAAAGCATTTCTGAAATAGTTTTCGGCATTTCGTTGATTTTTAATTAACTTGGTACTGCGAGTTTTGACACTCGGTTTTCCAAAAGATGTTGCGGTTTTCATGGGCCATCAACCAATGTGCCCCTCCTTTAGAAACACGTATGAACGTAATTTTCCAAAAAAAAAAAATACATTTACTTGTTTCTTTGTAGAAAATGGGTGAGTCACCTAAGTATCTGGGCCATCAGAAACATGATGGCTTCCTTTTCTCTCTTTAGACTCGAGCCCATGAAATTATTCAGCTCCAATGTATTCCTATAATTTTCCTTCCATGCACGCGCTTTGTTAACACACGCTCGGATACCTCAGCTGATTTTTCAACTCTGAGTGTAACCTTTGAAAACAGTTCTACCAAGGAGAAATCTGTTTTACACCCTTCTCGCTTTGAGACCTTGAACAAGTTCTCCGTTGAAATGTATGAAGTTTTCTGGAAATCACCGAAATTAATCTTCAAAGGACAACAACACAGTCTACAGTTATCCGTTTGCACTTTTCGAATAAGGATGTCTTCCCCACTTTACGGGTGTTTTCTGCGTCAGAAGGTATGGATTTGTTTTGATCAGTTTGGCGTGAAACCGGCATTGAAGTCGACAAGTTTCAGATTACGAACCACTCTCTGATTGGTTGGGTTCATTGGATAGACAAATGGTGTTGGAAGGGGCGGCAATCAAAAAACCCATTGATGCTGACAGATGATATTTAATTTCCCTTCCTCGTCCCCATTCTTCTCGCAGCTCATCCGCGGGCCTCCACTGCAAACCCCAACAAAACCTCCAGCTACACAGGCTAAAAACGTCCCGCGTGCAAACATTAAGGACAAGAATTCAAACGAATAAAGAGTCTCCAGAAATCACTGGTAGACACTCCAACTATCAAGATCCCATTCCCTTCTTTTCCAATCCACATGAATCACACAAACCGTGTGATTGCACGATCTGTCTTCATCATGACCACCGCCCCATTTGCCAGCTTCGATGAAACAATTTTCCCATCCCCACCTTTTGCAAACTCTTGCTATCACCGAGTTGTCATTTTCAATTCTAACGAACGCGGCGAGCCACACGATTTTGGTGGACACCCATCTGACTACTGAAGCACTGGACCACGGTTTCATCGGAGCTGTTAGAAGCCGCCGTCAGTGGAATCTCAGCTGAGTGAAAGAAAGATGCCTTCTCAGTTTATCCATGGTGGTTATTGTGATTTGTGAGAAACTTTTGATCGCTGCTATTCCACGGTAGCAAGTCTTGACGGACGGGCAGCTGAAAGGGAGGAGTTGAGCTCTGCATTACAAAGTTCCTTATACACAACGTTTCATGCCAATTCAAGGGCTGCTCCCATGGGAATTTTCTGTCGTCATTGATAACTGCTCAACTGGATCTAAAGCTTTTTCATTTTCTTTTGCTGCAGTGAGGCCAGTCATTTCCCGGCACTTCGGACATCTTCGTCTGAAAAAGAAAAAACCAAAACGCTTGATCGCAGGTTAATATACAATTGAATCAGTACTAACCAATCTCGTACCAAGATCTTAGTCGGTTCGGGGACCGTAGGAGATTTGGGTACGAGATTTTTGAATTACAACACTTTGCCACTCTTTTCTTCAAATATTTGGAATTCACACAAGAAAGCTACATTTAGTGTCGTTGTAAAACACACTTTATTTTTATATTAAAAAATAACCTTCTCCCCCAAAATGAATAAAAACTGTTTGGGGGAGGGAGGGAGGGGTTGGGCGCTCATACACCTCTTTTTTTTTTTCACCCTTATAAGGCCACGGCATATGTGTCCCTAATATTCAATATTGGTCGATAATTGTTTCCTTAATTGCTCGATTCGAAGACTGGTGGAGTCATGCAAATCCTGACCGCAAACATCCGGCTTTCTCGCCGGTTGTTACCACAAAGACCGTTCAAAATATTGTAAACAACGTGTAACATGCAAAGATGCACTAAAACGCAGAAATGCTTAGAACGGTGGGTTGAAGCGTTGATCGTTTTTGTCAGTTCCTTATCTCTAAAAGATTGCAGGGTATCATTGATTTTAAAGTTGTGCGTCTCAGCTTCTGACTCGGCATATGGCATGCTTAGATGACAAAATATATTGTTCGTCTATCTCACTGGCATGAAGGGCCTATATCCCAGCCATGATGAATCTTTTTAGCAGCGCGATCAATTCTTAAATTCTCATGTCCGATTGTAGCACATTCATTCAACTCATCGTGTGGAGAATTTAGTAATATCTCAATCGCAACAGAACATGTCATACTTATTTTTATCACATGACTGCCCAACAACGTTTCGATATTTCCAAGACAAATTAGATTCAGTCACCTTCCCTCACTTTGGGGTTTAATCATGTTAATTGTGAAAGGAATGGATTCTTCATTGCCAAACCACGATGGTAGACGATTTTTCCCAGTTAAAGGTATATCTACTTCAGTAGTTATCAACGTCAAATTCTTTTACAAGCGTTATATAGTTTATTTACATACTTAAGGCATCTACAATAGACCAAGCTGTTAAGTGTTTATCCGTTCACTAAAGGCGATTCGTTCGGTCGATACGGCATGACAACTAATCGTTACTGCTTAGCCCCTATTACGGTTTATAGCCTGATTAACCAATACATTTGCTTCTGTTTAAGCCACTGATCAACAATTCTAAAACAAATTAAACCCGTAATGTAACAAATGATTCACACTGGGTCAGAAACCAAGACAAAAGCGATATTTGCAATTGTTTGTGGTATTCCTTGGTGTAAATGCTAATCACATTCTGACAGTGTCAGATCACCGTCATCGTTTAATACTGTAGAAATCAGTAACTGATGCTGGCACTAGGAAACCATTATTCTTTTAGCTCGGCACTGAGAATGCCGGTTTGTACGCATGCTTCTAAAAGGCCAGATTCAAATGTCAGTTCTAACTTGAGGCGATAGAGGTTGGGCACCAAAATGCGCGCCGGTTAAATAGCCCTTATTTCTTGGTATAGGTTAAAGTCGTTGTTTTAGCACATCCTTCATTTACTACAGCTTCGCGAATTAATTCTATAAGTAACTGACTGGAGACTTTGGTCTTTTCTCATAAGAAACATCGAAAATTCTGGCTTTGCAGTATAATTGGTATACATAATAGTTGTAACCTCACAGCATCTGATCATATTTTATATTGTAAGTATAAATTTCAGATATTATCATAATTTTAATTTTATCATGGTTGTTTAATGTATAATTGGTCGTTTTTTAAACCTCTCGGAACACAGCTGATAGAGTATGCTGTGTTGTGTTAAAATCGCGAAAATTGAACGCGTAAAAATGTTAGTCAAAAGTTTAACATAAGC
Source organism: Pavona decussata (assembly GCF_977016875.1). Lineage (NCBI taxonomy): Eukaryota > Metazoa > Cnidaria > Anthozoa > Scleractinia > Agariciidae > Pavona > Pavona decussata. Next base: position 947,800 of record NW_028145425.1, on the reverse strand, counting down.
CTGTGACCCGTGGCTCAATATAATCAGAAACACACTTGTTGAGCAACATAAACTCTGGAAACTGGTTGTGATTGGCGTTCAGCGTTAATTGGTGAGTCAAGTTTTGGCGGGGATAGACTATTCAACATTCAGAGCGTTTGGCAGAGGAAACTCATGGAGAGCCTGTCTCTTTTCCATTAAAAATAAATGCAATTTCACGGTAAATCAAAATTCATTACATTCCCAACTTGTAAAATGAACATAAACCAGTTGAAAATTGGGCGTCACTTTGTCCAACGTAGTACAATATTTGATGCACAAATCATGTTGAACCGTGTATCATTGGTAATGATACAGTTAAACCAAAAGGTTGATAAAGTTTTAATCCGTCTCGCGTGACATATGTCTTATGAATGTCGAAATAGACTTGCAACAGAAACATTGCCTTTATTTCGTTCGACACATTTTGAATACTGTCAAATGCGTGATCACAATCTCGGTGTGGCAAAATTCACAGACAGCGTTTAGCGATGTTTATCGGTTTATCGTTAGCTTTCACTGGCGCCATGAGAAATTGTTCAATCTGGTATTTTCCCATTAACACTACGCCAGCAATAGTTTAATATATGGTACGAGTTTTTGTGGAAACAAAACTGTACGCCCTCAACACAGTCCAGTCCATCTTCAGTGTCTGTTCTACGCAGCCCTTGACACCCGAGAAGATCCTGGGAAAGAGGGTGCACGCCAGCGACTGTACTTTGTTACGTCAACTAAATAAGGGGACGCTTCCTTGTCTGTTGCTGGTTCTCCCGTGGGGTTGTCGGCTACCTGTGCCTGTTCCATGCAGGCGAATCGGGCAAAAGGTTGTTTGTTTCCAAATCTGCGCCATCTTGAAACGTCAGAAGAGTATCCGGCATGCCCAGCGCGTTTAAAATGACGCGTCTTTACTTGTACATGCACTTGCACTTTATTTGCTGCCTCGTTCTTCGAGAACAAGGGAAGATCTATCCTTTTCTCAAACTTTAAATTTGTGCTGTGTTTTCTAAATATTTCGTAGGTAAGATAACTCAAAGCCTGATCGGGAAAGACTTGCTAAGAAAATGTATTCGTTTGTAACGAGTATTCATTGTCTCGGGGTTCTTTTCCATACATTTTAATATTACTGGGCTGAAGAACACCATTCGTTACCGCGGTCTTCCTTACTATCGAGGTTCTACTCTACATAGGAAAATACAGATAAATAAATAGGGAAATACAGACCTCTCATGCAACCTCAAAACAGTGAAAATCTGGAGACTAAGGTAAAAAATTCTGGAGATTTCAGTAAAAATCTAGAGATTGATCGACCGGCAGACAAAACCAAATAAACACAGGTGCTAATCAAAAGAAAGTGCAATTTCCACCATTTTGAAAAGGTGAGTGACCAAAATGCGAGAAACTGGTAATGGGAAACTAATTTGTATATGGTCATGGAACTGCTGTGTTTCCAGCGAACAGACGGATGAACTAAGGGTTGTTTAAGAACTTAATGGATTGATTTGCACAAAATTGGCGCAAGAAAGTCACCTGGGCAAGCCAAAAATGAAATTATAGAAGGAAATTGTATCCCTTCAGCTCGTGACTCTGTTTATCGTGAGATTTTTGTGTCTCGCATGAGACCGTGAGACTGAACGGAAAACCGTGAGTGTCACGGCAAAAACGTGAGACTGAACTGAAGACCGTGAGTGTCACGGCAAAATTGTGAGACTTGAGAGATCTGGAAATAGAAAAACACGTGGTGGAAGGGGAACGACCTGGATTAGAAAAGCAGGGCGCGCTGGAACTTGGGTGCCCTGTAAACACGAGGTGGCTAAGGAGACGCACTATAAACTTTGATTATTGGCAATAGAAAATGTACTGAAAATTCTCTGTATATACATGAAACGCTGAATGTAGCTTTAATTTTGTCAGAACTGGATAGCAAGAGGCTCGCAGACTTGCTGGGCATGAGGATGTCAGCGTTGTTGACACTGGCAGAAACATGATCTAACATGTTAAAGGCAGACGGCATACCTTTGCTCTATAATCGGTTTAAATTTTCCGGTCAGATTAAAAATCACGCGAGACTGGTATGCAAGTTTCTTCACGATAGGTTTACCGGGTACGTGTGTTCTCATTTCATCCGTTGATTGACATATGGCTGCCTGTCGTACCTTAATAAACTCCTTTTAGACTCTCAAAGTTATTGTCAGCGTTGTTTTGACCGACGGAAACTCGTCTATCTGGAAAAAAAGACGTAAATCTTATGTGTGAACCCAAAAAGGGAGACCTGACTCAAAAGCTTTCTTGCTAATTAAAATCTAACTCCTTGACATGATGACATGAGAGTCTCCACGGCAGCCAAACAAAATTAAAAATGGTATTTTAAAAGAAGGGAGGGTCGCGAGGGGATACCGAGACAATTTTTGGGGAATTCAGTCTACGCGCCATCCACTCTACACAACCCTGACTAATTCAGTTTCCCTTTTTTATTGAGAACGACTTAAATATCAAGAACCCATGATGGAGCTGAAAACCAGCTAAGAGAGAAAAAATAAAAAACAAACATCGAATAACACTTGTCTGGTTACTACCAAAGGGCAATATCTTCTCAAGAATTCTGTCTCCAAAAAGATTGCTTTTTGTCCTCTCGTGACACTCGCCAAGTGTCAAGGTTACAGACGTTACAAATACCGGGTTAGCCTCGTTCCAACGCACGTGCGTGACACTGGTGACAAATTTATCACAAACAGCTGAGCTTACCATTTCATTTAACGACATGGCTGTGTCTCTCGTTTTCTAAGCATATGAAAGAAAACAAAAATGCCGGTTTCCGATTCTCTAGAGGCCATCGCTATGCGGCAGGAGGCGAAGCGATTTGAATCGGTATGTCCGAACATTCAGTCTCTGTACGACCTTCTTGAAGAGATCGACAACGTGCCATTGAAGCGTAAAATGAGAGAGCTAGTTAACCGCATAGAAGGTATGTCTGCTAGAAAGTGAATTTTTTGGGGGATAAATGGCTCAAAGTCCGCAAGATATTTTCGTTTTGAATGAGCCAGGACTAAAGCGCTGTACCCGCAGTTTTTCCCATAGAAGCGAAATGTTGTTTTCCTGTCGACGAACATTTAATTCGAGGCTGCTAGATCGCTCGAATCATTCTCGAAGATAAACAGAAAGCGCTTGCTACTTGACTTTACCAACGATATTCTTGTGAGAGATAGCAGTTTGTAAACAAAAGAGATCCCGCAAAATACCCAGGAATTCTCCTGTGTTCTATCGCCGTTCAACTGTGTAAATTTTCTTACAACGTTGTTCACAATTGGAGTATAGATACGCTAGAATTGCACTTAGGTTTGTACTGGTACCATTTCTTTGTCGCAGAAATTTGAAAACCATGCATTAATTCGAACCCTGCTGTTTGAATTCACAAGCGACCTCGTGTCACAGATCTAGAGTACGCATTTTTTATTTTATTTTTCACCTGGATATTTTGTCCAACATTTCCATGAAGTGATCAGCATCGACAAAATTATAACTTAATTTACTAAATCCATCAGAGAGATCATTGTTTGTTCGACGCGTCGTGACAGAGATTTTTCGATTCGCGTCGCATGCATCGCGCCAAAAATTTGGAGTGCTTGATGTCAGATAAGTTCTGATTTAATATCTCGGTCATATGTGATTTTATGAATTCTTGTAAGAGTGGCTCGATAATATCATCGAAAATTCATTGAGGCAAGCAACGGCACGTTCGATTCAAGTTTTATGTAAAGACTTTGTACACAACAAAAGGAAATGTTTACTTTTACAGCTAAACGTATTTCGAATTGAAAAAGTCTGGAATAATTTCGAACGCGAGCCAGCGTGATAATTTATTTAATAGCGATAGAAAAGTTACACGGGAAGTCGTTTGTTTTTATTTTGTACATTTCATGATTTGATGTCCGTTTCATGGCTTTAGGATGTCAATTTCAGTGTTTATACAAGAACCCATTTAAAATTCGACAGGCAGTAAATTATTCTTCACAGTACGTTCGAATTGTGTTTACCTTAAAATCGTCACTTATTTGCATTTCTTGTGGTGTAAATGAAAATTAAATATTCTTTCTGAGGAAGAAAAGAACTGCCAATAGTCTTATATTAACAGCTTAAAAAAAAAGAGAAAAAAATTGGGCTCACAAAAAAATCTAAAACTATTACAATGTGTTTGTCAACACGTGTGAAATTTCAATATTGTTTTGTTGTATTTACGAAATGGCTCTTGACTAGGATTGCTATACTTGTGTTGCAGGGGTACAGCATTAAAAATTAAGCTTAAGTTATATTTTTACGCGGGATGCCCCGAGGGGGCATACCGTGTCTTAAAACGGGTCGATTTCTTTTTTTTTTTCTTCGTCGTATACACAAATCGGTACATTAATTTATTCATTAAACTCTCCCCTCTCCTACTCGGGATGTATTGTTTTGATTGTCTTCAACAAAAGCAGGCCAATCAAAATCCATTCTTGTCGCTTATATTGCGAGGGAGGGGACCCACTCACCCCTACCTGTGTGACGTCAATGCATCATTTGATATATTTATTAAAGACGGATTAAGTCGCGCCATATTGTTTTAACATGTTCTGGACTCAAGTGTGCCGTTTTCAAAGGGAAATTTCACCATTTTGAAGCGGCAAATCGAAAGAATAACTTCTAAGAAGCACCCGACACGTAAAACGGTGGAAATTGGTGAGTTCTTAGTGAAGGAATCGTGCTTTGTTTGACAGTCTTAGACCACGACGCGAGACTGAAAAGAGGTCATTGAGAAGCTTACGTTATCGTAATGGAATTTGACAAATTTCCGCTGATAGCCTGAGTCGCGTAACACACGGAAAACAACGTAACGCGATCGTCGTGACTCAAACTATTCCATTAGCAAGGATGGTTTTATGAATCGGCGAAGCATACAGTTGGAATAAATGAATCAGCCCCAGCATCTCGCGTAATGCCAGTATAGCAGGCATCTTGTTCAAATTACTTTTTTGTTTTTGTGTGTGTCATGTTTGGCCATTGGAGCTGTATATTAAATTAATTTTATAAGAATATTATTTTAAAAGCTTATATTTATTTTGTGGAGGTAATTTTTTCTTTGAGCTGGAGCTTGATATTTGCCGTACAAGCTTAAATATTATAATGAGATTATTTCAAGTATGTTACTATATCTTTCAAGAAGTGAGGATGAGATACCAACACATTGAAATATTACTGGCACGGAAGACTAATAAACAAAAGTCAAATTTGTTGAACAGATTGCGTTACTGAATGATAATGGTAGCAGTGATTAAAAAAAAAAAAGAAAAAACTTTTATTTTTGCTATAATGTATCTGTACATGTAAGTATGAAATGGTAATACTTCAAAAAGCAAAAACACATTCCAAAAATTCTTTAATCAGATACATGTGTTGAGGGATCAGACTTTAGGAATTCTGAATTTCTGACTTACTAGCTGAAGCTGATGAATGAATATATTTTAATCCTTTAAGTCATGAATGGCGGCAAAATTGATTAAAACCTCAAGAACCTCAGCTTTATTACCAAACAAAAGTTGTAAAGCAAACATTGCTGCACACATTTACTCAAATTGTACTCTAACTTGTGATTTCATCTTGTGAGGTAGAAATAAGAACAGCCTTGTAGAGCTCTAAATTGAAACGGTATCATAGCAAAGTTCAGGGCCCAGTTGTTTACAGTGGTTACCAATAACATGCAACCTACCGTCTGCAAAATAGTCGAATGAAGTGATGTTTTGGTGGACGTCAATCAAAGAAAAGCCGTTAAAATTATTTTCAATTCTGACAAGATTCCAAGGTAACCCGGCAAGAAACTAAGAATTTTAACTCGCCTTGAAATGTTCTCAGAATTCCAAATAATTTCAACGGCTTTTCTATGATTGACGTCCAACAAAACGCAACTTTATCGGGAGTCTTTTGGAGGAGAAAGGTTGTGTGTTATTGGTAACTGCTGTTTGGTATTGAGATAGAATGAACAGAATGGAAGGAGTATGGTTTACTCAGAATAGACAGAACACGCATTCTTTTGGGACATTTTTGGCGGGAAATCCTATGCGGCCGCTCGCGCGTGCAGGCATAGAAGTTCTCAGGTCACCTCCGCCATGGATATTCTGTTTCCAGATTTAAGGAGCATTCTTTACGAAATTGAAATATCGTGTATTCTGTTATTCCTAAACCGGAATAAGAATAGCTAGAATAGTCCCAAAAGAATGCACCCTAAGAGCATTCCCTGGAGAAAGGGTTTGGTTTGATTGATTTGACCTTAGAATCCATATTTCTCCAAATATGTCTTACTTTGGCATGTGGACTGGTTATTATGCCTGAAACTAAGTTCCATATTTATGTTGGGATCTAAGGGCTTGATTTTAGTTAGCCTGCAAGCAAGGTCTCTATTTGGGGTCTCACACAAGATTTATTTGGGGTGCGAGCAGTGAGCAAGGCAAAATTTAATTAAAGCTGGGAGAGGATTCTTGCGCCTCACTTTACTTGCTGCTCATATCCCAAATAAGTCTCGCATTAGGCCAAATAATAGACAGCTTTCTCACAGGCTGGAATTTGAATTTGGTTAGCCTGCAAGCAAGCTCTCTAATTGGGGTCTCACACAAGATTTATTTGGGGTTTGAGTGGTGAGCAAGGCAAAATTTAAAGCTGGGAGACGATTCTTGCACCTTGCTTTGCTTGCTGCACGTATCCCAAAATAAGTCTCCCATGAGGCCAAATAATAGAGAGCTTTCTCACAGGCGGGAATTTGAATTTGCTAAGCCTTCGAGCAAGCTCTCTAATTGGGGTCTCATAAAAGATTTATTTGGGGTTTGAGTGGGGAGCAAGGCAAAAGCTGTGAAAGGATTCTTGCACCTCACTTTGCTTGCTGCCTGTATCCCAAATAAGTCTTGCATGAGGACAAATAATAGAGAGCTTGCTCGCAGACTGGAATTTGGTGAATTTGTTTATGACAATAGCCTAAACACTGAACCAAGTGAAGTGACACATGATTGATTTCTCTTCTAGTTTAAGCCAAACAAAAGCAAATCAACCATGTTTCAGGTCTTTGTTTCTTGAGTACTTAGAACAAGTCATCAGCTAATTTGTCAAATTCAAGCCTTAAGGGCACAAAATCAGCATGAAACCATATTTCTTCTATTATAACTAGCCTGTAGAGCGTATTTGGAGAAATTAGGATTTCAAATGCCAAATCGTCACTTACCCCATTTTGTAGTGGATCATTGAGCCTATGAGTGAAGAAATTAACATATGGTTCACGTATGGAACACATGTTCCTCTCTTTGTATATGTGTTTGTTCTGCGTTTACAAGTGTATGCTGCCTGTGGTCCGAGTATAACTTTGTCTCTACCCTCCTTTGAGTACATGTGTATGGTAATGAAGTAATTGTGCAGTTCCAGAAAATATCCATACTCCCCCACGGAAGGTTTTTTGTTTTGCACCCCCCATCCCCCCCCTAGGAAATTCCAGTTTAGCTTCATACTTTGCTTCTAAAATTTTGACTTTTAAGACCCCCCTCCCCCTAGGAATTTCTGGAATTTTTCTGGAACTGCACATTATCATGCTAATAATATAAGGACACTTATTGGTTTTTTATTGCAGAATCGTTTCTAAACAGCCCTGAGTTTACCACTCTTAGAGTAGACAGCAGTTGTGAGTTAAGATTGGTGAGTCCTCCCCTTTGTCTATTGTACGTAGGCTTAGATGAATTGTTTTATCTTTTTTGTCATCATCATTGTCATCACCACAATGATGATGATGATGATGATGATGATCGTCATCACCATTATTAATACCCAAGTGGCTAACACCCCTTTAGTGAGTCTTCTTTTTAGCCTTCAGCTTCCTTCCAAATCTTCCACCCCATGCCCCCGCTCCCTTTCTTTATAGCCCTTCTATGCTGGGTTGTCCTAGGTCTTCCCTCACCATTTTCCTTCTCCAAGGTGGAAACCATTCCACTGCCTTTGTGGGATATTCATTCAGTTACTTCCTCAAAGAATGTCCAATCCACCTTCATCTTCTCCTATTTATCTTGTTACTGATTCGGGGAGCTCCCATTCTTTTGGATAGTTTGTTGTTTGAGTGTATAGTCATTTGTGTTGAAGTCCCCTCAGACATTTGTTCTGAAGTGTGTGCAACATCCTGTTTTCTTTCTTCCCCATTTTCCAGTTCACAGCTCCTTGTTTGTAACTCAACAGACTTGTGAGACTCATATAAGTAGGCTTTATCTGGATTTCGGCCTCTCAGGGAGCAATTGAACTGTCCATAATAGAGAGGTGTTCGTATTATAGAGGTGTCCGTAAGGAGAGGTTCCACTGCAGTAAATCCTTATATATTGTTTACCATACATTTTAGTTGCATGTGTTAAAAAGGCACAGTAGATTTCAATTACTTTGCTTTTCAATTTAATTCCTCATGCCAGAAACTGGAAATGCTGGACTGGTACAAGTGAAGGATTATGGGAGCGTTTGGGTAGACGGATGGACATCGTGCCAATGAATAAGTACATTTTCAGCATTTTCTTGGGGTAGCGTAGCTCTATACAACTGACATGAACTGATTGCTGAGAAATCCTCTTATTCATCGGCCCAAATTCCATCTGTCTACCCAAACAATCCCATAACCCCTCACTCGCACCAGTCTCCACTAGTTTCTGGAGTGGGGAACTTTTGATATCTCAGGTGATAGCTGCAGAAATAGTTCAATGTGTAGTTCTAGAAAATATCCATATCCCCTACCCCCTCCCACATGTACAGAGGAGATAAGAAATTCCAAGGGGTGGGGCTCCTCAAAGACAAAACACTTAGGGAAAGTAAGAAGTTACATTGAAATTTCCATAGAGGTAGGGTGGTATTTGAGAAAATCCTTCGGCCGTGGGGTAGGTACGGACATTTTCTGGAACTGTAAGGTAAGGTAGGGTAGGGTAGGGTAGGGTAGTGTACGGTAGGGTAAGGTAAAGTAAGGCTTATTAAAATTACATCGCAGCCCGTAGGCTGAATTACGTAATGATTACATACTAATATTTACAATAAAAATGTTACAGTAATGATTAAAATATACCATCTGTACCATCTCTGTTTAGGGAATTGTTGGTAGCTCCATCTCTGGCAAGTCAGACTTATTGCACAGGTATCTCACTGGTGAATATGCAAAGGTGGATTCATTCACGGGGCGTCATAAGAGGGAGGTGTGCTACGATGGACAGAGCCGTCTTTTATTGATAAGGAACGAGACTGGTCCGCCGGATTTGCAGGTACCTTGTTTCTAATAATAATTGTGATTTTAGTGCACAGCATTTTTAGATGAGAATGCTTTCTGGTGAGTTTAAGCAGCGTACCCAAATGGACGCCACCCTTTAATGAGTGCTGTATCAAAAAGTGGAGAACTTTCATGAGCGCTGTGGTGCGTTTTTGATTAAATACAGCGAAGAATATTTTAGCCTACATTGTAATTTTTGAGCTTTAAAGAAATACCTTGTTTACAGGGGTGAACACTACACCCCTCCTCTTGCCGTGAGATACCCTGTGGTATGATCTGTTCGTGGTAGATGTGTAACAAGGATTTCACTTTATTTTAGGCCTAAGCCCCAAGAGTGACGTATACTATAGACGAGCATCTAATCTCTCTTTACAATATCACCACTTAATCAAAAAAAAAAAAAAAATTGAGACTTTCTTTTCACAACTGCTTAAGTTGCGTACTAACTGCGAGGACCTTTCTTCTATTTGATCTTTCATCCGCAGTTCAAACTATATGTTTCATATATTTACATTTATTTATTCATCCTTCACGGGTATATTACGCACTCACAATATGACCAGCTCCCAGTTGGCGTGATAGCTCTGTTGGTACAGCACTGCACCGGCATCGCAGAGGTCATGGGTTCGAATCCCGTTCAAGCGCACAATTTTTTCCAGGCTTACTCTTCGCAACTGCTTAAGTTGCGTAGTAACTGCGAGGATCTTTCTTCTATTTGATCTTTCATCCGCAGTTCAAAATATATGTTTCATATATTAACATTCATTCAAACATCTATGTTGTGGGAATGAAGGAAACGATCACTTAAAACAAAATGTCTTGATGTTGAAACAAATTCTCTTAAGGTAGTATCAAGAAACGTATAGAGATCATTAGGGAGAACATGCATTTTGATACTGGCTGTTAAACTTGTTGTTTTCTTCTTTACAGTTTACGCAGTGGGTGGATGCAGTCATATTTGTTTTCAGCATGGATGACGAGCTTAGTTTTAGTGTATTGTCCGGTTACTACGCTAAATTGGCCCAGTACAGAAAGTTCATCTCTGATATCCCAGTGATTCTAGTTGCTATTAATGGTGAGCAAAATGAACTGTTATCAAGTTCCAAGTTTATTTAATATTTACCACAGTACTCAAAAGGCAAAATATACAAGGTCGCTCGGCGTGGCGGTTGACGCGCGCGTTTGGCTGTGTTTTTCATCCCCGGCCGGTTGGCGCTATATTTTGAAACACGAAAATGGATGAAAAACCGAACTCACGAATAGATTTGCCGTGATGAATTTAGCAAAAATGTGGCGATTCGCAGAGAAAAAAGAACTTCAAACTCGAGGAAATAATAAAGAAGTTTGACTTTTCGATTGTTACAAGATATTTAAAGCCGGCGGGCTAACACTGCCCGCATCTATACATCATTTCTTGCACAAATCGCATTTTTTTTTCGCATTTCCTGAAGTTAAATCAGATTCCTACGAAACTTCGCTATTTTTGAATGTTAAATTCGGTTTGACAGATTCACTTGTGGACTCGTTTTTCACGCGTTATTCAGTAAATCTATAAACATTTTTAAATGTCACGCTAATCGCGTTAATTATTGTGATATTCAATTCGTCCTAATTTGATTTTAGAATAAGGGGGTTAGAAAGAAACTTGTGATGCTGTGTCGGTGGGCAGTGGAAACGATCGAGTGTTTGGTTTATATTTGATAACTAGAGGCAATTTAGCCACCGTAAAGAGATTCGAGTGCTGACGTTTTGAGCGTTAGTCCTTTGTCAGAACGAAGAATGGAATTTTAGAATAACTTGACTTGTTTTAGGATAAGCGTAAATCGCCGGAAAGGAGGAGTGGGAGGATAGGACGACAGTGCACGCTATAGCGTTGATAGAGATGCAATCGGCCGTTTAATATTTCCAGCTGGAAATGGTACGCCGTACCCTTGCGCGCAAAAAAACAAAAACCTTCTTTTTTTTATACCGAGGGCGTACAGACGAAAATTTAACTGAATTTCCGTCCGTTCTGCGTACTTGAATTTACGATGAGTGAGCCGCTTGCAAACGTCCAAAATTGAACAGCGCTCAACAATTAACGTTTACGCAACCCGTTCATACATCATTTGCGTACGTAAAGCCAGTTAAGTGTTTGCCCACGTAATTTTAATTGACGTGGTGGTGGGTATACAGGGGATTCATTAAGATTTTGAACAGTAAAAAACCTGCGCGGGATGGCCGGTTAACTTGGCTTTGGTGTTTTATTGAAAAAGTTGGTTGAGATGATAAAAGCGCCGGGCAAAGTTGTGTTTACAGCCGATCAATTTGCCTGGTGGGTATATACCTTAAATTACTCCCTCTGAGTCCCTTCCCAGAATCACTTGTAGTGGAGGTACCTTGGCAGAGCATCGACGATCAATGTAAATATTAAGATGGTGATCAGGGGATCTTGTCAGTTACTATTTTTATGTTAAGGAAGGTAATCCACGCAGGAAGTTTGTGCGTCAGTTTGTTTGTCAAAAATAAAAACAGACGCAAAACGGTGTGTAGGTTGATCATTACTTACGAAATTATAAAATTGAAAGTTCACCAGCTGCTGTTTCTACAGGGTTCTACAACGCTATGGAAAAAAGGAAAATGTCATCATTTTCTGACGTAGTAAATGGTTTTTTGTCCAATCAGAGGACGCTAAGTGCCTTTTTTAAGTTCATAAATATAATTTTTTTTTGTCGACAGATGGTGTCTCGAGTCTTGATCAGGCCGGCATTGTGGCGACGCAGCGGATAAAAAAGCTCATAACAGAACTTAAACAGTGCGTGTACATGGAAGCCTCGCCACTGACGGGAGAGAATGTCGATCGCGTCTTCAACACAGGTTAGTGCCACATCTCAGTTGATCGATTTTAAAAACAGTAATGCTTTTCAAACGCCGACTTTAGTTCGAAGCGCGGAACTTTTTCAAATACCGTATAGCGTTAATTTTTAAGAATTCTACCGTATTTTTTTGTGTTTAACGTGAACCTAAAGCAAGGGTTGATTCCCGCGAAAACTTGTTCCTGTGCCCCCCCCCCCCCACCCCTTCCTCCCGAAAAAAGAGAATTCAGACCATTTGTGATGAAGCAAATCGGTTGTGTATATTTACTAAAACCGCGGCATTTCCTTCAGTTCTGAAACTAGGCTGTTGTAGTTTCAAGGATACACGAACTGTAAAAGGTCGAGCAGGCATAAGTTTGATTTCCGTGAGTTTACAGCCTCCGCTCTGGTCGCTTTTCCGTGTTGTTTACTCGGCTTGCTGGATACAACAAATTAAAGTTATTTTTCGTGAAACGCACACTAAAAATCATGTTAATTCTGTAAGCAAAAAAGAAACAAACAAACAATCAAACAAACGGCGTTTCGATGTCATCATGGCAAAAACATAAAGCTAAAGTTAACGTTCAGTTAACTATTTAATCTAGATGTATATCAAAATTAATTTGATTAGATTATCGGAAAATAAAATTCCCGAAATAAATAAATAAAATAAAATGGGGATGAATAAATAAATAATAAATAAATGAATCTTTATTTATTTTGCAAGATGGATGAGCAAATACAAAGTAAACGCTGGTATAAATCCATGTGTAGCCTCCATCCAGCCAGGTCGGAATCTGTGGGAGGGGGGTACCCAGCTCATAAAAGAATGACTAGTCCCTAAGTTTTTGCCCTTCTTTTTGGTAAGGTGGTGTTTAAATCATAGATCATTACTATATAACACTCAAAAGCAGTGGATTCGAAATAAAGCAATTTTCTACTTCATCGGGGTAGTGTCGAATTATGATGGCCGACAAAAAGGAGAGGAGCGTAAGAGAAAATAACATAGGACTACAGCTCATGAATTCGAGAGCAAAATATCTTTAAAAACGATTACTAATTAAATGCAGATTAAAAAGAGACGGTTGACGTAAACGTTTGTTTCTCAAAATGTGTTTACTTGGTCAGTTTAACACTAAATACCAGTGTTTCGAATGGCCGTACCAGCGGGGTAAATTTGGTAGAGGAAGGACACTTCAGGTTTCAAACTATGTTCTTTGGTCGCGCGCGTAAACGAGAATTGACGGGGTTTTCAGGTGAAGGATGAATAAATGAATATCAACATATGAAACATATATTTTGAACTGCGGATGAAAGATCAAATAGAAAAAAGATTCTCGCATTTAGTACCCAACTTAACCAGTTGCGAAAAGAAGGCCTGGAAAAAAAATCATGTTTGAACCGGATTCGAACTCATGACCTCTGCGATGCCCGTGCATCAATTCCGCGTCTTTTTGATACTTAAGAATACGTTCGTGAGCCACGGACGGCAACCGGAAGTCGAATATTTCCTTTTTTGGCGCGTTTTTACTCCTCACAACGGACGGGTAAAGCTCTTGTTGGCTGCCGTGGCTTGACGTTACAAACGTGATAGCGTCAAAACGTTCCAAAAAGGAAAAAAATGCGACTTCCGGTTGCCGTCCGTGGCTCAGAGACGTCTGTTCAATTATTATTATTTACGAGGGAAGTGGCACATTGGTCATGTTTGAAGGTTGCCTTGAGATATGTGCGATGCTTTAGTGTTGCGTTGTTAATGCACTCTTAGGTTTTTGTCACCTTTGATTTGGTTAGTGACGTAAGGAAGAAATATAATTCGACATACAAAAAAAAAACACTCATAAGTAAAAACCTGATTTCATGAAGAAACGCTAATAAAGTCACCCTTAATTAAGTTTGTCCTAAGTGCAAGAAAAATAGTTGTACAGTCTACGCAACTTGTCGAAAAAAAAATATAATAATAAAATAAAAAGTAGCAAAAAAAAATGCATTATCACTGACTTCAGACTGACGTATTTTTTTTCCTTAAAAACGTCTTTTTCTGTGATGTCATCTACGGTAAATTTGGTTTTTATTTACGCCTGAACAGAATATTACAAAATTAATTAATGATTTATAAATGCAAGATATTGATTTGGAAGTTTCTCGAAAAGGAACCCTACCACCGTAGACAAAACGTATAAAAACAATATAAAACAAAACGTTACATTGTTTAACTACATTAATTCCACTTCTTTTTGAGAGAGAAGGAGATTATATCATTGCGAAAATATTTGCCTTTTGTGGCGATATCTTAAAATGCCTTAATTAATTGTTTTTGCCGGAAGTGTTTTTCAATCGTTTGAATTTGAAACAGCTGGGAAATATTCTTCTGAAAATCGTGAAGTAAGTTTCTATAGTATTCAATAAGCTCAAGACCCCAATAAAGCGCGAAATTTTGTTCGTTTAAAACCTATTGCGTTTTTAGTGTTTATACTGATAGATCTTGTAATTACTGTTTCGTCCAGTTTCTTAGTAACCGGAAATGTTTTACACTCCTTTAAACGTAAGCGGAAATAAGCAACAGCTTCTCTGTTGTAAGGAAATTAGTTAAAACTGGGAAAGGCTCGTTTAGAAACGACATGTTTTTTTTATATTGATTACACAATTTTCCTTTGTTTGTTGTCTTTCTTAAAATACAAACATGACTTTAAAAGTTCCAGTCTTTGGAAACTGTAATTTATGGAATCTATTTTATGCGAGGCATTTGTGAATTCCGAAACGCGAAAAACTTGCTGCTGTCGACCGCTGACCGAAATGTTGTCAAAGACCGATTTCTGGAAAGTATCACGTTCGGCCAGCAGGAAAAGAAATTGTCTAGTATTTTGCGACAGTTCAATGAGGAAAAGATAACTTTAGAAAAGGTTTTAGCACGCCAACGCTGATACAAGAAGGAGGATTCGATGTGAAAGCTTGCCCGCGCGATTACTGAAGGCGTGTACTGATGCGGCTCAAAAATTGAATTGAATAGAATAATACTACGGTGGAACCTTTGTGTGTGGTTTAAGCTGTAGTCAAGGAAATCGAAAGTTCTTCGTACTTCTGATCGATAAATGCGAAGGAAAGAAATAATTTCTTCAAGCTTGTGATTCTTCGATGGTTTTCACTTCGCGAAATTCGTTCGTTGGCGAATCTGGCGGTCGTTGCAACAATCAGTCGCGTTGCAAGGAATTTGATTACATGTGAATGATAATACTTGAAAGTATAATTATGATTCGAAGGAGCTTTCAACTTTCTGGATCCTACGATGTCATCAAGGATGTCACAGATCTGGAAAGTGAGTATCTCATTTTATGTTTTTCAGTCTCTCAACTTAGAATTAAATGCAACATTCAAAGTGTACATTTAATCGTTGTAATTAAACAGTGTAGCTGGCATTAATGCGCAGTACCTCAGTTTTGTTTTATCGTGTTACGTGAGTCAGGAAAACTGATAGCATCAATTTTTACCATAACATTAATTTGGCATACAATAGTTGTGAATTTATGGCGATATTCGTCGCTGTAATTTATTGTTTACACTTCATCTGCGAATGAGTACCGGGCGGAAATATTGTAGATGAAAAATTTGAATGTGCTGCCTTTGATTAACCACTTGGAATTCGTGTTTTGCCTACGAGCAATTTTCAGTCGAAGAAAATTTCACTCATCTGTTCGTTCGTTGTCATTTCCTTGAAGGTATCATCTTACTTAAAATCAGCTCAACTGGCGATATCAGGCTGTCTGTAGAGTTGATTTTGTTATTGATAGCTCTTACGCGCGTTCGATGTCAAACTCGTGAGAGCACACGCGTTATATTTGACATGTTTATAAATTACTTAGAGAGAGTCAAAGCCTCTTAGCCCTGTCTCCTGAGCCGCTACAATATTAGATTTTGCGATTTCTGATCGTCGATCTTTCTTTCTCTGGAACACGTTCGCGGTGCGCGGATTCTGGCCTAATTTTTGATACATTTATTTTTGTTCCGACTACAAGTAAACATTGTCGTGAATTGATTGTGGTTAGTTGAGAAAACTCATAAATTATCGTACAAACAAATCATATTTTAAAGCATGTATTTGCTGACAACATGCTTTAGTCATTGAATCTCCGCTTTCTTTTACTGCGGCGTAAGAACAATATTTGTTGGTATGCTCAATAAAGTCGGCTGAAATTAATGTACATTTCTAATCGAACGTTCGATAGGAATGATCGAATATTCGAATTCCACCACATGACCTGTGTTTGAAATCGTCAAAAGAAGCAGTTTGAGTTTTATTGTTATCACACGGAAATGATTCAATCGATTGTTGAAATCATTCTCTTTCCTGGCCATGGGCTTTTATCAGGCAATTTTCGTCAGCTTGTCATCGAGTGTATTTCATTTTCCGTTTCTCTTTATAGCGGTACAATCCCTCTTTGTTTCAGCAAGCATCATTAGCATATCATTCGAACATTCCCTCTGTTGTGTTTACGTTTTCTCCTGCTGCGCTGGCGGTTTTGTAATTCTAGAACACCCGCAAATTGTCACGGCACGCGTGTTTAGTAGTCCTTGTTCATAATATTGTCAGAAAACGGCTAAATAGATGTCTTGATGTTGCAAAAACTATTTCTCTCCTTGGCCTGTCGATTTAGTTTGAGAATAATAACCCCAAAGGGCACATTTTTTGTCGTAGGCCAATCATGCAGATAAAATTTCATTTTGTGGTCTACATTGAATGTAATTATAACCCAATTTAGTCTGCTTTAAATTATCTTGAAAATCTTTGCTCCGATTTATAAAAGGACACCGTTTGATCAGAAATCACAAATAAATACTTTTGTTTTGTTGTCCATAAGGGGAGTTTGGACTAACAACCAGGGTGCGCACAAGATATTATTATCATACAAATGCACTTTTAGTAAGCTTATTTACTTTTTTCAATAAGAATGTTGAGGCGAAATCTACTGTAATTATTTTTAAGATATTGCTCCAACACCCATGCGAGATTTTGACAAGAACAACCTTATTTTGCCAAATGTTTACTGTTAGTCCCTGTTTGTATAAAAATAAGTGGCAACATTTTGGTCTGAGAAAATGTACAGTTCTAAGTTGTTGAACCCAAAATGGATGTAACTTATAACACTGTGGTTTTCAGTCACATCTGCATTGTTTAACAGCATTTTCAGGTCCAAATCACCAAAAGTAAGAACTTTCATCCTCGATTGAGCCTCAGCTCAGAAATTAGAAGTTCGCATAAAAAAGAGTGCAATTTTATTGCTATTACACTCTTTTCTTTTTGTAAGAATATTGTTTTTCCGGCCCAGGCTGAATTAATCTGCGAACAGAGGCCCTTCAATCTTCCTAGATAAGTCGAAGGGCCTCTGCTCGCAGGGTAAGGCTAAATATTCTTATTTTTCTACTGAATCATGTTACGATGATAATATTCTTGTGAATATTCTTAGATTATAGCCATTGAACTGTCATTATCATCAAACCTTTGGCTAGTGCAGGGCTTTATCATTTTATTGCCTATTGTTGCTGTTTTGGAGAAAGAAAGAATTCAATACAGTTTAGTTGAAAACATAAATGGTGTTGCATTTACAAATTTTTAACACACAAAATTGGCCTTTCAAAATCTCAGCCTTGGGTTTATTATTAAAATATTCTTAAACTTCCCTAAGTTTCAGCCTTGATATTCTTATAAAATAAATTCTTATAGAAAGAAAAGAGTGTACTACGTGTGGTAATATAACATTCAAACAGGTTCAATATTAGGTACACTAAATAAATAACTTTGTATTACACATACTAATTTAAAAAATTTTATTTCATAATTAATAAGAATGATATTTTATAATTAATAGGAAGTTCTTACCATAATATTATGAATGTGAGAATTTTTAGCAAAGGCTCTAAAGAATACACCGCACCAAAATGAGTTCATGAATTCGTGAACAGATTTTCACCAACGATTTTTTAAAAGATCAGACTGTAATAGCTTAGCATTGTTACATTTCAGTGATGTTTAAGGACGGACACCTATTGACCTAAAGAATAAACCAGCTGTGTTGTTGTTTAGAAATAAGAACATGTAATAATATTTGTGTTTTTACTTTTGATGTTGACCATAATCTCACTGTTGGCAGTTTGTTCAAGATTACGAGATTTTTATCAATATTGTGAGTTACATGTAATTTCAAGTTTTTATATCCTGCTGTTACATCAGACACACCTGTTGACTATAAGACTAGTAGTCTATATAAGGAATCACACTGTTGGAACTTTCACATGTTCCTACCTTAAACCACTTCACTTCACACAATGGCATTTATAAGCAAACCATCAATTTTTGGTGTCCTGATACAGGAGCTGAGAAATGGTAAGGAAACTTGAGGCAAAATGAAAACTTGCTGATTGAAATTCCTATTTTGGCTTCTCTGTGTTCAGTTTGCCCTTGGGGTGTGTTTTTGTTGATAGCATCAACCCTTGAACCTTACTGCAGACAACTAGCTGAATGTTAAGAAAACTCTTTTTAAAATTACTCATGACAGAAGTTGAAGTCCAACCTCAGGAGAATAACTGAAAAACCAAAAAACTTGATGCTAATTCAGAGTCCTTAAATCGACCAAATCACTTACTGCCTTGAAAAGAGTTTGTTAAATCAACTGCGCTCTGCAAGGATTTCACCATTCTCATACTGACTCTAACTTGCTTTTTTCCGAGTTTGTACTTATGTCGTTTTATGTACCAAACAATTTTAGCCACACAATCACTTTTTTGTTTTTGAATGTTATATGCACTCGTTTATGAAGACCAACAAAGTAGTCTGGTATGTTTAGAAAACTGTATGTGTGCACCCACATTTTTCTTGACCTTATGACAATGCTTTCACTCAATGCTTACACTGTATGGGGCCAAGCTACGCAGACATACCTTAACCAAATCCTTGTTCTACAAAAGCGCGCCCTCCACCCCATATATTTTGCACCTTATAGATCTCATGCCATTTCTCTCTTTGTCTCCTCTAGTAGTATCCCGATCAATACGCTTTATTTTCAATCAATCTCAACTCTAATGCATGATGTTTTTAATAAATTAGCACCGTGTAATATTTCTAATCTTTTTTACTTTTCAAGAGAGACATATTTAATTATATTACGAGATTCTCCTCAACTGGTAACTACCACATTAAATATTCGAGACTAAACCAACAATCTAAATCTTTTTCTCGACTTGGGGCTAAAGTATGGAACAGTATTCCCTTAGAACTTCGAAAATGACCCAACTACAGCTTTAAGAGGAAAATGCAAGACCTGTTATTCCATATTTTAATAAAAGTGGACGATTATGTTGGCATTCCTACTCTTATCTCTGAGTTTTCAAAACTGAAAGTTACAAAATGATCGTAATTAAATCAATCTGTTTAGAGTATAGCAATTTATATTTCTTTTCTTCATATGTTCACTTATTTTCTTTTCTTTCTTTTTTTCAATGTTTGTATGGCTCACTGACAAATTGTATATAGATTTCTGTAAACTGTAATTAATTCTTGTAAATTAGTCTTCTCACTACCCGCCTAGATTAGCTCTAGCTACTTGTGGGTTAGTGTTGTCTTTGAATTTTATGTTAAACATGTTGAATAAACTTGAAAACTTGAGAAGTAGAAAAATTATTTATAATGTTCTCAAGTAACATAAAATTGTATAATACACTAGTGATCAGTACCTAATTTCTGTTTACAGCTTCACCACTTGATAAATAAATACACACCAGTCATGGTAAAGAAGGGAATGATCAGTGGCTGCAGATAAAATGTCTTCATTGTTTAAACAAATTTTCCCAACTACTTAGCATTAAAACAATTTGAAGAAAAGTGAGGGGAATATGTCAATGTGATTAAGGGGCTTAAAGGGGCATTGTCGTGGACATATCTCTGCTTTTTGCTCAAAACTGCTCAACCATTTGACAAGGTACCTGTAAATTCTAACACCATGTTGCTGAAAACATTAGGGGTTTCTTCTATGACGAACACTATAATCAGTTTTTCAGCAATTTCTCCAAAATACACACAGTAGAAACTTGAAAAAATTGGTCAATTTTTTCAAGTTGCAATCCATTTCCATCCTAGCTATCTGCAGCCAAAGATGATTAACTCTAGCTTCTGTGTGCTAATGGTGTTACTGTTGTTTAACTTTAACGGCAGCATTATTTTAATGTCCCATTCACTTAAATATGTTTTCTGGCCATTCAAAGTGACTTTACAAATAAGACACTGCCCCGGTTTAGGTTTGAGACAAGCCTTGGTGTATTTGTTCGATTTACAACAACTGTGAATTTCAAGAGCATATCAGTAATAACCATGAATGTTTTGTCAACAGCAATTGAAAAGCTGATCCAAGCCAGGGGTGAGACAAGTCCTGTTCTGACGTCCTTTGATCCAATCCACTCACCAACGACGTCTAAGGATCCTGTCGACCAAATACAAGCAAATATTCCCTCATGCAGCCCCATACATAGTGTCACCAACAGTGCAGCATCAACACCGTCATCATCAACCAAACGGTCAACAAGAAGGAGAACAATGCTGTTCAGTTCATCGGTACGTAAGAAGGGGGTGGGGGGGGGGGGGTGGGGAGCACAATGATTTGGCCCCAGTTGTTCAAAGGGCGGATAACTTTATCCAGTGGATAAGTCACTATCCAGTGGTGCAAATGTACTCCAAATAACGCTTCTGGCAAGTTTTCCATACAATCCCATACCTAAATTAGACATACGCCTCTACTCTATAGAGTGTTTTCACATGACGTCACAATGGCCACGTTGGTGTCCCAAAACAAAGAAATGGCGGCCATGTTGGTGTCCCAAACTAAACCTCTGGGAATTGAACTCTATTTTTATGCAAATACTTTTTATGCAAATACTTTCTTTTGTTTCAGTAATTAACCAATATGGCCAGTAGTCACGTGAATGAAAACACTCTATACAGAAATTAGAGGGCTATAGCTAGGGAAATTCTTGCAAACACACATTTATTTGCCGCATAGCGACTTATCCAGTGGATAAAATTATCTGCTCTTTAAACGACTGGGGCCTGGATTCTTGAATTGAAGCACAGACTGTGGTAGCATGTTTCTCTGGAATTTGATTCATCCCCTGATTTAGATTTGGTTTTTTGAAATTCACAAAACTGGGTTTGATCCCATGCAGATTTAATTTATGCACAGTGTTTGTCTCGTGCATATGCATAAAGTTTTCATTCATGAAAGGAGTTTTAAGGTAAAGGATGTTTTATGGGTTTTTGTGAAGTCACCTTCATGTATCTTCAGGAACGCTCACAAATATGATTACTAGATGGTTGTGATAATATGAAAGGCAGAGCTGGTAAATTTTTTTTCTCTCTCTCTCTCTGTTTGAATTGGAGGGATGTCTTAAGAATTCCAAACAAATTGCCTTTGATTCAAATATACATGTATGTTTGTCATAGACTTGGTGTGTGTCCTAAAAATATTCATTCATTCAGTTTACCTGTTGGTATTAAAATCACTTAAAATTAACTTGCTGCACTGCATGTTAACAGCATCAAGCCTGATCATTACTGTGTACAGCCGACTCCTGATTACTTGAACCTCCCGCTAACTTGAACCAAGTTTCCTTTCCCTTCAGGTCATCTTCTGTATAATTTTACCCTCGGTAACTCGAACTCCCGATAACTCAATTTTTTTTTCAATTTCCCTTAAAGGTTCGAGTTATTAGGAGTCAACTGTATTTCGAACAAGGGATAAAATGTTTATTTAGTTTGTTCCTTTAAAACTCCAGAAAGAAAAGAAGGAGAAAGAGGTAGTTACAGATACAGATGTCGGAAGTGGAAGATCAATCCCCATCAGACAGGTAAGCATGAATAACTGGCCTTATAATCCATATGTCAATCTTTCTGATTTTCTCTAGTTGGGCATGCAGACCCAAGGCTGTTGCCTAACAGGAGCTGGGTAGCCTGGAGTACCCAAGAAAATGCTCTGCACCGAAATTTTTTGCAGCAGCAACTGACACTTCACATGTCGGACTCCTTTCTTCTCAGCTTTTGTTGGCCCCTATAAACTTTTTCTCAGGCAACTAACCTTGAACCTGGTTATCTCATGAAAGAAAAGCAATTACAGTACATATTATTTTTTTTAGTTTGACCTTGAAGGCTTGAATTTGAAAAATTACATGTAGCTATGTGCAAAGCTTTTCATGTGAAAATTAGTTTTTTTGAATATGAATGAAGGCTTATTTTCATAACAAAAACTATACATGAAGCCTCGCTTTTATAGTGAGGCTCAAAGCAACTCAGAAATGGCCCATCACAACCCAAATGAATGATCATTTCTTTAATTGTTTTTTTGTTTGTTCAATGTTAGTTAACCAACCCTCGTGAATTATTATGTTTTTTAGTTAATACTGCTGTTTACAATTTCCTTTCTTGTTTAGGGTTATCTTCTCAAGCGGAGTGCCAGCTCCATAAACAAGGAATGGAAGAAGAAATATGTTACTCTGCTAGAAGATGGTGTTCTTGCTTACTATCCAAATTTACATGTAAGTGATGTTGGCTTGGAAGGATTCCAAAATATAAAGATGATAATAGTGGGATGACTGTCATACTTTGAGTATGAGTTTGAGTGGGGTGGGGGGGGGGGGGGGGGTGCTGGAGGGTTTATTGGGGGTTGGGGATCTTTGTGTTAGGATTTCTTTCAAATTTGTGGATGAATGTTCCTGCCACTTTGACATGAGGTCTACTTGCAACTGCTACTAGGTGTAATCAACTCTTTTTCTGCGTGGAGGGGTGGGTAGATACCTTGTAGCACTACAGCTCAACAATAAGTAACATTTGATGGGCTTTTTTTGGAAACCAAAATAATAAGTTTTCAATGTTTTCAATTGAGACTTATCAAACTCATTAGCAATTCGTGAACAAAAAGCAAAGGAATTCACTACCGTGAAGGAAGTTTAGAAATGCATTTTAGCTTCACATTTACGGCTAACGCCAAACGGGAAACGTCAAGCAGCTGTTTGTTCTAAAATGCATAAACTTGTGTTTCTCGTACTCACTTCTCTCTTTTTCGTGTTTGTTTGCTCGATAGCTGTCGCCGACTGGTTAGAGATAAGCTTAAACCAAAAAGGCTTCATTGTTTTTCATCAAAGAGAAAATTTCAGCCTGGCGTTTGCCGTTTGCCGTAAACGCGATGTTAAATCTCTCTATTATCATAAAATTTGTTGAAGTTTTGCTTTGAATTTCCCCAAGAATTACTAATGGTTTGAGAAGCTACATATATTACAGTGTATGAAACTGATTTCCAAACACCTCGAAATTGCTTAACAAACACTCAGCCGTGCCTCATTTTTTCAACTGACTTCTTGGTGTTTGGAAACCGGATGAAACACTTCCTCGTTATATAAATCAATCAGTGTAAAATGGTTGAACGTGAGTGTGTATCTTAAAGACAGCAGAAGATGTTTAGCGATTGCTTTTTTTTTTCCTTGGTGCTCCCCTTGGCATACTATGCTTTGTTGTCAGGTGTGATGATAAAGTCCATATTTTGTATCTTTGTTAGGACTATATGGATGATGTTCATAAAAAAACCATCGTGCTAAAACACACCACAGTAAAGGTACCAGGAAAACGACCACCTAAAGCAACCACACCTGCGCAAGGTACAGTATTACATGAAGTAAATTGAATGTTAAGTAGATCGGGGGATCCTTAATCCTAACTTGCCCCAGCCTTTTCTGTCTTTCCAGGGTGATTCTGCCCTCCCACCCTCCCCCCTCCCCCCGCACTTCCTCGCAGCTATAGAAGCTTTGACAATGATTCTTATGCAGATTAATGTCTTTCAACTGGTAGAATTTAAACATCCAGGTTTTGGGAAAAATTGATTTTTTAAGTTACTGTAAATGCTTGAATTAGCGCCCCCTTCAAATAAGCGCCCCTCCCCCTTCGAATTAGAGCCCTCCTTGAGGCTAAAAAATATTGAATAAGCGCCCCACCCACCCCTCCCCAAGGAAAAAAAACAAGGAATATACGGTATGCAGTACAGGCATCTTTAATGAATAAACCGAACAGTACAAATCTTAGACCATTTAAGTCTTGCACGTTTTCTCATTTCTTCGAGGGAAATATCCATGCGAGTGCGTAAGACTTCACAGATTTGTGTTTCTCCTTACGGGTTCGTTTCAGTTTTCTTACTTTTTGTCACAGTTCGTGTTTACTTGAAATTAAAGACAATATTAGTCTGAGGCTGAAATTTGAAAAACGAAATAAGCGCCCCCCGTCTCGACCCAGAAAATTAAATAAGTGCCCTGGGGCCCGTTTCTCGAAAGTCCCGGTAACTTACCGGGCCCGATAAGTATATTTTTAAATGTTTTTTCGCCGATTACACAGTGATTGCAGACATGGTACTTGGCCAATGTTTGCATAGAATTATAAGATTTGAAAATTTAGTATTCAAAGCTAACAAAAATTGACTACTGTTAAGAAACATTTATCACCAGACACTTATCGGGCCCGGTAAGTTACTGGGTCTTTCGAGAAACGGGCCCCTGGACACTAATTCGAGCGTTTATGGTAACTTGGATTTGTCCGTTGCCCCCCAGGAAATTCAAGGCCAACAACACCGACGGAATCCGATAACAACAACAGCGGTAGTGATACTGTAGGAGTGAACAGCACTGATGGCGTCCAAAATGGAATAGACTCTTATACTGCGTACAACTCTCTTCCGTCACAAGCTGACATTGACAATGCATTAGCTAGCATAGGAAATCAATTAGTAACGCCTGCGTCAACAAATATCGGCGCTAACTCGAAAACGGACTCCGGCATGATCAAGAAAAAGAACAAGAGGAGTAAGCATACGAAATCTTGTGAAATAGACTATGAGGAGCTTGAAAAGGCTTTGGCGATTGCCGCAGCTAATGCTGTGGCACCCGCGGGCTCCAAGGTGGACACATTATCTGTGAGTAATGCGGGAAGTACAAAGAAGAAAGGGCACAGGAGGGTCAAAAGTGGAAATGGACCGAAAGTTGATTTAGATCCAGGTAATGCGGAGAACTAATTTGATCTTTGATGAAGATAATTGCCAAATAGCAAGCTAAGACCGGCAATGAGCAGTGAATGTAGCCAATATAGCAAGCGTTTCCATGAGGTTTGTGTGTTTTCCGCTGTATGACCGTGCAGAAATTGGGAGGAGATCTCCCTCTCCCCTTCCCACCTCCTCCTTTTTTCGTTCTTACCCATTTTCCACGCGGTCATACGAAAAACAGACGAAACACAAGCGAACGATTGTTACGTAGGCAACAGTAAATGTTTCGTATAAATTCATTCGGTCAGAGACATCGGTACGACGGACACGATTTGGAAGTGAGGTAAGGATTTTGCATTAACAGCCTCTGACGGGAGATCGCTCCAAACTGGTATGCTTTGGACAAAAAATATGTATATATTTATAGGGATTTACTGTCTATTAAGGCTAAGTGTCTAAGTATCTAGGTGCCAAGTTAGGTGACTTTCTGGTACAAGAAGTATCAGCGTTCATATCGCTGCGAAAGGGTAAATAAACTGAGGTATGCCAGTGACAAATCTTTTAATAGAGTCTAAGGTCAGTTTTCTACGTTCCTGCAACAACGACTAATTTAGATAGTTCACTGGGGAGGCTTGAGACACTGTTAGAACTTTGATAGTTATTGTGAACAAATCTAGCATCGCGACTGCGAATGGACCCAGTGGTTGCAATGTCGTTGGCCTGGTATGGACTCTAGGCGGGAGAAGCGTACTCGCAATTAGTGAAAAAGAAATGCACCAAAGTGTATAAACGCACGTGCAGAGTGGCTGTTTTTTTCTGGAGTGTTCTCTTTGCCGTCGCCGTCGAACTTAAGCAACTACGGCGACGAAAGCTACGAGAACGTCACAAAAGGTTGATCAGAAAAAAACAGTTGCTTTTTATGTGCGTTTTAAATTTTGGTACCTTTCTTAGCCGGCCTGTACAAAACAAAAGCGTGAAATGGCTAAATTCAAGGGTATGTTGAGAACGTGAGGACGAGCCGAAATTTTTTTTCTTTCTAAATCCGAACGCCGTTCCTTGAAATTTAGTTCCTAGATTGTTCGGCCATATTGTACAATTTGAAGGGGTTGGAATAATTGCACCGCACTTCTCAAATTCATTAATTATTCATTAAGAGAAAACAAAGAAAATCACGTGACCGTGGTTTGGATATGTGATCCTAATTACCATAAAATTTTGCCTACTTTAGCCTTGAATTTCTCCAAGAATTATTGATCATTTGAGAAGCCATATCATATCAAACACTCGAAAGTGTGTTTCATCAGATATCTAAATACCTCGAAGTCGTTAACACACAAAACCGCGTTAACACTTATTTCACTCGAGAGCAGAACTGTCTCCTCGTACCAAGGTGCGAATCAAGATATAT
This sequence comes from Pavona decussata, assembly GCF_977016875.1. Taxonomy (NCBI): domain Eukaryota; kingdom Metazoa; phylum Cnidaria; class Anthozoa; order Scleractinia; family Agariciidae; genus Pavona; species Pavona decussata. The sequence goes on along the minus strand of NW_028145425.1, from coordinate 921,196 downwards.
GAAAGATTCTCTCTCATATAGAGGCTCATCCTTATGGAATTTTGTTAATTACAACGACAAGGAGGCAGCGGCGTCCCCGAACTTTAACTATCTCAGAAAGCGGGTCAGCGCTGAGAACTTTTTTAAAGATTTTAAGTTTAACTGCACATCTGCATCAACCACACGATATAAACAACAGAATTTTGTCTACTATTAACTATTATCATACCTGACATATTCTAATGTAAAGTAGATTAGGTTAGTTTAGAAGTAAACACACGACCCCACAAGCTAACAGCTTTAATTATCATCGTGTTTAAATAAAGATTATGTATGTATGTATGTATGTATGTTTAAAAAAACTCGGCTGCGCCTCGTTTTTTCCACTTACTTCTCAGCGTTTGGATATCCGATGAAACACGCTTTCTCTTGTTTGATGTATTACTTGAAGCAGCGTGAAGTTATTTCAGTTTTTCATGTGACGTCGGTTTTTGTTGGCGTTGCCATCGTCGTTGCTAAGTTCCCTAGTTCCCTAACTGATAGCATGACAGAAACAGCGGAGTGTGTAGCCAAAGGAGTAATGGCCAGGAAAACTAGCCCTAATCTCATGACCTCACCCTTGCTGTTTGTCATTTGGTTTGTTCCCAGAGTGTTTCTTTAGTCATAGTGCGTGAGATTTGTTGATTGATTTTTAAAACTTTCCTGTTCTAGATATGGCTGACAGTTGGGAATTCACCATCGTATCATTAGAAGCGAAAACCTGGCAGTTTGCAGCGGCTTCGCAAGAGGTATTGCTTCTAAGTTTAATGTGACATTTTGTTTCCTCTTCACAACCGATAACAACACGCTCCCAGACTTTCAAGGCCTTGAGGAATTGGTGTGCTGGTCAGCCAGGCCCAAGATATAGTTTATTAAATAAAAGAAAGATCCTCAACCGCAACTTAAACAGCTGCGAAAAGAGAGCTTGATAGCTCAGTTTATAGAGCACTGCACCGGTATCGCAGAGGTCATGGGTTCGAATCCCGTTCAAGCCTGAATTTTGTTCAGGCTTTCTTTTCGCAACTGCTTAGGTTGCGTACTAACTGCGAGGATCTTTCTTCTATTTGATCTTTCATCCGCAGTTCAGAATATATGTTTCATATATTTACATTCATGTATAGTTTATTCACACATCCTCACTATACATACTCTGAGGGAATGTGCCATTACATCTGAGGGTGCTTTCAATTTCTCACAACTGGCCGGCCAGAGAGGTCAGTTCGTAAACGGAATGTTCAATGTAAAGGACAATTTTTTTTCCTAGTCCTTCGAATTTCTTCAAAATGGCCCAACATTTTCAGAGTGATGATTTTTTCAAGATTTTTCAGCACCAACCGTTCAGAATGACACATTTGATTTACAGACTGGCCTCTCTGGCCGACCGGTTTGGCAAATAGAATAGAAAGCACTCTAAGTAATCCTGATTGCACCACAGCCGGATACGTAAACGCCAAAAAAACTGACTGTTGGAAAGAAACGAGGACCCTGTACCTTAGGCAATGCTGAGGTGCTACCTTCGGGGTTTTAAGGTTTTTACAAGAAGTGTAACTCAAGGAGATAAATTCCCCACAAAAGAAAATTGGAAACTGGATTTGACCCAGGAGGCTGACGATAGAATGTGTTAAGTTCCTAAACCGTGCCCTTTTGAAATGCACGAACAGTGATCCTTCGCGCGGTACACTTTCACCCAGATCCCTGTTTCGTGCATACAAAATATTAAGCTATATTTATTCTTATCAACATAGATTATATTTACCTTTGACCTTTGTATCGCACTCACTTAAGACTAAAGCCGAGTATGACAACTCTTATTTGTATGCCGAGTTTCTGTTAGACACTTGGAATTTTGTCTTCGTAATCCCATTGAGCGGACAAACTGAACGTACGACTCGCAATAGTTTCTAGCTCAACCAAGCATATTAATTACCGTTGTCTTTACTTTACCAACGTTAAAAAAATCCCCAATCACATTTTTCTTTTCTTACCTTTGAAAGTTATTCCAGACCTTTTTAAAAAGCAGTTCTCTTTCCTGTAGGAACGAGATGCCTGGGTGCAGTCAATAGAACAACAGATCCTGTCCTGTCTACAGTCGAATGAGAGTGGCAGAGAAAAGGTACAACTTTGTGAATCATTTCTTGGAATATCCCTTTGTTTAGGTCCCTTGTATGACCGAGACCTCATCCATACATCCAATGATGAAATATCCAGCTGATAGCTAAAGATGTTGATCACCACTGGGGCTTAAAGGGTGAAGTGTTTGTTTTTTTTCCCCTTCTTAAACGATATTAATTTTTTAAACTTTCACGCTTCAACACCAGATTAAGTCATTACGACGTTTTCAGTCGTTTAAACCAGTGAGCGACAAAAGCGATTGAAAAAACAGATTGTGAAGGTGCTTGTTTATTTGTTCCAGGCCCGAGGTAACAGCAGTTCGTCATCAAATGGCTTCGACATTCAGTCAATAAGGAACACCGATGGAAATGATGTGTGTGTAGACTGTGGAGCACCAAGTGAGTTGGGTGGCCTGTGGCTGTTGTGAAGGTGCCGACCTTCATGTTGCACGTGATTATTCCGGAATAAGAATAGCTGTTAGATTTCTCTTTTTGAGTAAATTTGGGAAGATGTCTCTGCAAACTTGTATTGACACATGATAATTTACGAGCGATTTTGTATTCCAGTAATTCCTAAAACCTCTTTTGAGGGATTTCTTGTCATCATTGTATGTATTCCTATTCTGGTGGGGCTGGTCGCGAGGTTGTCTGCCTCGGTGCAAGTTTACTAAATTACGCTCCAACGTTCTTATTTTATTATTATTATTTTTTTCGTTGGTGAGATTTTATAGCTAACAGAGACCTTTAGAACCACGTTCACGGTTAACGGTTGTCGTCCTTGCTTCGAGATGTTTTTCTCCGGGTACTCCGGTTTTCCCCCCTCCTCAAAAAACAACATTTCCAAATTCCGATTCGATCTGGAGAGTATCTCCAATTAGGGCTGTGCGCTAAATACATTGACACCGGCGTTAATAAAGTGATTATTTTTTTTATTTTGCCGTCATGTTTGAAGTTTTCTTTTGAGGTTTTCAACGGCAGAAGCTAGGTTTTCACGTAAGTCATTTACCGTAGCTTTACGTGGTCTGAAATGTACTTTTACCCATCTACGAATGTTACAGACATATAAAACAACTCCTTCAATGTGGCGGTCCATGCTTTTGTTTTTGTTCACTTAAATCTAAATGCACAAACTGTCGCAACCGTTAGCAACAAACTCCAAACCTCAAACTATAGTTTGCGGTTAGCCCTAAACGTGGTTCTAAATGTCTGAAATAACAATTTACACCTTGAAGAATTCGGAGTTCTCCCAAGGGAGAGCCGCTGTGTTAGTTCTGAGTTATCTGCAGTTTCTGATGAGCTATTTCTTTTCTTCTGCATTAGATCCCGACTGGGCTTCATTAAACCTTGGAGCCCTGATGTGTATAGAGTGCAGTGGAATGCACAGAAATCTAGGAACACACCTGTCCAGAGTACGATCGCTTGATCTGGATGACTGGCCGTAAGTAACGTGGACATGCGTGCATAAGTAAATTACCAAGACCGTGCTCTTAGAGAGCTAGTAGGGAACCCAAAGGCTTCCAGCTAAGAGATTTGGTGAGGGTTTCCGTATATCAAGATCTAATACTACTGTGAAGTTTGTGCGCCATGTGTGTTTTGACACACCAATGGAAATTTTATACGCCGATGTATTTTTCTCTTTCGTTTTCAAATCAGGGCGAGTTGGCTTCTGGGCGAATCAACCTGAATGTGTGACGCTCACTTACGCAAACTTGTATTTGCCAACACGAGCTTTTAAACTGTGGCTTGCCATGGGAAGGCAAAAACTAAGACAGTACGCTATTTCTGTTTTTCAGGGCGGAATTAACAGCTGTTATCAGTGCTATCGGTAACACGCTTGCTAACAGCGTCTGGGAAGGAAGGATTCAAAACAAGACAAAACCAATGGCTTCATCTCCGAGGTATGATCCAGGCTGGAAATGAATAAGATCCGAAGAAATAATAGTGCTTTTAAGATTAAAGGAAACCTCTTGCTGGTATCCTTACCAACGCCGCCGGCTTCCGTAATTTTAAAAACGCAGGAAATCACGGCTTGCAAAGGATGGACGCACCACTTGAAAAAGTTGTGATACAACTCACTGATTCGCAAATAACACACATAATTAAATTCTCAGCCTCGGATATTGCATTTCTAGCTTTCTGATTGGTTCACTAAATCTCGGTTATCAGCTCATATACCGTAGTTTGACCTTATATGGAAAACGAATGCTCCAGGTGTCGCTAAGCTAATTTTTTTTCGTCGGGAAGCGAAAGTTTCTTCGGAAATATGTAGAAAAAAAAAGAAAAGAAAGAAATACCAAACAATGCCATCTCAATATAACAACAATAAAAGCCACAAAGTTTAGTATGACGCTATTTAATGGTAAAGTTTCCGTTAAAATCTTTAAAATTGCAAGATTTTAAGATTTTTAGATCACATAACAACAACATTAACAATCGGTTACCTTTAAAAATTTCAGGATGGCTTGCAAATCCTGGCGGTAAGAGGTTAAAGCCAATCGAAGAAATTTCTTAGGAAGAGCTTTATGCCTGCCTTTATGTTTTTACGCATTTATGAAGACCTCAGGAAAAGTTCATCTATGAAATCCGTACGAGCGGCGGCCATAATGTTCGTTTCCGTCGCTCAGCACCACTCAGCAAAACATTTGCACAAATGTGCACAGCACTTACAGTTCTCAAATAAGCTTGAAGTTTAAAAACTTGCACTGAATGCTTGTCTCAGTGAGGTTGTACCTCGTACTCTTGGACTTGCCTGAAGTGTTTTAAATCGTCCGCGAGGAATTCAGTTCAGCATGAAAAAAGCCGTCCTTGCACTGATCTCTTCCTTCGCTCTGCACCACACAGCAGAACATTTGCTCAAATGTGCACAACTATTACGCTTCTCGATGAGCTGGAACTTCAAAAGCACTTGAATGCTAGTCTCAGAAAGGTTATAATTCATACATTTAAACGTTTCTTCAATTTTAGATGTCCGACTGTGTCCGGTTTTCTTCGCTTTCGATTTTTCATTCAACTCCGTTTGCAAAGAGCTGCGCGTGTCATGTGATCATTACGTTTCGCGCGCTTTGGTCGGAGGTTGCCTCAACATCTGGTCGTTTTAATTTGAAGGAAATTTTTTCTTGAAATATAAAATTCAGTAAACTTCAACAGCAATATCCAAACCCAGAGAATTTAATAAAACAATTATTCCATTCGCGCTTTTTGGATATGAGATTAGTTATAGCCAACTCGGCGCTTCGCGCCTCGTTGGCTATTTACCATCTCATATCCAATGCGCGCTAATGGAATAATTGTTAAATAGTCGAAAGGTTTTTGCTAGATCATACATCATGTAAGATGCGTTTAATGTCTTACCATAGCGTCTACCACATGTACCTAGTGGGCGCTAGTTGTTTCCCAGAGACCTTTCTCTTCTGTGTTGCTAAAGAAAGGAGATTGGTGTGATATGTGAGCATGCGCAGTAGCTTCAAACTTTACTCGTGCCCAGTCTCATAGTTGTACTCTGCTCTGTGACATCTGTACGTCCCTGGAAATCGTGTACCACAGCAAATGGGGAGAATTAATCAGACCTTTAAGCTGATTGGTAAATCTTCTTCTTTTTTTTTCTTTCAGGGAAGAGAAAGAGAAGTGGGTCCGAGCAAAATACGAAGCTAAAGAATTTCTTCAGGAGCTTCCACCGAGTGATTTCTCATTGGGCGAGGTAACTGTGCAAATGCCAGTTTAAGTAATAAAACAACACAATTAACTTGGGTCTTATCTCTTGACAGCAACTTTTGGAGGCAGTCGTGAGAGAAGATTTACCGCAATGCATTCTCCTCTTGGCTCACTGTTCACCTGAAGATCTCAACACGACAAACGAAGATCGAGAAAGTTGCACGCCACTTCACATTAGCTGTTCCCTAGGAAATATTGTCATTACACAGCTTCTCATATGGGTAAGTTAGTAAATCGGGTCTGCTTTGTAGAGGTTTAACGATACAACCAACGGTACGATACGATACGCATCACGATACATGACAACGATACGATACTTTTCGATACACGTTCAGAAAATACTAAAAATACCCTGGTAGCTAACTTCAACAAAATTTTTTAGTGTGTCGCTGGTAATACTGACAGAGTAGACAGAACAAGTTTGAAATGTGTAAAAGAAAAGAATTTTTAACTGCTTACAGAACCGTGTTCCGGAATTTGAAACCGGAGACCGAACCGAGATGAAATACCGCTGTTGTCTGTTACAACCATTACAGCTATACCGCTTATTAACCTTAAACTGAGTGTTTTGACATTTTGCTGTGTCTTTAAAAAATTCCCGTTTAGCTAAATGTTTCATGAAAATATCCTCTTTTATTTTCGTTCCAGTATTTTGCCGATGTACGGATTCTCGACGGCAGAGGTCGCTCGGCTTTGTGGCACGCAAAGAGTGCTGGGAGTAAAGAGTGCGCAGATATATTACGTCATAATGGCTGCAACGATCTCGGGACCATGATCCCTCATGGAGGTGATGTGTTTGTATGACGCGTGTTTTACCGCGGCAGAACATTACGCTTGCAGATTCTTGAATGATAATAATGTATTGGTACTGACTGAAGAGGAACAGTTTCGATTGTGTTCTTGATGGAACGTTGAGTTTCGCAATGTTGTCTTTGGTGCCCATTTCGAGTTGTGTCAGCCATGTCTCCTTGGGCGCCAAGCAATTTGTCAAGCAACCGTCGCTTATGGTTTGACAAGCTTGTAGGAATTTCAAGAATACATTGAAGAACTTTACACGTCGTGTGTTATCGAGGGTGACACGCGAGACACCACGCAAGTCGAGTCACGCTGGAAAGGTGAACATATCGGGCGCACATGTTGACGATTTAAAGTGTGTCACGCGTGACTCGAACACTTAAATGTCGGTGTCACGCAAAGGGAGTCACACAAGTGTCATCATAGGAGACGATTTTATGCAGGTTTAAAAGAAAAAGTTTGAAGTTTTTGTACGAAATTACTAAGGAATTTGACACTTGGTTAATTCAATTTCAGAACGCAATTATGTTGTAAGTGAATTGAAGGCAACCAAAAATAAGAATTCGAGAGAAATTTTACATTTATGAAGAAAAAGAGAACTATTAAGTTGTATTTATTGTTCTAAGATGGTATATGTTATAAACACGAACATGTATATATATTAAATATTTCCTCAGTCAACGAGGTTCAATATTACCTACAGCAAGGTACTTTCTTCTTCTACTATGTACTGTATATGTAAATGGGTGAAAACAAAATACATTTCCGAAAACGTCGATGATATTGAAGGCGAGTAAACATGGCGGGGAGAGCTTTTACATTAATTCTGATTTTATTGTACATTATTTTTCTTGCGTTTAATACCTTTCGCGAAATTAACAAATATATTTGCATTATTCAAACATTGCTCTGTGAAACAATTTCTTTTGCAAAGGAAATAAATTCTATTGAGATCTACAATTGAATTGCCTGTTCACTTGCGGTGATTGCTTGCACCCTGTCTAACACTATTTAAAATGATGCATTTTTGACGACCACTACGCGCGTTCATCTCTTCCAGGCTGCGCTCTGTTTCTCTTGCAAATGGCACATGCTTTCCTTTACAGATCAACATAAAAGCCATCCCCAGACCAGCTCTTCTCTAGTAAATTGGCCAACTTGTTGTTTTTACCAAACTGTTGACGAAAAAATAAAATAAAGAAAGAAATAACAAGTACGCATTGGATAATGGACCAGTAATGTTATATATTTCTTCAGAAGGCTTTTGCTGTGATATAATGTCCTTTTCAGCAAATCAGCGCGCAAGCCTCTCGCAATCTGCACGATAAAAGGAGTTCCATTATCGAGGAAATTCGCAATTTGGAATGACGATATTTATTTAACGGGTGAAATAGTTTTTGAAGCTTCTATTAGCACAGTAGTAGAGCATCCGAACTAGTAATCGCAAGGTCTTTGGTTCGACTCCTGATAGGAGCACCCGAATTCCCTTTTCCGAGTATGCCTGTGTCACTCACTGAATAATACATAATTCTCAATCACCATTCTTATTATCCGGTAAAAAAGAAAAATGAACATTGCATGCATACAAAAAAATAAAAGAAAGCAAAAGAAGAAGAAGAAGAAGAAGAAGAAGAAGAAGAAGAAGAAGAAGAAGAAGAAACATCATCGGACCTCCCTCGGCGATCTGCAGCAAACTTCGGAAAGTGATCGGAGAACCCCTTGCTTATGTTCTGCACTACTCGGGAAACCAAACTGCTATCCAATTTGTACTCGCAGTTAAGTATTAGAGCGGTTTCCAATTGAGTGTCGTACAACCAAAACCAAAGAAATTACTTTGGCCAATCGCAACAGGTGTAAACAACACAACGAGCCAATCAGAATTCGAAGCAAATACGTGTAACTGGCGCCAAGCGCGGGAAAACGCGTGCGGCGAAAGCACGATTGATTTTGGTTTGGATTCCCATTGGTTGAAAGGTTGGCGCGAGTTTTGTTAACCAATCACAGAGCGTTGTAATGCAAAACCAAAGCAAACGCGAGATTACTTTTGACCATCAATTGAAAACCGCTTTATCTCTATTTGTTAACGGACGCAGCAGAGTTCAATACCTTCATTTTGATAGTCTTGGAGTCGCCACGTATTCTGCGAGTTTGCCTTTCGCTTCCCAGTTTTTCCTTGGCGTTCTCTACCGATGCTTCCTTCATTTCGTCATCCTATAAAAGGTCAACATAAAAGTTTCATAATTGCGAAACCCTAAATCCCCGCCGCCGCTAGCGTCCGAGCATTAGACTGTGTCTTTGTTCACAAACAGTACTTAGGATAAGAAGAATACATTAACTTTGGAGGGCTTGGTGAGTCTTGCCTCAGGAGGGTAATTTGTAGCAACCATCGTTCTAACGTTTCCATTGATACAGATATATTTTTGGGCAATTCAAAGTGGTGCTAATAATAGTTAGCAATGGCCTTTTTACAGTGCGGCGGGCCTTACCGTGACCACCCAACAAACTTTTTTTTACAAGTTAGCCAATCAGGATACGCGAATTTGATTAACAGTCACACCTCTTAGCAAAGTCCAACAGGCAAGTGACGCAACAACAAATTATTGAAAACATGTTGTCTTGTATTTTATGAACAAGGAGGAAGATATCCTGATTGGCTAACTTGTAAAAAAAAAAAAAAATTGTTGGGTGGCCACGGTAAGGCGCGTCGCACTTTAAACAGTTTATTTTGGGGAATTTTGAATTAAAAGCTATACTCGTTAACCACTTACACTGATGTAATCATAAGCTCGAGTCCATGACCCGGAGCCTTTATCTCTCATACTCAGCCTTGAAGTCAATCCTTTCCCGAGTAGATTTATTTTTAGAACGAGTCTCTGTGGACCTTTGGAACGCCCACAGTTCAACTAGCCAATCAAAGAAGAGGGATGACATTAAATTAAAAAATCATTAATAATTCATAAGCCCATTGACCTATCAAATGGCAGATAAAACATCGCGTGCAGTGGTTTTAAAACCCGATAAAACCTCCTTATTAGTATGCGGTGTTTAATGTTTTTCTCTTATGCTAATTTCCAACGTTCACAAAAGCATCATTGTAATGAACTCTATTGACACACGCTTTTCCAGAAATGTTTTTGAAGCCGTTCAACTCGAAGCACGTGTTTTCTCGGGTCTAAAACCACTCGGCTGCGCCTCGTGGTTTTAAATCCCGATAAAACACTCCTGCTCGTGTTTTAAACATTACTTTTCATACGTCATAATTTTTCTTGGTTAAAGCAGTTCTACAATAAATCTACTTGAGAAAGGCTACACTCAAGGAATTAATACTGATAGAAGCTCCTAGTCACGGGCGCATTAAAATAAACAAAAAAGCTTTATCAATGGAAACTAGCAGTCAGACATTTACAGGGTTGGACGTGAAAAATAGGAGTCGCGGAAATAGTTTGTGGCCATTTACCTCAATCCCCTTACCTCTCCACCCCTCCATCCTAGCCCTGTTACAACTGAAAGCAGGTGAGAGTCAAATGCAATTTTAAAAGCATATCAAATCTCTATATGGTAAAAACGGTTTAAACGATTTCCAAACCTGTTCGTTTTTGGGACAAGCCACCCCTGCAGCGTTCGTTTGTTCTAAAGTCATTTCAACTGTTCCCACGTTTCCTGAACAACTTGTATCACTTTGACTCAATCCACTGCCCTCTTCCTCAGGCTTCTCGCCGAGTAGAACAGCCTTGGATGACGACTCCACGCCATCTTGTTTCGCGTATTGGGAAGCTGGATCGATCAATTCTGGTCTGCCAACGTTTGTGTCAACCGACGCCTTCATTTTGGAAGTTTCTCGAAGTTTTCCCCAAGTTTCCCGGCTAGCTTTCGTAACGCTTTCCACCCATGCTTGAAGTTCCCGATGTCTGGTCCGCTCGACCTCTTGTAAATGCAAAAACATTTGTCTCGTATTCTCCTTAGTTTCTGCGTATTCAAGCGCAGCTCTTCGTCTAATCCTTGCGAACGCTCTTGCCGACTCCAAGGCCCGTTTCTGACCCATTCGCAGTCTCTGTAGGCCTTGTTCATGAGCAGCGATCATCTCCTGGAACCTCGCAGCGCGCGCTTCGCCAACGACAGCAGAAATTTCGACTTTTTTCTGTCTTTGCGCTTTGACTTGGCGTTGTACTCGTTGTAGAATTGTTTCCACAGGAGGCTGGCATTCTGCAGGTGGTGTCTGCAACTCTGTTGGGACACACTGTTGGAGTTCTGCAGCTGGGGTCTGTGACACTATTGGGGGCTCTCTTGGCTTCAAGGGCGTAGAACAAAAGAAATCAATTTTAATACCTTGTTTCTTGTCCCATAGTAGCCGAACGGGCGTTACATTCAATACATTATATTGACGTACATTATAAGCTGTTTCTAGCTAAATTAAAAGTCGGCAGTACCCAACTTACAATGTACGACAACTAGATTTTAACCATAATGTCTACTGATATAAGTGGGTTAAATTCACAATGAATGCTGCGTATTTCATGGCTCGATTCACGCCGAAGTGAAATATCCTTTTCCTTTGTCTCTTGGATCTCCTATTTCCTTAGCATTGCTAACGCTCAGTATGTGAATTCTTCGAAGTTTTGGGAGTTTTGAAAAAAGCGTACCTATGTTCCGTGGTAGTAGAGCGATTTTCAGCTGAGTGTCATGAAACCAAAACCGAAGTTATTACTCTGGCCAATCGCAACAAACGTAAACAACACAACGAACCAATCAGGGGTGAATTCTCAAAGCTCCCGAAGAGCTTTCCGGTCCGAGAGGTATTTTTATGCCTTCTCTGCACATTACCGGTTAAAACTAAAAATGGTTTTGCTCTCGAAATTATCAAAAATTGGATTTTTGGTGATCAATTTTGTGTATGTAAAATGGTCTTTCGGGTCCGATATCTTTTCGGGAGTTTGAAAAACGCACACCAAAACTCGAGGCAAGTACATGTAACCGGCATCAAGCGCGGGAAAATGCGTGCGGGCAAGTTGCGATTGGTTTTGATTTGCTTCTCATTGGTTAAGAAAGTGGCGCGATCGAGTTTTTCCAACCAATCACAGAGCGTAGTAAAACAAGACCAAAGGAAAAGCGAAATTACTTTCGACACTCAGTTGCAAACCGCTTTAAAATGGTTTGATGTTATCAGTACTTACCCTCAAGTAACTCATTACACAATCCACAGGAATCGTAATCGCGACCGTGATCATCATTGCAACACAGATAAACATTGCTATCAATGTTACGGGAAGTTCAAGTGGGAACAAAAGTATTTCAAGGAATATCATTGTACACACTGTCAAAAATCTTATCAATGTAATCGCTTTGAAGACAAGACCTTTGCTTGGACTAAATGACCTCACTGAACTCATTGTGTCGTAATAGCGTTAATCGAAGAATTGTTTCGTAATTTTAATGAGAAATTAACACCGCCTTTTACAACTCCAACTAATAGTCGCTCAATTCTCACACAGAATTTTAAAATATGCCGTGATAAATGAACGAAAAGCTAAGTTGAAAGTAAAATTTAGTGTCAAGTGAAGTTGGTGAAAATTAAATTTGTCATATGCGCGTGCAATGATAAATTTTGCAATAACTGTCAAATTTTCCGCGCGCTCATTAATTCGCTAAATTGTACGCCTCCCAAGTAACTAAAGCGGCGGCCATGTTGGTGTCCCAAAGCAAAAAAATGGCGGCCATGTTGGAGTCCCAAACTAAACCTCGGGGAAATGAACTCTATTTTTATGCAAATACTTTCTTTTGTTTCAGTAAACCAATATGGCCGGTAGTCACGTGAATGAAAACGCTCTATACTTCTAAAATAAGCCGTGCGACGAGTTGTTGATTTTATTGTTACTGGTTTTGGTCTTGGAATACGGCGAAGAATTTTGAACTTGAAGAGTCTGGTCGCTTTTATGCTAAAAGAAGTATCCAAGTATAGCTGAGGCAGATTGTGCTTGATAAAAATTGTCTGAGGCAAGTAATAGATTTTTCTAAAATTCACAGTGCAGGCAGATTCGTGTAGATACGAAATAAACGTTTTCGGTCTCTCCCTTTTAATTTAAAATCAAGCAATTCCGCACGGCGCACGCATCGAAAATTACATTATGTAATGTTTAAAACACGAGAAGCAGTTTTTTATCGGGATTTAAAACGAGCCATAGCCAAGTGGTTTTAGACCCGATAAAACACGTGCTGTGAGTTTTTTGAACGGGTACAAAAACATTCCTGGAAAAGCGTGTGTCAATAGAGTTCATAACAATGGTGCTTTTGTGAACGTTGGAAATTAGCATACGAGAAAAACATTAAACACCGCATACTAATAAGGAGGAGGTTTTATCGGGTTTTAAAACCACTGCACGTGATGTTTTATCGACCATTTGATAGGTCAACGGTTAGTTAGTTAGTTCTCTCCGCGCCATGAGGCGCATAAGGCTGCAACTTTCGTTTTCCAACCAGTCCTGTCTTTTGCTGCAGTCCTGGCTTCAGCCCAGCTTGTCCACCTTTCTTGTCTGCACTCTCTTTCCACTGTCCTCCTCCACGTGATTTTAGGTCGCCCCACTTTCCTCTTTCCCTCGGGTTGCCACCCCATTGCTAAAATCGGGCAGTTATTATGCGACTGCTTATTGCTGTCCATTCCATTAGGCATTTCTGTGTGTTCTGACTCATCATTATTGCTACTCCTCTCTGATGCTCACTTTCTTCTCCAGCATAAATCATTGTATAGCCATTCCCCATCTTAATTAATACGTCCTGCTCCTGTCCATCGTATCTCACTTAGTCCCAACAGATCAAGTCTGTACCTTTCCATCTCTCGTGCTATTTGCGCTGCTTTTCCAACTGTGTACATTGTTCGTACGTTCCAGCATCCCACACGCATTCTTGATTTTGGCGTTGCCAATGACCTTGTCGGTCTGTGGGCTTCCCGTAGGCTTTCACCCATTGACGTCATGGTGTGTCCGGTTGTGCCTCCGTCCACGGCCACAGCTTCGCCATTGCTAATTAGTACTTGAGAAATTGCAGTTTCGGTAATCTTCTGTTTTTTTCCGGGGGCAAGTGATTGGCCTACCGCCCAACCCCCATGACCTGGAGGGCCGGTGGTTTTCTGTCAGGGTTTTCCTTCCCTTAGGGGTATTATGGCTCCCCAGTTGGTGCTGCTTTAGTCTGGACCCTCACCGCGCAGACCAATCCGGCATGGTCAGACCTGCCAGGAGCACAAGGCTCCCGCCGGCATAGCCCTGGGGGTCGTAAGGTCACACAAGCTTCCCCGCCACGACAAGGCACACCACCAGGGGGAAGGATAGGTCAACGGGCTTATGAATTATTAAAGAGTTTTTGGAGAAGATAGTAAAATCGGGTACACGAAGTGTTCTTGACCGGTTTGAAATCTCATCAATTACTGTCAAAAGCGATCTATCGTATGCATAGGATCAAAGACAAGACTGGCTCTGGACTATCGGTGAGACAAACCGCGAGAATTTATAAGACCATTAGAGGCGAATCGCTTTCTTGTTCACCGTTGGACAAGAACCGATAAATCGTGAAACAAAAAGACAAAAAAATGAAAAATAAAATAAATACATAAAGAAAAGGTAGAGATTAAAGAACAAAAATAGATAAAAGAATTTGACAAGAATGGACGACAGAATAAAGGAATAAATAAAGAATAACAGAATAAAGGATAAATTTTAAATTCTAGCAAAGGCTTCAATAGTTATAATTCTAGCAAAGGATTCAATAGTTTCTATTCTAGCAAAGGATTCAATAGTTGTTATCGTTTTCGGTCCGGACTCGACTTTGAAAAGCGGACATGTTAGGCCAACGATCTCGTCGCTGCGTCAAAATGCCCTTGGGTCCCAGGGAGAGGAAGAGGTGGAAGGTAGAAAGGAGGATTACTGGATTTTAGACCAAGAAATATAATCAAGGATAGAACATGTAAATGTTAGGAGAATTTAAAAGTCGTTGAAAATCCAACCGTTAGTTAGTAAATGAAATATGAAGTAACCAAGATTACAAGAGATAAAGTTAAGGAGTATCGAGAATAACCAAGATTTGACGGTCGTTGAAAATCCAAAAGTTAAGGACGGTGCCTGCTAATACAGGGGTATTTTTGCGTATTTATGACTATGCGGTAAAAGCAGATCTTAGCAAGGGCTAGTGGAATCCAAAACGAAAATTGGGGGTAACCGCGCATTTTTTTTTTAGAGATAATCAAGCAACAATAGTTTTAAAAACTGCTGAAATACAAAGCAATATATGGCATTTTTTCCCAAATTGAGGAAAATGCATGGCTACCTCCAATTTTCTTTTTGGATATTAAGAGCAACTGCTAAGTTCTGCTTTCTCCGCATAGTTTTAAACCGCGCGAAAATATCCCTGTATTAGTAGGCACTACCCATAGGAAACGGGAATATCTTGAGATGCGCAGAACGTATGCGCAGTAACAAAAGTAGGCACGTCCTTAATTAATAAGTTAATTAGTATTGAATTAAATCGAGTCCATGCTTTTTTTTTTTCTATTTCATAGGCGTTTGTTATAACTTCGTTTGGAAAATTGAAAACAAACAGAGATATCATAAAAATAAAACATCAGTAAGTTTAATGAGCCAACGCAACTCTACAGCACTGGACATTGTGTTACAATTCTTATAATTTACCCCTAGTATATTCACTGATCCTTCTCAAATCATTAATAATTCATGAGCGAAACAAAGAAAATCACTTTGAAAATGTGATCTTAATTATCATACAATTTAGTCAACTTCCCCCATGGATTGTTATTGGTTTGAGAAGGAATATTTCTCAAACTCAATTATAATTCAACAGTCAAAGACAAAGGAAATCATGCACCGTGACGTGTTTGGATATCTGATAAAAAACTCCTCGTTTTTGCATCCTATATTTCCCCTTGAAAATCAGTTTGTTTGAGAAGTTACACCAGACACTCGTCACAGTGTTTCATTTGCAATATCAAAAATCTCGAAGTTCGTCAAAAATACTCCGCTACGCGTCGTATTTTCAACTCTCTTCTCGGTGTTTTGATATGTGATGAAACACTGTGTCTCGTGTTTGATGTATTACATCATACAGGAGGAAGTGTTTCATCCGATTTCCAAACACCGATCGCGAGAATTGGGTTGTAAAAACGAGGCACAGCCGATTTTTTTAAACGAACTTTGAGGTGTTTGGAAATCGGATAAAACACTCTTTCAAGAGTTTTGGTATAATATAGCAACAACTCCATGACAAGTTTTATTTCGCCAGCGTTGCGGCTTCCTTCACACCCATTAAAATTTTACGCTTTGAGCTCTCTGCAACGCCACTCTGAGATCTTCCCAGAATGAACCCCGTTTCCAGATCTGCTCAAGAAAGGAGATCTGAGAAGGAGGTACGTCAACACGGCATAGAGTGGTAGAGAAGAGCCTGGGAATGAAAAGCCTATTCGGGTTTTTCGGATGCGATTTTCACGGTAATCGTCAAATTCCTCGGACGTAGCTGAAAAGGACTTTCTATGTACAAAAACATATTCCAATAAATAAATAAAGCTCTCTGTGTAACACCAACGAGAAAATATGTATTTCCTATGTCCACCATAATTCCATTAAAACGCCAACTGATCTTCTTTCCTGCCCCCCCCCCCCCCCCCCACCCCCACTTTCCAACACGTTCGTAACAGGTAGTGTTAGTTCCTGTCGTACACCATTTTAATTTCGCTTTAATTCTACGACGGACACCTTTTTTGTCAGACGAGTTTGATAATCTTATAAGCTGGAGTTCGAGTTTAAATTTACCAACTTGATAACGTCCTGGCAAGGGGTGTCCTTAACCCCGTGTGAAAACGGTAACTTATTATCTAAATGCCGCTTTAAATACTAAACCCCGTGCTTAAGCTTAACAAGTTTAAATAAAGTACATAAATTGCCTTACCAAAGCTTAAACCTAAACCTTTTTTTTTATCAACTTTTTTATCAAAAGTCTCTCCCCTGAATGCACGAAAGCATCAGGTTTTCTTTTATTAAGCTTCCCTTAAAGTCAAGAAATTCATGGGAAGCTTCAGGTGAAGCCAATCTCGTACCCAGAGTCCTCAGGCTTTTTGGCCAGCGGTTGGTCGCTAGGAGAGACTCTGGAGGAATTTTTTTTTTATTGGCTGCTCCGTAACGGTTTGCATTGTTTTCGCCGCAGAAATCCTGCGGTAATAACATTCCATTTTGGTCAGAGTCCGCTGACCAAAAAGTTTGAGA
Source organism: Pavona decussata (assembly GCF_977016875.1). NCBI lineage: Eukaryota > Metazoa > Cnidaria > Anthozoa > Scleractinia > Agariciidae > Pavona > Pavona decussata. Next base: position 904,305 of record NW_028145425.1, on the reverse strand, counting down.
ACTCTGGGTATGAGATTGCCTAAGTGCTAAACAGTTCATGTGTGTGCTACGCAGACGTATTTCCGGCTGTCGCTTCTCTCCGCCGAAGAGAAACGACAGCCGGAAATACAGCCGGAGTACGCGATTGACGTAGAGACATTCTAGAAGATTCCAGATTTCGACTCTCTACTTTCATTGTATGACCACCGCAAGCTGTTGCTTTTCGCTTCAAGTTTCTAAATGCACCAGCAACTCAAACTGTCGCAAATTTCCACGAGTTCCGGAAAACTTCAATCCTCCGAGAAAAGAATAATATTTTCGCTGTCATCATGAAATCAAGTGCTTCAAGAACTCTCATCTATCTTTTAGGATTCTGTGGGTAGAAAGAATTGAAATTCTCCAGGATTCCAGATTTCTCTTCAACACCAGACGCCTCACTGGGGTAATGACTTTTTAAGTGACTGCAAATGTCTGCGCACATTTTCCGAAAATCTCTCCAAGACCTGGCCCTCCAAAGGACGCCATTGTGGCTAAAGTCTGATTTACTGTCCTCAAGTGAAATGCTCTATAAAGTGTTCATGTGCCGTTTCCATCTCTTGCACAAGTGGTCAAAACTGTGCGTGAGCCATTGTTCTTGAAGTCTGTCAAATCGTTCTTGGCTCAAAAACAGGGGCTTTCCTCGTCTGCGAACAAAACCAAAAACAACATTTATTTAGGCTTTCACCAATAAAATGTAGTCAGTAGTTCGCAGAACAAACAAAACCGCAGGCAATTGCTGCTTAGTAGCTTTCACTTAATAGCCATGCTTTATGATTTCATTCAGACTCAGAGGATAGAACAAACTCATAAAGTACAATATGCAACTTCACAGAAAAGCACTCGTCAGTAGCTTTCATGTGAATATTTGAATCACTTTACGGCAATGGAGTATGCCAAACGCAATGAACACTAAGTAGCGCTCAATAAGCTATAAGTATCATTCCATCTTGTGTAAATCACAATTAATACACCACAGGGAAGTACTGATCAACTGCTTTTATTGAAATGGTACTTTAGTGTTTCCTTACATAAAGTCACTAATTAGAATCACGTGGTGCACGGATTGGTTCAAAGAAGGAAAGATGAGGCAGAAAAACAAAAACACAAAAAGCCTACAAACAATAACAACAAGAAACAAAAAACCAAACGAAATTTAATAAATAAAATTACTGGACCTGGTTATTATTTTTATTATACTTCATGTACGTTTACACTCAATAGACCATTTCTGAGTTGCTGTGAACCTCATTATGAAAGCGAGGCAAAGTGCAAAGCTTTTCATACGAAAATTAGTTTAGTTTGCATATGAATTAAAACTAATTTCATAATAAAAACTTTGCACTTAGCCTCGCTTTCATAATGAGGTTCAAAGCAACTCGGAAATGCCTATTACATACGTGCGAAGTCCAAACCATCGGATGCGTGAATGTACATTGCTATACAACATCCACACTGGCTTTTACAATTGTCAAACATGACATGACATAACATAACACAACGCAACGTAACGTAAGGTAACGTAACGTAACGTAACGTAACGTAACGTAACGTAACATAACCGTTACACTATACTAACCTTAGATCCCGGTCCTCCTCGCCAAAGCTATCGAGATAGACTGAACCCCAGATACAGACACGTTCGGCTCGGATAATGATTATAACCGAAGAGAGCACGATTAAGAAAATCCCAGTGCCTCGACCACAATCAAGTGCGTGCTGATAAACAGAACACACTTGTTAGTACGTTGATGGCAAAGTGAAGGTTCACCTTAAAAGTGAGTATCGCACAGTGCTAGAAAAAGTGTCCTTTCATTTCAAGAAAGTAGTGTTCATGAAATTGCTCTCAGATGAGTAGTCACAGTACGACGCCCCATCTAAACTTTAAAAGTTAACACCAGCGCAACCTCTAGTTTGAGACGAGACACAAACCTTATCCAGGAAAAATATTCACAAAATCTTTGTATCAGTAACCTCATATAACGGGACGGGGACAGGTTCTGGACGTTCTAAATGCTATTAAAACCTCCATCATAGTTAATATCAGGCAATGATTATGAAGCTTGACAAACTTCTTTGTTACATGTTTTTTTAGCATTTTTGGCCTTGACCGTGCACAAACTACAATAGATTTTGAAATGTGTTGGAGCAACTGACCAATAGAATCGTTCCTGTTAAGATATTCAACTGTAGTGTGAACGTTAAAACAAAGGATTGTGCACGGTCGCGGCCCTTCCAACATAATTGGCAGTACCATTGTTTTCATGGCAAGGTTTTATAGCCAGTTCCACAATTAACTATGCCTCCATTAAGGGAACAACAAGGTATTGATTTCCTGGTACGTGACCGACCACCGAAGACGAATTGATAAGATTATTGTACTCTAATCACAAGTAATGAGAGCTTTTATAACTTGACATTTTGCTGTACTCTAAATAGTGCATGACAATTGAAGGGTGTCGTACAAATCTTCTTAGTAATTTCAATCCTAGTCAAGAAAACAAGCTTTTAGCTTAGAAGAATAATTAGTAACAAAACCGACCCAACCCGAGGCTGACCTTTCAGGTGGCCCTGAATGGGGGTTCCATCGTACTCTGGAGGCAAGAAAGTCAAAAAACGTTTTTGTGTACCTCCTGCCAAAACATCATGCTAGATGAAAATTTGCACTATTTTATTATTTTTATTTTTATTGCTGGTTGGTAAATCTATAATTTTCACGCGGTGGTTGAAAGACAGCCGAGACACAGGCCAAACAAACCAAGGAATTTCTCCAAAATGTGCACCAACTCTCTAAGTCATGGACACGTGACATACCTGTATGCACTCAAAGTTTGGTGTGTCACCAGTGGAGTCCACACAGCAATTTCCCTGGAGGCATGTGAATTTACCGCAGACCAAACAAACCGCAGGGTCTTCTGGAGTGCAGCCACACTTGGTGCATTTCCGCTTCCGGTAATGCTGAATTAAACTGCCACGGGACAAAAAGATCACGCAATATTAGGTTAATATGTGACTCATAAACTGGACTTGAACTTTTTTCCTTTTTTGTTTTCTTTTTTCTCTCAATTCAAAACTTAAAAACTGCTTCAAATAGCAACAAATGAAAATACTGCTCATTAATTAGCTTTAATTTGAATGATCACACGTTGGGATTTTATCCACAGACTCAAAAGTTAGAATCACCTTCTTCAACATAATAAACAGTACGACCGGAGAGCACTGCTCATTAGCTTTCATTTGAATGGTCACACATTAGGATTGTATTCCCACACTCAAAAGTTAGAACCACGGTGTAGAATATAATAAACAGTACCACAGTAAAGTGCTGTTCATAAGCTTTCATTTGAATGGTCACACATTAGGATTGTATTCACACACTCAAAAGTTAGAACCACGGTGTAGAATATAATAAACAGTACCACAGTAAAGTGCTGCTCATAAGCTTTCATTTGAATGGTCACAATTTAGGGCACTGCATAATAAACAGTACCATGAGAAAGAACTTCAAGGAGTAACTCTAATCTGAACGGTCGGATTCCTACCAAAGAACTACAACGCGACTCGACTCTCGATGGAAAAAACGTTTGTATTGAATATATCTGCAATGACTTACTTGTCATATCGTCCAGGCAGTTGAAGTAGCTTGGGTGACGGCCATTGACGCAAGTTTGGAAGCAGCTCCTGTAAATTGAACAATCGGCATACATAATGAGTCAGTGACCTTTTTCTTGTCGTCTCTTTATTTATTCTTTCTTTTTTTTTTTTTATTTCACTCTGAAGACCGTTTTCAAACGCCAGCGTTTTTGCTGCGTACCTAATAGACCCTTATCATTCTCTGAAAGTTTAGAAAACAGTATGTTGTTCCCGAATTTAACAGCAGCTGTTGGCTTCATGAAAATACTAGCTGACCTTTTTTGCGTTTTTAACGAGATAATTGCCCCTCCATAAAGGCAAGGAATTAATTTTCCAGTGTTAAGAAATTTTGAGCTGGTATTTTGCCGAAGAAAACTGTAGACTGTAATGACAAAAAGTGACAAAACTGAATTGAACATGCTCTAGTTAACATCAAGTAGTGTTCAAGACATGTACCCTGGTCAGTGTGAACTTCCGTTGCATTACAGAAAGCAACAGAGCTTCGCACCATTGCCTTATGATAACTAGTGGTTTGGACCGAGGCCACTGCAGACAGCTGGCACACGAGAAAGACTCGACACTAGTTGTGGACGGATCCTGTGCCGTACATAAACCCAGGGTCGAGGCCAGTACACGAAACTCGGCATCAGACTCCTAAAACAAAACAAAAACCAGCGAGGTTAATAAGTCTTCTTCGTCTGTCAAATTACTCTACAATTCAAACATACTGCCAAACACAAACAGTATTCTATTACCTAACACTCTCACCTCGCACTCATTAACAATTATTCCACGAGCACGCGTTGGATATGAGATGATAGATCGCCAACGAGGCGCGTAGCGCCGAGTTGGCCATAATCATCTCATATCCAACAAGCGCAAGTGGAATAATTGTTTTATTAAAAACAATCAAGAAATATTGCTAGATCATGCTGATTTCGCTGTGCAAGAGCAACCAGCAGACAATTTAATGGTCGCCATTTCTCGGCCATGGTATAATGGCTCATATTCTATGGCCGCTAAGCCAATCAAATCCCTCGAATTGCATTATACAATGATTCAGTTTTTAATAATTGTGTTTATTCAGGTATGGGAGAGTTGATCGAGCGCTTTCAGAGGAAGAGAGTATCATGGAACCCAGGAATTTTCAGCGAGTTGGTGGGAGGGTGGGCCGTTGCAGCTTCCTCCTTAGAACTGATCTGAGAACCAGTGAAGTGAGAATGCTTCGCGCTATTTATTATGACCTCACGGGACACATTCACCATCGCACGAATATATCTCGTGTCCCCTGTGCATTTGCACGGAATTCTACAGTTCGCACTATGTTCTCAAGTGTTGTGAATAGTATAAGAAAGCTGTAGCCAAAAGCAGAGCACACCATTAACGTGCTGGAAAAAGTAAATCAAAAAATAAAATTCATCATCATCATGAAATAAGCGTAGCGCACGCAGTGAGGGAGCCTCCCACAGATTTTAAAGCTAACTCAGGACATGCCAAACAAAATCTACTCAATTTTTTATCCAAAAAGAAGTCTTGGAATCGGTCTGGCCATTCTCATCTGGAATTGCTAATTAACCTTAAAAAACAACATGCGTCTTTCTACGGCAATAACTGACAAAATGTGTTTAAATTTACGCCTACATCGCCTGTAAAAGAATTACGTAGAAGCATATCTTTTTCTTGTGGTGACATTTAGGCTTTTATAAGATATTTATTTTAAACGCGCTTGAGTGAACAGCATTCCATAACTAGAAGACAACTAAATTTCCATTTCACGATCCGAAAAAAAAAAATGATAAAATAATGCAGGTGTTTAAAGTCAAGGATTCGTTCTGACGAAGGGCTAACGCTCGAAAGGTCAGCACTCGAATCTCTTTACAGTGGCCAATTTACCTTCAGTTATCAACTCTGTTGATAAACCAAACATTCGTTTCTACTCCCCACCGATGCAGCACCACAGTTTCTATAGAAACTAACCCCCTTATCCATTTATGGTGCATACAACTTGGCGCTTACCTCGACCCGAGGCACCTCCACATCATAACAAAGGGAAGCCATGGTACAAGCTGATCGAAGGAATCCTAAGCACGAGTCTTGTAAGGATCGCTCTACAGTATGCGGAGACCATACTGTCTGCGAGATCTGCAAGATGTGAAATAAGAATAGAGAAAGACAATGAGTGACTGTGAGATGCATGTTTATTATATAAACACCAATGAAATACCAGGTGAGCTTTCGCGCGAAAATATGATACCTTCACACGTGAAAATAACATGTTATCTTCACACGTGAAAAGATCACCGCTGCTATGGTTATATAATAAATCGCGCCTTTTGCAATGATTTGGTATTTCACTGATGTTAACAAAATAAACAGAACATTACATGGCCGCTTGGGGATACGAAATTTCTCTCTCGTGTTGAAAAATATTTCACTCGTTTGCTGCCCTCACTCGTGAAATATTTTTCAACACTCGAAGAGAAATTTCTTATCTCCGCGCGATCATGTAATATCCTCTATGTCTGTTTTCTAAATTCAATATCTGATTTCAAATGCTTGTGAAATGATCTATACCAACCGGGCACACAACAGAAACCTGGCTTTCATGCGTGACTTTTCCCGCGCCAAGCATTCGCTGTATGTTTTCTCATGCTTGCGGCCGGCTGCATGTTTCACCTCGCTTGACACCCGGTGCAATTTCCCGCGCTCAAAAATGGTTGCATGCCTATAGGTCGTGCTCTAATTGGTTTATTGCTTTAGTTTTCGCCACTGATTGGTTGTGTGTTGGCTTACCCCCGCAGTGTGATGATCCTCCTTGCATAAGGTGCTGTTACTGAGCATACGGCAAACATAACCCAGTAACAAATCAGCTGACAACGAACCCTGAGACTTTTCCTACCAAAATCAACCAAAAAAACAGCTATTAATCCTACAACAACAACAACCTTTATTTTTTCATGGTTGATTAGAAAGATTGTTATAATAACATTCTTGTATAGTAAAATTTTGTTTAATTTATTTTGAATAATTTTGAGGTAGCGATTGAGGATGGAGGCCAAGTTAGCCATCCGATTTTCTAGTTGGCCTCCATATCACGTAATGATGTTTAGAAATTAATGACAGATGAGGAACCAAAAATGAAGGGATTTAAAATAAAAGGAACTAAGGGAATAAGTTACAATAACTAATAAAAGAAGATTAGGATATTTTGTTATTACAAGTGTACGGTAAAGGTCAGCTGAAAGTATTTTAAAAATTGTTCAGACAAGTTACTCGTAAGGTAACTTGTAACTATCCAGCCTTAGTTTTCTCGGCCCAATTTTCCATTACGGCAACAAATAACACAGTGCTCATGTGTGATGTACCATAAAAGGTCTTGATACAATTCATTTCTTATATCAAGCTAACTGAAGGAAAACAGGTCTTTGACAATCAAAGGCTCCTGCGAGCCAACTCGTGAATGCAGATGACACATAGTAATTGAAATTTAGACGGCTACGGAAACTTCCTTGAAAGCTAAAAGAAATTATCTCTTTGCCCGATTATGTAACGAAAAATAACCATTCTTGTACTATAAAAATGATTGTCAAACTATTCTCTACAGATTGAATAAGATTATTCTGATGCGCCGATAAAAAAAAGCGCGTTTTTTTATTCAAAGTTCATAGAAGCACGCCATGTCAGCTACGTCATGCAAATTCGTGTCCGATAGTCCGGGGCTACTGGATTTTGCGATCCGGCCAGTGGATTCTAACCATCACTTGCCAGATGGGCAAGTAAAGTTTTTTTGGGAATAAAAATTACAAAATTACTGTAGGGCATACTTTTTTCAACTTCCAGGTAGATTTGTGTTTTTCAAGCCGATCTCACAAAGGGAAATCTGTTCAACAAAGTATCGCATTACATCCTGATTACATTTCATGCCCGACATAAATGCGTGAAATTTTTCCTTTGGAGTTCAGTCCAGGCAATCATCAAGTAAAAATAATGAACTATGACAAGCTCTTGCTAAATAAAAATTATTTATCGACCGCGTCCTTTTGCTTTCCCATAAATTACCAGTTGTAAATTGCGAAAATGAAACATTTTTCCCTTTGAAACCTCTATGAAAGCTGAGAAGATCTTAAAGTGTTCATTACACCAGAAATTTGCATAATTTTGTTTACGACGTCAATGATGCGTGACATGGCACGTTCCACTTTCGCGTGAAAACTGACAAATTAAATTATTTTTTAATTAAATTATTTCTAAATTAGATTATTTTTAATTCTTAAAAGAAACCGCACTTTGTAGAAAAAAACGAAAAAACCTATAACTTTGCTCAGATTCAACGAAAAATCTCCATTCTTACACTAAAATGGTTGTTAAATTATTCTATACAGAATGAACGAGTGAATTCTGACGCGTCGTGAAAAAAATTTTCACGTTTTTTTTTCACTAATTGAGTATACGACCACGGACTTTCTGAAAAACTGAAAAAACTTGTAACTTTGTTCAGATTGAACGAAAAATCTCCATTCTTGCAGTAAATGATCGTCAAATTATTCTCTACATATTGAATAAGAATTTCCTGATGCACCGTGAACAATAAATGTTCGCGTGTGTTTTCCACTAATTGAATTTAAAACTCATTCACAGCGCACGCCCGAAAGTTAACGACAAAACCGACCGACTGATCGACCAAGTCAAAAGCCAGCTATCGCTATAACTCGTTCATTGCGCATGCGCGCATTCACGAGTTAAAAATGGTATTTAAACGTCAAAATTAAAAGCTACAAAGTTTCACTGATCGGCCGTGGGCTAGGTCTATCCTGAAGCTGTACCTAAATTTGCATCTTTTCATGACTAAAACCACCTGAGAGAGGTCAGAGTCCGTAAATGCATTAAATTAAAAATTCGAAAAATTGTAGGGGTGGTAAATCACATCATAGATACCAGGGCGTACCATTTTTCCTCCTTTAAATTCAAAGATCTTTCCAAGACCAGTTTGCTGATAAATTTTTACTGCAATTGACCAAATACTGACAAAGTTACATTTCTTTCCTACACCCACGAACTCGTCCGTGATTGACAAATGGCCGAAGTTTGGCTGACAACTGAATACCTTTTCTCAGAATACAGTCAGTAAAATGCGGAAGTGAGAACTTTTTCTGGTGAAACTGACCAAACGTCCTCGTTCCATTACATCTAGGTTCAACATATCTCACCTGTGAGGCTGCTTTTCTCCCCAAGTCTTGCCATGAAAGTTTCTCATCACCGACCAACTTGCAACAAGTGTCAACTAAAGTCTAAAATGAAACAAAACAAAGCGAAGGACATTCACGAATTTAGTATGATTCAGTAAGGAAATGGAATCAATCAATCAATCAATCAATCAATCAATCAATCAATCAATCAATCAATCAATCAATCAATCAATCAATCAATCAATCAATCAATCAATCAATCAATCAATCAATCCAAAATGGCAAAATCCAAGATGGCTGCCGTTTGGTAATCATGACGTAATTACCACTTCATATGACGTCATATGACGTCCAACTGTGATTGTCATTGTCAGTCATAAAATAGTCTGGGTGTTATGGGGGAAGGGTAGGGGGAGGAACCCCCGCTCCTGGTCCCAGAAGACGAAAAAAGGCCCAGTCTAGATAGGGTTAACGAAGTTGGCGCTCAATATTTTAATGAGCCTGACGTGAACTCCAGGGCCCAGTTGTTCAAAGCCCGATTAAGCTAATTCTGGGTTAACGTGAACTTTGATTCGAGTATATTTACTAATCCTTAAGGATTCGTCCAAAAGATTTTTGTTCTTTAGTTTTGCCATAGACTTTTCTTTCCCGTTAGCTTAAAACGAGCCTTTAAAATCATTTTTAATGTGCAAGATGAAAGCCTCGGTTAACTTTTGATCGTGGATTAGCGTTAATCGGCTTTCGAACAACCCGGCCCAGAGCAGTGTTTTCTACATCTAAAAAGCGGACTTCTCACCTGAGTAAAGACTAAGTTGAAAACAAGCTGTACAAGGCACTTGAAGTCGCCTAAATGAGGGAAAGGTACAAATGTATGAAAATCAATTAATTCTTTTCAATGGTAAGACAATAAAGTGGGTTGAGTTTGTTGTTGGTTCTCGTCCTTGCTCCCAGAGGTTTTTCTCCGGGTACTCCGGTTTTCAAAAACCAACACTTCTAAATTTCAAATCGATCTCGAAAGTGTCCCCAATTAGTGCTCTATGCTAAATACATTGACACTTAAATGAAGTGAAGTGAGTTTGATTTAACTGATTAAGGTATAATACCCTTGGAAAATGTTATCTATTCGTCAATGTCAAAGGTAGTAAATCTGATTTACTTACGCAGTGAAACTGCTGCTGGCCATGAGAGCATAATTTGAATCAAGAGTGATGTGGCATCTCTCAACAAAAGAGGAGAATCTTGAGAGGCGCTTGAACCACTAACACTGAAACGATAAAAACAAATGCAGTTGATTTGTTAAATACTAATACGGGAGGTTTTTCTCTTGAGAGTAGTACAAAAGTATGAGAATACAGTTAACGAAGCAGACTGCAAAACAGTCGTTTTCTCTTGAAAGTCATGAAGGGAGACCCGATTGGGCGAAAGCGTGAGCTCGCGAGATGAATCGCCGAAAGTGTGAGCTCGCGAGGCGCAAATTCTCGCGCGTGAGTCTCTAACTCCCGCGGGGTGGGGAATCTCTGCTCAGTCCCACTTACATCGCCGCTTCAGACTTTCAAAGATTGCGAGCATTCGCACATCAGACCACTGCAAAAAATACGGACTGTTGCGGACTGTTTTGCAGTCTAATACAAGTCCATAATAGTGGAAGTGTGGTCGAGTAATTTGGGCGTTGGCCTTGTAATCGGCAGGTCCCCGGTTCAAGTTCCGCTCTGACCGCTGGTTTGAGTTGTTTCGCGGTAGCCCTGAGATCAACTCCCCGGCCAAGCTTGTAAATAGCCAGCTGGTCTGCCTCCTGTCAGTTGGGATTCTTAATCCGCAATGTTTATTTGAAATATTTGTTTCATTATCCTTGAAAAGCCACTTTTTTTGTTAATTTATTGAGTGCACAAACAAATTACAACACGCTTGTTAAGAAATACTACTTGTTGAGGTTGATACTTATACTATTTACAATACAGTGCTAAAAAAAAATACGAAAATACTTACAATGCGATATTACTAACAAAACGAAACGATACCTACGCTACTAAGAACAATAGCCACTTATGGGGGAGAGGATAATTAAGTAATTTTACATAGTCATTGCTCCGGGGAACAACAACCAAGAACCATCGGCTGAGATACAAGGGCGACCTCCACCGTTTGCAATGTCCTACGTGGTTGGTCGAGAGAAAAAAAGAAAGAACAACAGAACAATGATACCAGCCCTTAAAAACAATGCAGCTGCAGTTTAGAAGGGTTCAGTGAAAACAGAGCTTTTTAAAGGTACAGGTCTACTGGAGATACGCTTGCTAGTTGGTCATACCTGGGTGATGAGTCTTTAAGGTCATCATTGCCTGTCAGATCTGACCAAACGGACAGTAAAGGACCCACCAGCGTCTGGGAATGAAACTGGAATGCGCGCATCAGTGGTCCTGTACCAATACACATAACAGAGATAGAGTTACCACCCTTTGTGACATACAGGACAAAATTACTGACTACTGACTGGTTGAGACAGAAGGCCCAATTTATAAAAAGTTTGTTGTGTGAAATACTACTGGCAAGAAAGGCAGAGATATCAAGCACAGGGAGGGAATTAAGTATTCTGTAAAATTCGATGAAGTCTACAGTGAGGAGAAAGAGAATCAAGCATTTTGCCAAGTAGAAACTGGCGTTGGAGATTCAAAACACTGATCGAATGTGAACAACCGAAGGCGCTTCAGTAGCGTATGAATCTCCCAAAACGGCTGCCAATACTGGTTGCTATCAACACGAACTTCCCTCGCGTTTTCGGAGGCGTAACTGGTAGTGTGTTATAAATTATCCCCTCTATTATTTTGATAATAATTCAACCATGTTCCCTCCTTTAAATTTGGTGTCTGAAAGTGGGCATACAAAAGTGAATGAGAGTTTGCCGTCAAACAGTCGAAAATAGAGAGACGGTTTTTACCCCACGCAAGAATCGCTGCGCGAGGTACACTGGCCTAAACTTATCAGAGTCTACTTACCAAAACATGATTTTCTTGGAGCTGAGAGATTCCTGGCCTCTTTATCGACTTGCTCCAATTCTAAATTTGTCCTAAAAAAAAAAATCAAAGTCAGATTGCAAATGAAATCCATACGTACTACAGTAAAACAAAGACTCAGTGAAGGGATCTCCGAAGTCACTTAAAGAAAGGGCACATCAGCTTAACTTATCTACACATGATCAAACTAAGAATGCCCACCTCCTATTTCAGCCGTTGATAACAACCCATTAAGGATAGATCATGCTAAGTGAACCCATGAAATTTCCACTGAGCGTCACCTCTAGTAAGGACATGGGAGATCGCACGAGGCAGATAAAAAAATCGTTGACCTCGCTCGGGAATCAAACCCACGATCAAATCCGGCGGTGGTGAGTTCGATCCTCTCCGAGGTCAAACAAGCAAGCAACAAGTAGAACTAATCCTTTAAGTTACAACACGGACCTGCAGCAAATTTTTCTTTACAATATCAGTCCTTAATCATACTAGTATTATGACAAATCTGTGCAGAACACAAAAGTGAATACGCATGTTTAGTTTGGTGCTTAATAGGTTAAGGACTGGTGTACCTGGCCATCCTGTACAGCAAGCTGAACTTCTTTTCGGCAGAACACCTGTGACTTTCGCCATCCAATGCAGACACTGATTCCACAACAGCTTTGATTGCTGCGCCTAGCACAGTGAAGTTGAGTGCACTGGCTGTTAACTTGGTGATTGTCTGTTGGGAGATCGGGCAAAGGACAGGCCATTAATATTATTTGATGACATATAGAAACGCTACAAATGTTCTGATAATGCTCGGAGCTTTTCGTAACTCAGAGCACATGTATGAAGTGTTTTGTAATTTACTCATTTTTATTCAGCATTTTTAACGCGTTACACTACACACTTTACATGAAATATACAATTTACGTTCACAGAAAGAAAAAAACATATATTGATGAAGAAGGATTTTGGCGCGCAAACTGAATGATACGAAACCATCGTTTCGAGTATTCGTTGCCAAGATTAAAAGTGTCTCTCAAACACAGCGACGAATTGCAACAACAAGTAATGAGCTCTATAAGCATTACATACGTGATGTTTAAATTTTTTCAAGACTGTGTGAAGATCACTAGTCTGGCCTTTGTGACTCTTGTCTTTATTCTGCCAAGAAAGCAAAAACAACAACAACAAAAGAAATCAGTCAACACAATCAACATTAGAGAGGGAGTACATTTTGGACTTGAGAATTGAAAACAGAAGAAACGCATTTTCTGGTTGCCGTATTTGGATTATTTATAAAGAGCATGTGCCACAAACAACGGATATTACTTAGGGTGTATGTGTATGATGTACAGTGTTTCCAGAAAACAGGAAAACAGCAATCCAAGATCTCGGATGCCTCCCAATAAGACGCGCCTTTGTTTGGTGTTGTAAAAACAATTGTTTGTGAGTTAAACATTTTGGTGCTGGCATTTTCTCGTTTGCCAACTTCAGCTTAATGTAGTTTGCACTTCAAAGTCTTCTGCTTTACCACACATCCGGGATTTAATCAACTTCCATATTTATTTCACAATATTTCTGACAAGGAAGAAACTTGTTTGTTTCAAAAAATATATATCTAAGTGTCGATGCATGCAGCGCAGAGCACTAATTGGGGGACACTTTCCGCTTCCCAGGGTTTTCAGAGTAAATTAGTGACAACTCATTCTTATCATCCCCTCTCACCTTGGCTGCTGTGTTAGTGGGGATTATCTGTGAGGGCACAATAGGCAGTACACAGTTACCAAGCTGCCTACACAAAGGACAGGTAAATTCTCCATTTCTCGGGTTGAACGGGTGTATCTGATGTAGCTGGTGATGCAGCTGGTTAGCATCTTCTTCCTGGAAAACGAGAAACAAGGTTGAAGATTTGGATTGTGTTATGTGCACCCCTCCGTAATTATGAAAGACCATGAAAAACAAAATTACCTTTCAGGATCTAAACAAAATTAAAAGCTTTACACTCAATCCTTCGCGAAATCTTTTTCAAGTGAGTGGGCGGTTAATTTGTCACGTGACTTGAGGTGGTGTGAGTCACGTGACATATTTAAAGTAGGATTATTTCAAGTAACAATTTTTTTTTTCAAAAGTTTGACTCATTTGACTTAATCCTGACCGATCCTTGTGGAACTTAAGGTAGCCATTAAGACCTTGTCGAACATTTACAGATGATTAATAAAACAATCACACACTAGAAAAAGAAAACATAATTCTTGTACCTGAAGTGATTTAAGATACGATTGATGACAGTCCACATGAAGGAGATGTCCACAGGACTGAATGTGCACCCCGCCTTCTGTGCCAGATGCAGACGCATCCAGACTAGGAATCTGTTGATTTGAAGCAGAATTGTACAACATTCAACAGTGCCAGCATGGTCTGAACAGACGCTGTTCAGCGTGGTTTCATAAGACGACTGCTTTCTTTATCGTTTCCCTCACGTTTAAGTTGCCTTAATATGGACAACACCACCAACAACTCAAGAAGAAGAAGAAGAAGAAGAAGAAGAAGAAGAAGAAGAAGAAGAAGAAGAAGAAGAAGAAGAAGAAGAAGAAGAAGAAGAAGAAGAAGAAATTACTAATATTATGCGCATACTGGACCGCAACAGTTCGCAACCGTCTGACTGTTACCTGCTGCCGTTCATTAGGTGAAGGGCACCAACTCGTTTCGTATCACTAGAAGTAGCATTGTGGCTGTTTGAAATTGGTGCATTTTGTTCCTCCACGCAGTATCTATTTTCTGTTGTGTGTTTCTTGGTCTTATGAATTCGAAAGATGTGCACACAGTAGCGGCAGCTCTCCAATTGCCAAGAATGACCGAAAAACCCTTCCAAAGAAGAAACCCTTGCTAAGATCTACTTTTCGCGCATAGTCATAAACCACGCAAAATATCTTTTTTTTTTCTAGTAGGCAACGTCCTTGCGAAAACCGGCTATCTCAGACCATCCCGAGATGCGCACTACGTATGCGCAGTAGCAAAGGAATCACCATTTCAGAAGGGTTAGAAAATAGCAGAACTTGTATCAGTCATACCAAGTTAAAGCATCTCCTTAAAGCTTCAAATCTGTTTCTGAAGGATGTTCCACAGTTAATGACTCTAGCCTCTTCCTCTTCACGACTGAGGGGTAGATGGCTGTGTCTTACATGAAAGGCCCTGTGTTTGAGAACTGGTGCGAGAGAGAAACAAAAATTATAATACAACTTTGTTGCTGCGTTTAGGCGCACGTTTACACTTCTTTTTGTTTTCACACAGAGATTCTGAAAACGGGTCTTTAGAATCTTTTAGTGTTACAAACAAACATGTCACATTATTATTCAACACATTGTAACACTGGTCATAGTGCACTGAATGTTCGTCGTCCGTAGTCAACAGATATCCTGCAATATACGTAATTTCGTGTTTCGGGGAGAAAAAATAGTGCTGCTCGATCTATCGGAATATCCCGCTGATTTTAGCCACCTCGGCCTACAGCCTCGTCGGCTAAGTATCAGGCGATCTTTCGCGCAATTTCGCAGGACAATTGTTAAATGATGGGAACAAATTGTAGGCCACATACAAAAGAAAAAAATCAGGCGAGTCTGAGCAAAAACAAAAAAACGACTGAAAATCTGACGGTAGTGTCCTCGCCTTTTAACTAGCTACTTTGCTGACCTGCACTAGGTTGTAATAGAGCCACAAGCCCAACAGGCCTGTTCTCAGTTGAGGTTGATGTTTGACCGCAAATCACGCAGTCAAACGCCTGTTCAGTTGATTCACCACCCGGACTACCGACCGGCTGTCCGTCTACGTCCATATCGTCAAGAACATCTGAAAACGAAATAAAGAGACATCGATAAAGTTCGAGACCCAAGAGCCACCGAAAGTTCAAGGGAGTCCTTAAACAACACAAGGCCGCCTATTTCCATTAAACCGAAAACCTTCCCAAAAACGCAACCGCAAACGCAATTCCCCTTATTCCGAGTAAACTGCATTCCGTTCATTTTTCTTTTGGAAGCAGAATGAACGAGATATTATTTTGCACTCAAAACAACATGAACACCATCTTTTCTATGTTTTCCTGTTCCGAATTAGTAGTAAAAGAATACACCGTTAGAGTTCAAGCCTGTTCAAATTTTCACAGGAATGAACGACAATTCAAACTCACAAATTCTCCTAACTTGAACCACGAGAAACATATGGAGAACAGTGGAGAAAGCATAAACGATAATATTGAAACTAAAAGGGTAAAAATTACTCTAATGAGATCTCATCAACTGCTTTTGTGCTTTCAAGAAGTGGAAACTAGTCAAATTGTCATATGGCAGTGAGAATCATCGAAAATTTACTTCCTTCTCTTCAACTAACTCTTGAGAGCCCTTGGAATTTTGATCTTATGCATCCCCTTGAGTTCCAACTGATGCAGAAAACCCTCTTCCTTTTTGTGAACATTTTGGGAAATACGACGTTGTTTTCACGATCTTCGTCCGCAGCAAGTTGTGCAAGGGAATGTTGATGGGAACGTGTTGTACCTGGATGTTTCTTCATTGTTTTTTCCATAAAACTTTTCTGCTTGGATGCAAACTCAGCTAACAGCTTCTGCTGGCGTTCCCTGGCAAGTTTTCGTCTGAATAACAGACAAAAAGAATGATGAGGACTTGAAAAGGGAATTTTTCTTTTCTAAAGCTTGGCAACCTGGTGTACCTGGACTGGCATCATAGGCCTATTTCACATGAGAATTTTGGCACACGCTTTCCACGTTAGCAGTTAAGCTCCACGCTTTTTCTTATGAATTATTCATTTCATATCGAGGGTACAGCCTGTTTTCTTCACTCTTCGGCAGTGTTGATCACTGAATACTGGCTTACCACGCCACGCAAGTTGACCTTAGTAAACCTGTTCCTTAAGCCAACTTAGTATGCTCTCAACTCTGTCAAAAGCACTTCTGATTGTACTAAGGAGTTTTGTTACCTCTGACGCCTAAAGCTTTGGTTTCAAACGTGTCTTTCACTTTAGAAACTGAATAAATACTAGCTAATACATCTCAAAGACACAATGTGCAACAGTAATGATCTGACACCCTGCTAACTAACCTGCGCTCCCTGGCCATAGAATCATCACTATCACCGTCAGGAGAGCATGGACTGGCACTAGTCTGGCCAGGCCCTGATTGGAGCTTGCGCAGTGCAGCGGCATTGTCGGCACTGGAATTACGGATCATGTCTAACAGGTCTGACAGGTACTGAGCCCCATCACCATAAACGGCGCTCCTTTTGTTGGAAAGAGAACAATGCAAATTAGTAAGTTGACGAGTCGAATGGCATGAATTCAAAAACGACACAATGCAGTACAGCACAGTAGGAATATACAATCACATTTATTCCATTGCGCATATGTCACACACTGACATTCAAATTCTAGCGATAGCAGTATGCAGGATGTTTGTCTCATGAACCTAGTTTAATGGCCTTAGCTCCCACGAATCTATTGTAGCTCAGTGGTAGAGCATCCGAACTAGTAATCGGAAGGTCTTAGGTTCGACTCCTGATAGGAGCACTCGGATTTCCTTTTTCCGGCCATGCCTGTGTCACTTTGAATACTACATCATTCTCATCCAAGTTAAGTGATTGGGAAAGTTGGACCTTTGTTACCCAAACAAAGAAACTCGATTTCAACAAGTATAAAGTTATAACGGCAAAAGTAACCCTGCAGAAAATGCTACTGGAACGTGATTTTTTCCTTTTCTGCGTATTAGGAAATTAACCTCCCAAAACATGCGAATACAACAATGCAATCTCAATAGCAACAATGTTTCAAGACAACAAACGTTTTTTGTTAAAAAACAAATTTCACCAACCTCCCTGGTGAAGAAGAGGAAGAATTGATCATGGATGACCTCAACTTCACTAACAGGCTCAAAATACTCTCATTTATTCCTTTCGTTGCATGTTCGTCAATGGCGTCTGACTCGTTTGGAGTCTCAAGGGAAGATGGAACTTCAGATGCCGTCATAGAAGAGCTTGTTTCCATAGCAACTTCTCCTACAGCTTTATCTAATTCAGGAAGGATCTCTTGCTTGTTGAAGTGTAAATTGAGGGCCATCTCAAGATTTCCCCTGCAAGCTTTGAGAAGGCTTACTGCAACACCTAAAAGGGAAAATGGCATAAAAGAGTTTTTTCTTTATATAGATTTGTCAGCTACAGAAAATTGTAAAGTTCTATGAATTAATTCCTACTACCGATTCTAACCCGACCTGCAAGCTAGAGAAGTGGCGAGAGAAGATGGAGAAAAAGAGGAGAAGGAGGAGGAGGAAAAGTAGAAAGGAGCAGAAGAAGGAGGAGGGAAAAAGAGGAGGAGGAGGGGCAGGAAGAGGAGGCAGGAAAAAGTAGGCGGAGAAGAACGAGGAAGAAAGAGGACGACAGCATGGAGGAAGAAGAAGATGATGTATTAGTCGAAGATGGGTGCAATGTAAACGAGGAAGAGAAGAAGGAAAAAACGTAAAGTGGAGGATGAAGGCGAACATGGGGGAAATGTGGAAGAGGGAGGAAAGGAAGGGGGAGGAAGGGATGAGAGGGACGATAAGGGTGACACAGAGGAAAAGGACAAGGAAGACAAGGCAGATGAGGATGACATAGATGAGAAGGAGGATGATGACGAGGAGGACTAAAATGACAGGAGGCTTCCATCCCTCACGTCATCTTAGTCCTCCTGTCATCTTAGTCCTCTTATAAGTCCTCCTCATCTTAGGGAAGAGGAGGAGGAGGAGGAGGGACGAGAGCGAGGAGAAAAAGGATGATAAGAAGAATGGGGGAGACAAGGAATGAGCCTATGCAAGAGCTTTGTTGAAAAGGACAAAAAAAAAACATGAATCTGACCTTTAGGAGCATTGGTTACACTTGTGAACTGTTGCACTATGCCCTGAAATGACGACGTGTGCTCTAGATTCAAGCGATCGCCTTCGTCTGCATCCGAGGACTGCATCTCAACGGAATCATGGGAGCCACTGTTGGAGGATTCTGGTGCTGGTGAGGTGGTACATGTTCAAAAGCAAACAATATGGATAAATAAACAGATCACTGAATACTCAATCAATCAGTTTAAGGCTATGTGAGGTTTAGATAGAGTCCTCAGGGACCAAGCGAGCCAGTGACCGGCAATCTAAATAATCTGCCATGTGCGATAGCAGTCCAGGTGTGAGTAGTCCTAAACTACGAAGGAACAACGTTGGAACAAGACAACCTGAGCACATGACATCAGTGTCAGTTTGAATAACAAAAAAACATACTTGTATCGATGGAAACGTTGAAATAATGGTTCCATTAAGTAAAAATTAACCCTACCAGTGCACCAAAACTAGTCTCAATCAATTTTGTATGCGGATGGCTAGGATGGAAATGGATTGCAACGTGAAAAAATTGGCCAATTTTTTCAAGTTCCTCCTGTGTATTTTGGGGAAGTCGCCAAAAACTGATTACAGTTAATTCTTCCTTGGAGAAATCCTTTCATATTTTCCTCCTTGTGCTCTAAGAGCGATTTTACTTTAAAGAAGGGATTCCTTATTACGTACATGTATTTGAGTAGTTTTGACCAACATACACTAAAGGCTCCATGATGGTGGCCCTTCAAGTTGACATGACGGCGACTGAAACGAGGTGATGAAGTAAAAGCTTTAGTGAACAAAACAAAGGGAAGGAATGTCTAATGGACACCCCGCTACACTCCCCTCCCTTCCCCTCACAAAATACTTTTGGAAACAAACAGCGGTAACTTACCTTGCCTGCTGTCACCGGCATCCATTGGTTCTTGTACAGCTTGTACCACATGGCTAACATTCGCAGCCATGCTGGTTGAATGAAAACCTAAATCATCGATGGTTTTTGGCCAAGCAGGAGGAACTTTGTGACTCTAAAATAGAAGGAAAACAGTAAGGATGGCTTGTGATGAGCGCAATGGAGAGGGATTAAAGAATCGGCAAGTTGTACTTGAAATACGCGGTTATAGGACTGATAGAATTTCATTACGTAACAAAGTTACCGATGAATCAGACTTACCCTAAAAAGCCACTCGTGGTATTTGTAAAGATACATCAGCAACAAGGAGAGTTCCAAGGCATAGGGCTGTAAAAAAAGAAAACATAAAATCAAGAACACAACTTTGTAAAAGCTTCCATTATCAATCCTCCCACAAGCAAGATCATATTATTATCACGTCTACTTTATTTGCCCGCCCAGCAAAGTGGAAAAGCATGGAAATAAACTCACCTGGTTTTCATCACTAGCAAGAGCCAAGTTTTTGGATGGCATCTTTAGTCTCTCGGACACGCTACAGTGAGCAAAAGAAACCAATACTATGAGCTACTATATATGAATATATGAAACATCATATATTTGAACTACGGATGAAAGATTAAATAGAAGAAAGATCCTCGTAGTTAGTACGCAACTGCAAGAAAGCCTGAAAAACTTTCAGGCTCGAACGGGATTCAAACCCATGACCTCTGCGATGCTGGTGCAGTAGCTCTATGAGCTACTGTGGAGCAAACAAGAAGGGCCTCTCCTGACACACTATTGTATAACTGTGTCGCACATTTTGACTTGGTAACAAAAACATAGAGGAGACACAAGCCCCTCTCTCTCGGAGGGAATCCCTTATAACGGGGATGATTGTTGTCCCTTTTGGGCAAAAGTTGGTGGATTTGGTACTGCTTAGGTTGCAACAATCCAAAAAGACCACCGTTAGTGTTATGACGATACATTTTAGAGCACTGAGCTCAATACTGGTAATTTGAGGCCTGTTCGGGGGACATGGAGGGGCGACCTGCACCATTTGCAACATCTTACGTGGTTGGTCGAGAGGACAACAGAACAATGCTCCCAACCCTAAAACACATTGCAGCTGGGGGTTATCAGGGTCCAGTGCAAATAGAGGTTTTGAAGGGTGGAGGTCTATTGAAAAAAGACATATTCAACAATGACCGCCATCAATTTTAATCCAGAACGACAAATTAAGCAGACACAATCCTCCGCCCAATCACATTTGTCGTATGGCATTAACCATTCACCTAACAACTGGGGGGAAAAAAGGCTCACGAAAGATCTGCCTTACCTGACGAGATGTGTGGTGAGTTTTGTGATCAGTTCTCGTCTGTGCGGGGGCTGTTGTTCTATCAGAAACTGAATATGTTGCAGCTCAGCTATTTTCTCTTGGGCACTGCTTTGGTTCTCTGGAGTTGGGCAATAAAAGTCTTGAATTTTAATAAAACAACACCAGCAAAATAGAGAGATTATTAAACTAAATACTTCCCAGCATTGTAGTGAAGTCAATAAGCTCTTAACAGAAACTATAGGCAATCGCATATAACGGAAGGAGATAGGCATGTAAAGTTCCTTCCTGTAACATTCCTTTAACTAATTATTATGACTGCAATCTTGGAGAAATTTCGTAAGTCAGCTAAAAGTGTTTCAACAGTTTAGACCAAGAGGTATACATTAAGGGTTTTCCCGATTTTGTTAAACCTAGTGACAGCCTGTAATTTCCCCTACTTGAATTTCCACTACTTGATCATAATAAGGGAACTGATCACCAAAGAAGAGTTGTCTTGATGTTTTAAACACATTTCCAAACTAGTACCACAATGAATATAATATTATAGAAAACGATCGAATTCCGGGGCCCAGTAGTTCAAAGCACGATTAAGCTAAGCCAAGATTTGCTTAAACTTTGATTTCAGTTTAATTTATAACCAATACAGACGATTCCAAAAAAATTCTGTTTCTCAGTTTTACTTAGACTTTTTTTGTCACCCTTAGCTTAAAATTAGCTTTTAAGAACATTTTTCGATCAATAATGATTTCTTGAAACATAAGCAAGCGAAAATTAAAGTTAATAGCCGACGTTTCGGCGTCATCGTGACACCATTCTCAAGGCAAAGTGGACAAATTAATGCGAAGATTTGATTTCTATACTTTACAGTCTCTCAAGTTCTTCAGGTGAATACCTTTGCTCGAATCGAGTCTGTTTGCACGTTTGGGGATGGTTTAAGAGACTGTAAAGTATAGAAATCAAATCTTCGCATTAATTTATCTACTTTGCCTTGAGAATGGTGTCACGATGACGCCGAAACGTCGGCTATTAACTTTAATTTTCGCTTGCTTATGTTTCAAGAACATTTTAAATGAGCAAAATGAAAACCTCGGTTAGCTTGTAATCGTGGATTAGCGTTAATCGAGGTTTCGAACAACTTGACCCAGGATGCTGTTTTGTCTGTAGTTCATCACAACATCTTTTGACTAAAGTACGTTCCAACAGTTACGTTTTGTCCAAGATTGTGATTTTGACAGAGTCCACTGTTTGAATGCCAAGCGCAGACCAACCCTAGCAACCAGCAATAAACTATTGGTCAGTGGTTTGCTCTTTCCTAAATCCCTTTGACACAATCAAAGTGGAAATCGGAGAAGGACCACGGGTAAGATAGCAGTAGAGAAAGTAGGACGTATATCTACCTCGTAAGTCGATGATTGGAGCGTTCTAGGACGCATATATACGTGCTTGGCATTCAAAGGGTCCATGCGAATACTTACGAAGGGTGCTGTTCAGCACACTGGTCATGAATGGAAGAAAAGGCTCAAACAGTGGAGGCTTCATGAGACGGTGATTGTACAACGCATCCGCCATAGCAGCGGATACTTGGTGAGGAGAGTCTCTTTCAGGGTGAAGTGGAGCATATGGATCTGCAAAAAGACAAATATTTTATCAAATATACTGTGCCACCGACGCCCTCCCTTCAAGGTTTATTCCATAAATGGGCTAACGAGGGCTCCCTTTGGAGGCTTTATTTCGCAAAAAGGAAGGTAAAGGTAAAGCCAGGAACTGATGTTTGGTTCATTAACAGAGCTGACAACTAAGGTAAATTTGCCACCGTAAAGAGATTCGAGTGCTGACGTGTCGAGTGTTAGCTCTTCGTCAGAACACTTGAAACGTTAGTACTCGAAGCTCTTCACGGTGGCAAATCTACCTTAGTTATCAACTTTGTCGATGAACCAAACATCCGCTTCTACTCTCCAACGATGCCGCACCGCAGTTTCTTTAGAAACTAACCACTTTATCGAAAGGTTTTGTGCAGGTTGCTGAAAACTGAAAATGTGACCACTTATAGAAAGCTGGTGATTACTTACCCTGCTTTGTGGTTTCCTCAATCCCAAACAATTAACGTTAGGGTATTTTTTTCCGTTTTTTTAGACCAAACTTCTGGGTCCGGCTGTTCGAAAACCGCTTAACACCAATCCAAAGTTTATGCTAACCCAAAAATACCTTAATTAGGCTTTGAACAACTGGGTCCTGGAGAGAGAAAAGCTAAACCCTTACCTTGTTGAAACCTGTATGTCAGCTCTCTCGTCGGACAGTGATGAGTGCCAATTTGGTGAAGATCCGGAACATCTTTACCTGTGAAAAAGACGTTTTAGTTTTCTTTGGGTAGCTGGTAATCATCATTCCTGCATGTCTAATGTCATAAAACGCTTACATTCTTGTTTAATTTCAGAGCACAATCGTCAAATTGTCAAAAGTAAAATGGCAGTAAGGTAGTCACATCGATGATGTCCATTAAATGATTACGTCCTTTCCATTTCACAGGAGAAAATTGTTAAAGAAAAATGAAATGAAGTAAAAATTTCTGCAAACATTTTCAACCTACACATGTTCTTCTGTTTGTAACGTCACTATCAATTCCAACTTGCTTTTAATGACTAATGCTACTGTAGGTGACATTTACTAAAGTTGAATTCTTGTTGACCCCACCCAAGTTTAAAAATAGAAAGAAAAATTCGCCGCCGCCTGTTTAGGTCCTCCATAAAACGTCCCATCAGGAAATTTCATGTCCTAGCCGTGCAGTGACAGCAAAAAAATGTTACCAAAAGTGTAATGCACGTGCAGTTGTTGTTGTTCTGGCCCCAGTTGTTCAAAGAGCGGACAACTTTATCCACTGGATAAGTCACAAATGTACTTCAACCAATGCTTCTGGCAAGTTTACCACACAATCCCATTCTTAAATTTGACATAATGCTTCTACTCTATTCACAAATTATAGGACTAACGGGAAAATCTTGCACACATTTTATCTGCAGGAAAGCGAACCATCCAGTGGATAAAATTATCCACCCTTCGAACAAGCCTATTCCTTTTTTCACGTTCTCGTTGCATGCAGTGGCCATCATCGCTGCTGAAGCTCCCTAAATAACCAAGTGACAATAACTGGTCACTGCATAATATTTCTCAAACTTATTAATAATTCATTAAGCCAAAACAAAGCAAATCACTACCGTGAAGGAAGTTTAGAAATGTGATCTTAATTATCATAAGATTTTGTGAACTTTTGCTTCGAATTTCTCCAAGAATTATCAATAGTTTGAGAAGCTATATCAAACACTCGAGAGAGTGTTTCCTCCTATTTCCAAACACCTCGAAGTTGGTTGAAAAAAAAAAACTCGGCTGCGCCTCGTTTTTCCAACCTACTTCTCGGTGTTTGGAAATCGGAGGAAACACTCTTCCTCGTGTTTGATATATTACATCAAGCACGAGGAAGTGTTTCATCCAATTTCTAAACACTGAGCAGTGGGTTGATAAAAAACGAAGAACAGCAGTTTTTTTTTTCTTTAACTAACTTCGAGGTGTTTTGAAATCGGATGCCGGAAACACTCCTTCGAGTGTTTGATATAGCTTCTCAAGCCGTGAACAATTCAAAGCAAACTTTCACCAAATTTCCAAAGCTCCTTCTCGGTTGTGAGTTTCTTTGTTAAATTCTCTTAATTCGTGAATTATTGTGTTTGAGAAAGCTCAAAGAAAAGCTAACAAACCGTAAACATCGAGGAAGTCAATGCAGCGGTCGACTATGATGCAGCCAGGGTCCTTGGATTCATCATGACCAGTTGAACGAGGCACTGAACCCTGACCAAACAAAAACAATCTTTCTCAACTTCATCCAACTTCAAAAACTCATTAATAAATCAAAAGCCCATTGACCTATCAAATGGTCGATAAAACATCACGTGTAGTGGTTTTAAAACCCGATAAAACCTCCTCCTTATTAGTATGCAGTGTTTAATGTTTTTCTCGTATGCTTATTGCCAACGTTCACAAAAGGATTATTGTTATGAACTCTCTTGACAAACGCTTTTCCAGGAATGTTTTTGAAGCCGTTCAAAAAACTCGCAGCACGTGTTTTTTCGGGTCTAAAACCACTCGGCTGCACCTCGATCCCGACAAAACATTGCTGCTCGTGTTTTAACCATTACATAAAATTCAATTATCCTTGTATTTGCAAAGCATTTATCATACGATAATTCATTTTATACCTTCAGGAATTATTCACTTACAAGATGTGGACTTTTAGGTTTTTCCAATAGTGCCAGCTTTGTCAGATAAACTGATTGACAAAGAACAGTCTCTGGCAAGGAGGTGTAATCATCCACAGCCTAGAACGAGAAATGAGAAATAACGTTTAGCATATTTCATTAATAGTTTACTCCATGGCAAACTATGGCAAATGTTAACTTCTCAAACCCAATGATTACCTTGTAAAATAAGAAAAATAAGACTCCGTGCAGCTTCTTTGAGTGTAGAATCCGTGTCAAGCCACTGAACTTCTCACTGAGCGGTTTGAGCGGCAGAAATGGAGGCCATAGCTGTCCATTTACGGGTGAGCCATTTTTAACAACACTGTGAGTAATGAAGCACATTGTATTTGATGGCAAGGCTGTTCAAAGAAAAGTTTCAAAAGTCCCAACCTTCCGTTTTCAAAGAATCACAAAAACAAACAGTACGACAACTCATGAAAACACTTCTTAATAAGATGGAAAAGTCATAATTTAAGAGACACAAGAGCTTGAAGGTATCAGTTAAGAGTAAAAGATTAAAACAAGACCTCTCTAGAATTGAGAACTAAAAGTTCTTCTTTCATTATTTCTTAAATTACCATAAGATAAAAGATTGAAAATATGCACCAACTGTACAGAACAGCATAGTACAGATAAAAATTTAACTTACAAAGAAACAGATTAACCTAACAACTACGTGAACGTTCCCTGCTTAAGATCTCTGCAATCAATTCTAAAGACCCACCACGCTTGGTAGCGTTGCATGGATGTCTGTACATCTTGTCGCGGGACAGCTCTTAACAGCACATGAACAAAATCAAAGTCATTCTTCCAAACAAAACCTAAGGACAAAGAATTGCACAAATACAACTTTCAAACATGTACACGTAAAACTGACGCATCCAATGAAACTCAAAGTTGTTCCCACTCCCAAACAGTGAAACGCATAAAATGCCCCAAATAAAAAGTGTGACAGTTTCTTTCAACATTCTGGTTATGTCGAACATTCCGACGTTTGAGTTTGGAATATGTGGCAATTTCTTTCAACATTTTGGTTATGTCGAACATTCTGACATTTGAGTTTGGAATGTCTGACAATAAAACAAACAATACGATGGACTAGCATACCATCTAAGGAAAATGTAGGTATACAGGGATGCCCAGTGGTGAGAGCATTTGCCTCCCAGCAATGTGGCTCGGGTTCGATTCTCGGAGACGGCGTTACATGTATGTGTGGGTTGAGTTTGTTGTTGGTTCTTGTCTTTGCTCCGAAAGGTTTTTCTCTTGGTACTCCGGTTTTCCCCTCTCCTCAAAACCCAACATTTCAAAATTCCAATTCGATCTGAATTATTGCCAAGCACTAAATCTAGAGCCTCTTTCTAGGGAGATTGCGAGAGCAATCCTTGTGTTATTGACGTTAAATAAATAACTTTACTTTACATGTAGGTTTGGATACCATGGTCAGATGCCATTGGCCACAAAGACTTTGCTGTTTCATACATACACACTGAAGGGCAGATTAAGAAGGTCATCCAGAAAGGATAGGTTAATACCTTTAGGGACGTAAATGCCTTGTTGCATCGATCCACTCTCGAATCCTGGGCCTCTGTAGTCTGCCAGCTTGGATATAACAAACCAATAAGAATCAGCAACTAACCATAAAAATTGTTACAGATTTGTGTTACAAGAAAGAACATACCTCATTAAGTGTTGCTTCAAAGTCCTGTGTGTTGTGAGACTGTCCTGGTTTATCTGGTATGTGGACTAGGTTAAAGCAAATAAAGAGCGGTGTTTTTTCTTTCTTACGCAAAATAAGCTAAATTTTAGTATGCGAACTTCAATTACACAGGAAAAGCATTGAACTATATTTTCTTTCGCTTGTTTACCATTCGTTTTCCGGAAAAAAACAAAAGGGAAAACCCCAATTTTTCTGGGTAGCGTCTCAAAGTTGAACCGTTCCCACAAACTGACCTGCTAGTTAGATTAATTCTTTCTGTGTTTAAGTTAAACGCTTAGTTTCCTTTTGGCTTTAGAAAAGTTCGTGAAGTGTTGCATCTAGCCTCCCACTCACTTCAGAACATTACGTTTCGAGCGTTAGCCCTAAGCCAGCTTATCAGGTTTTACTTATAGTTTTCCAGTACCCATTTAAACGCAAGGGAAGAGAGTAATGTTTCTTACATCGAACAGTTTCAAATCACCAGCCACCAACGTCTCCTAACATTTACCAATGCTAACATTGAAGGGTGAGTGGCTTTCGTTTTGTTCCAAAATCATAAATTAAAAGGATATAAGATCAACCAGCTGACTGTGAGTTTTATCTCCCATACACAGTTGAGCAACCATTTCCTGCCGTAAGATTTCTTGCTCAGTTAACCCTAAGAGGAAAATGTAAAAGATTGTTAATTAAATGACAAATGTCAAGAAGGTTTTGATCATTTTGAGTGAAAATGACACAAAAATACCCTAGTTTGTTTAGTAACAAAATAATACTAGACCACAGAGAGAAAGTAATCAACTAAATTCTTGAAAGGAACCACTCACGATCCGTCCTGGTGTATTTTGGAAATGAAAAAACAAGGCCTTCACAAAAGGTAGGTTACAATCACTTCCAGCTCATGCCATTTGCAGCAAGAGACACTAATCAACAGTCTTAGTACACTGGGGTGGTAATTTATAACAAAAATAGACCACTATTTTTAGGTTAAACTTTTGAAATGACACCAAATCCCCATAACACTTCATTCGTGACAGTCCATAGACGTAATTGCAGGCAAAAGGAATACCAACTTAATACTAATTGAAACATTTAAGGTTAATACTTGACAAATATCTGTCATTTATAAAAAAGTACATGTACTTCTTGTTGGCATATTGGTAAAGAATAATCATGGACGCATTCACACACCGACTAAAACAAGAAAGTCAGATTATGAATGAAGAACCTTTTGTACAGTAAGTAGCCAACATTACTTAGGAGAGATTCAACTATACAATGCAATAAAACGCTAAAGCCCTTTTAACTTAAACAAATCATTGAAGGGTGTCATTACCCAAATGCAGTCGAGTGCTCAAGAGTGTGACAAGTAATGTTAACATTCCTTCCACCATTGATCCTTCTGTGTCAACGTCAAAACTAGGAGGATTGGACACAACTGGCAAGCCAAACTTAAACCAGTGTCTCAGGCTGAAACTAAGAACACAAACTAAGGTTTATAATTAAACCAACAACAAGGGCTTGACCAACTACTTACCACACAGCTTAACTAGTACATTTTAAAAGGATATCAAATTTCACTTTGAATACGAGTATACGAATCATATATTTGAACTGCATGTGAAAGATTAAATAGAACTGAGAAAGACCCTTGCAGTTAATTATACAACTTGAGCAGTTGAGAAAAGAAAGCCTAAACAACAACAACAACAACAACAAAAAAAAAACAGACTTAAACGGGATTCGAGCCCATGACCTCTGCGATGCTGGTGAAATCTACATGTATCTCCATCCTGGCCTTTTGCAGCCAGAGATGAATGATACTTGTAGCTTCTGTGAACCAGTAGGGTTATGATAACACAACTGAAACATTATTTTTATGTTTACATCCACGCAAAGATGTTTCTTGGCTATTCACAGTGTCACTGAAAGAAGGTGAAACTGCCCCTTTATTGGCAGCTCTGGATAGCTACAACTACAACACTGTGTTCCTAAGACAATAGGGAGTTTACAGTCGATCCACGTCACGCGTGACTAGTATTTCCGAGA
Source organism: Pavona decussata (assembly GCF_977016875.1). Lineage (NCBI taxonomy): Eukaryota > Metazoa > Cnidaria > Anthozoa > Scleractinia > Agariciidae > Pavona > Pavona decussata. Next base: position 875,330 of record NW_028145425.1, on the reverse strand, counting down.
ATGAAATGAACATTCCAAATCCCCTTTGTAATGTCTGGCATTTGAATGGAATGTTGAACATTTCTCTACGAATTCTTCCGAAAAAGACGCATTAACGGCAAAAAAGATTCAAAATACTCAAAGGAAACAACTATTATTGTTATTCTTGAAATATTTAATGCTGTCATGTACAGAAAAAGTCTTAGCTTTATACCATCAATAGACTAGGGAAATTTCAATAGGAACTCTGAAATCTTGTTGGCGATGATCAAAACTGACATGTAAATTTCAAAACTGCATTCAAATTTCAAAAATACCGGTCACACGTGGCGACGATTGACTGTAAGAAAATACTATGGCGACGACAACGAGAACGTCACAAAACAATAGGATTTAATGAGAAAAACAAAGGCCCTGCCTGGGCATTTTGAATTTTGGCACATTTCATCGCTATACTCGGCCAAACAACAGCCTGAAATGAAATGATTCAGGGTTTTGTGGAGAACATGAGCACATGTCAGTCAATTTTTTATTCTCTGTCTAAACTTGAGCACCGTTCCCACCTGTTCTGTTACTGGATAGTACAGCCACACTTTACAAGTTGAACAAATTGGAATAATCGCGAAGTAGTACAAATAACACCAACTTATATTTCGAATCCATGTTTTCGTTGGTGTTGCCGTCGTGGTTTCTTGAAGTCCCTATTACTTCTGTTGAATACTTTGACTGATGACAAGGACATTAAGTCAGTGAAAGAAACTAACCTCTCGATAACTGTTTCTATAAACACATCAGGGTCCAAAAACATGGCACACACCTTGAACATAACAAACATTGTAAGAGAAAGAAAACACTGCCTATCCGTAGGAAACTTTTGAAATTCTTAAATAATTTCACTGTAAAATCAATATCCAAATCATGAACACTTTATTGACATCACTTTCCAAAAGTCAAAATGTTGTTCATGAGGATGGCAATTATACTCCAGGGGCAATAGCCAAATGCACAAGACTTACTTTCTTCGAGGAAAGGGAAATTGAGCCTTTCTCCTAGATCTGCCATTGGCTTAAGAGTTCAACTGACTGGTTGGAAATTGGATCTGGGGGCTGTTTCTCGAAAGTCCCGGTAATTTACCCGGCCTGATACAGTGCATATTTCATTATTTTTTAAATGTTTTTTCGCTGATTACACAATGATTACAGACATGGTACTTGGCCAATATTTTTATAGAATTATAAGATTTTAAAATTTAGTATTCAAAGCTAACAAAACTTGACTTCTGTTAAGAAACATTTATCCCCGAAGACACTTATCGGGCGCGGTAAGTTACCGGGACTTTTGAGAAAAGGGCCCCTGATTCTTAATGATACTTAATATACAAACAGAAGCATTAAATCAATGACATGACTAGATAGAGGATAGATAGAATATTTTATTTTAAAATTCACTAGATGTTAAAATTTGTTTCGCATAAAATTGGATGGATGGATGGATGGATGGATGGATGAATGGATGGATGGATGGATGGATGGATGGATGGATGGATGGATGGATGGATGGATGGATGGATGAACAGACAGATGGATGGATGGAAGGACAGACAGATGGATGGATGGATGGACATATGAGCAGACTGATGGATGGATACATACGGTAAATAGTGGACTACAATACACTCTGAAGAAAGTATCATGTACATATAGCCCTTGAAAAACAGACCATCTACCAGAGTCTGAAATTACAATAGGGTTTTGAGAAATGCATGTCACTCTCCCAATCTCCAAGGCTATTACAATTTGGTAAACAGTGGTCATCCCGCCCCCCTCCAAGAAAGGTTGTCATTTGCAGGTTTGTGCAATGTACTTGAAATAAAGGCACAACATTTTGCTTTCTGTCCCATCAAATTGTTCAGCTGAACAGAAACAAGCTTTCGTTGGCGCATGTATTGAATTGAAAATAACTGAATCGAGACCAGTGTATCATGATAATTAATTATCCTTTGTTTTGAAAGATGTTATTAAAGACAGCTACTTAAACTGAGAACTGCTGACCTGTAAGAGAAAAATGTCCAAGTCCTGCATTGAATTGCAGAAATGGCACTCAACGTATAATCGAACTTGACTTCTGATCTGAGATCCATTACGCACCCATCTTCCAGCACGGATTTCATACACAGCAGCCTGTGATTGGAAAACATTTTACAGAATCCATGGGTGTAAAAACAAATTACATAATTATGTATTGTACATTTATACCTTTACATGCAAGTTCTTTTAAAATCAATTAAGTAAAAGGGAAATTTGCACGTTCCATCATAGAAGTGTGAAATACCGTTTATGGACATGAACAAGGTGTATAAATCCCATTTCTCTAACAATCCCAGTTTGGATTTTCCTGATCACATTTTGTCATAATTATATCATTGTAACTGAATGATCATTTGTGTTATGTTTCAGCCTCACAATTTAACCACACAAATGGTGAATGAACAGTTCTTTGCATTATAATATCCTTTTTTTCTCACAATCAGTATATCCTTTCATCCTTCAAGGTGCTCTAAATAAATTGTAACATTTTGCTAGCAAAGTTAGTCAGTTTATTCCCTGCAGAAGTCAGCCCAAGCTAGACAAAAATAATATTGGAGAAAAATATCCATACATGTACAGTCAACTCCCGATAACTCGAGCCCCCACCAACTTGCATGAAGGTTCAAGTTATCGGGAGTCAACTGTAATCTTAGTTGTACAGTCAGCCTTTCACGATTAGTACCTACATGTACTGCATTTTCTAACATTTGCTGACGAGATCAACCACGATCTGGTGCATTCGCTTTTTTAGTCGGCTTTTGCTGAATTTTAGTCTTACAACTTGCAAAGCAGTTATTTAAAATAAATACTTGGGCATGTACACCTGTAGGACTGTAGTACACAGAAAAAGATCATTTTTACCTGAATGTGTAACAGGTCTTCGCAAATGTTCCTGAGCAGTTGCTGTGAGGGAACCACCTCCTCTAGAGAAATATTGAACTGAGAAACAGCCTAGAAACAAAATAGCAATAAAACCGATGTCTCATTGTGACTAAGATACACATGGCAATCTCATAAATGTAGGTTTTTTAAGAACAATTTATTATAAGCAACTCCAAAAGACTCAAAACCTTGGAAACATTACCAGACTTATAAAAGCTGCAAGGTACCGATGAAGAGGGAGATGAAAAGTAACTTCTCCGTGTTGAGGCTGAAACACAAAAAGAACAGAATAAATAACTACATGTAAATACATAAATGAGGTAAAGGAGGAAGAATGAAAGGAAAGGGAGAAGGGAAATTGGAAGGAAGTAGGGAGGAGAAGGAGAGAGACAGGAGGGACAAAGGGAGAGAGAAGGGAGGGAGAAAGGAAGGGAGGAAAAAGGGGGGAGAGAAGGAAAAAAGGAAGGAGGGAGGGACAGAAGGAAGGGAATGGCAAAGGGAAAAGCAGAGGGGGGAGAGGAAGGGAGGGGGGAAGAAAGAAATGAAAGGAGGGACGCAGGGAGGAAGGAAGAAAAGAAGGGACAGAGGAAGGAAAAGAATGACCTGTCCCAAAATCAAGGGGTGAGGGGCAGAAAGGGAGGGAGGAGGGATGGAAGAAGAGAGGGAGGGAGAAATGGAGAGGGAAAGATGGGAGGGAGAGGGGAGAGAAAGAAGGCAGTTAGGAATGAAAGGAAGCAGGATTAATTTTGTCCTCAAAACCCTCTTGGACGATGTGATGATACCATGTACATGTACTCCGTGGTGGATCTAGGGTCCCCAATCTCATAGCCATAGTTGTCATTTGCTACTTGTTGTATTTTCACATAAGGTAAGTAAGAAAGCAGCACTTCCCATCACAACACCTGAAAGACTTTGCTGTGTTTAACTCACATGTCGTGACCCCACTCGAAGGACCTTCTTCTCAGTTAATAAGCTCTGTGCCTAGTCTTGAAAATAATACATCACTAACCTTGCTGTTAACCCTCTTGTACCATCTCTCAAGAGCTTCCACACTTCCACTGATCATGTTTTGGACACACTGGACATTTTTCTAGTAGGAATAATTTTAAAAAAAATAATGCAACAGCATGTTACCAAAACTTCTACATAGCACATGCCAGTGCTGCACATACACTAACATGCACAAAGAGGCATATACTGTACTTTATGGTAAGGTAAGGGTGACTATATGGAGGGTTACATGTAGGGTTAGGGTTAGGGTTATGTTGGTGACTATATAGTACCTTACCATGAACTACTTGCCCACAAAGAGGAGGTTAGAAGCAGAGTCTAATATCGCAACAGACACGTGATGTGTCACTCAAACAAAATCCACCATGAGCAGTAAAAAAAAAGAAAAAAAAAAAACCCATCATGCCAAAATTTAATGTCATGCTTAAAGGCCCACCTTCACCCAAGAGTCATTGCGGTCGATTGTTTTTGTTTTGAAATGCTGTATTGCCCAAACGCGTGATCTTATTGGCTGTCCGAACTCAAGCGGTTCATGCGGGTTTCCTATGCGACTCGTGCTGGAGGGAAAGAATATTCGTGATCGCTTATTGCTTTCTCACTTGACTCGCGCTCAAATAAAATGGGAGGGTTTTCATATATGAAAACTGTTCCTCGGCGCGCAATACATCTTGGGTGAATGTGGGCCTTTAAGAGCACTTTTTCACCCTGCATACAAATGAAGGACTTGGCATCAAAACCATGAAATATTCAGAAATGAAGTATAATTTATAAACTATTTTTATGGTGTAAAATGATGCTAGCGAAATGAACATCATGCCTTTTGACACTGCAGTGAAAGAGTGAAAACTTATACATGTATACTACTGTGACATAATCTATTTTCAGCATCAGTTTGAAAAGTCATAAGACACTGTCATTAAGGAGGCTCGAGGCAGTTTTTTGGGAATAAGGGTGGAAGTTTTGAAATTACAATCTCACATACAAGATAAACTTCGATCTCCTTCATATTACATCATCATTTCAACATATGATCAAAGTTAATTTTCTCAATGGTTTCCAAGCAACAGCTATTACCATAGCAACGGAAGCCCATAGCCTCTCATTTTAAACATTGTCGATTATCTCGAAATCTAGTCAGACACTTTAAGATGAAACTTTAGGGATTTAAACTACTTAATCTAGACAACTTGTAGGCGAAATTAGAACGAAATCTGTAAGAGCGTTTTCAAGTAAATAAGGAATCAATTTTTTACCGCGTGATTTTGTTTATTCCGGCATTTTTGACCAATATCTCTGGCAAAATAAAACTTGACACTTTGTCTTTTCTGTCTAAGGGTCTTTCCTGATAGCATGTGAGATTGTAATTTCAAAACTTCCACCCTTAGTCCAAAAAAACGGCCTCGAGCCTCCTTAATTGCATCAACTGAAACCTAATTGTTGCAGTTTTTATAATTTACAGAATATATAGTTACAGTGCAGTGTATGTGCTCATATGAGGGTATCTTTGGCTATGTATGACCAGTGAGGAATTTAATGGAGACTACTGCACATTGAAAATGCCTGGTAGCTTGTTCAATCTCTCCCTTTTTTGTCTGATGTAATATCTGGCAAGAGACATCTCAATATTTTTGGGATGTTTCCCAATGAGTGCACTTTGAAAATTTTCAACAAAGTAATGTACATGTAAATGTAACAAACATACCAGTGCTATACACGCATTAATGAAGCTCCACAGCGGTGAGGATGCAGCTTCCAGCTCCACAGAAAATGCAGTGTAATAAGTATTTGGCTCATACTCAATGTGTCTTAACAGTTTGCGGACGTTTAAGTTCATTCCTGGAATTTAAAACCACGTGAAATTAACACCAAGAGATGAGCTTCAGACTTTGAGCACAATGGTGACACAAGCCATTTTTCGATGTGAATTAAGCCCAAGAGGCCTCAGTACCGATCTTGATTAGCATTTCAAATAGATTTTTTGATCAGAAGACTGATCAGAGGACTAGTATTTCAAGGTTGGGTTGGTCACTACACTGTGGTCTTGTTCTCCTAAACACAAGAGCTTTACCTGACATCAATGATGTTCTTGTCTGGAGCCAAATGCTGGGGTAATCCTACGTTGGACCATCCCCAATCTCGTACCCAGAGTCCTCAGGCTCTTTGGCCAGCGGCTTGTCGCCAGGAAAGACTCTGGGGAACTGGAATTTTATTACCGCAGGATTTCTGCGGTAAAACAATGCAAACTGTTATGGAGCAGCCAATCAAAAAATTTAAATTTTTTCGAGTTCTCCAGAGTCTCTACTGGCGACCACCCGTTGACCAAAAAGGCAGAGGACTCTGGGTACAAGATTGGACCATCCCATGTAGGAGGAGCAACTACTAATAAGAATTTCAAAATTGCTTTGTCTTACAGAAACCTGGTTGCCCTCTGGTCAGGTGAAAGCATCAATTGATTTACATACAGGTGTATCATGTCCCATCTGCAGTTGCTTATGGCCAGTTTAGAGCAAAAAATCTCTGCCATGAAACTCACCAGTCAAATGTCCAATGAACTTCATCCACTGCTTAATGAGGTCAGGGTTCTTCATGAACATCTCAGCAATTGTCTTGTGTGACAGGACATTAATGAAGTCGCTTACTACTGGCCAGTAACAGTGGTTGACTAGGGCTCTGTTCCGGCAGTCCACCACATCATGGCTTGAGCCTACGTCTGTAAACAACGTGAACATACAACCTTTTTTTCACTGCGGTTTTGACTTCTAGATACAACAACATGCATACAATTGGGATGACAACAATCGGTTCTTTGTTTCATCTGTAAATTTCCTAACATCGAGTTAAATGGGTTGAAAAACAAGGCACAGCCAAGTTTTTTTTAACTCATTTCGAAGCTTCCTGGGATACACAAATTCCTTCTAAGTACTTCAGTCGCTAAAATGTTGACGTCAAATCGTGTATTCGTAGTGAAACCCATGTACTAGAATTCAAAGGTCTATATCCATACATGTACCTCTGGATCCCTTATTGAAGGGATTTGTTTTTCTGGAAAGAGCCCTGGAAATTCCAATTTATCTTCATAGATGGAGGGGAGGTGCATACTGTACAGTGTAGATATTTACTTGAACTCCATATAATATAGAACATTACAACCCCATCTACAAGGGTTGCGTTTACAATGACATACCTCCCCTCCTGAAATTCTGAAGTGATGGCCTCGCCATGTCATGTAAGACTTTCACCATGATATGGAGAAGATTCTGATCACGTACAACTTTCTCTGCCAGAATTTTGTTACTAAACAACTGAACACTGACGTGCACCACACGGTTTGACAGCTGTTCCACGCTTTGGGAGTCACTGTTTAATACCAGTGCTTTGGCTATCTTCTGATAATTTTGACAGAACACTCTGGTGAATGCCTCCTGTTGATAACAAGAGAGGTGGTTCAATGTCTATAGGGCACAAGCAGGATTACTGTGATTTGATTATATTAAGGATGGTGTCTACTAATACAGAAGTATTTTTGCATGGTTTATGACTTTTTGGGAAAAGCAGACTTTAGCAAGGGCTATTGGAATCCAAAAAGAAAATTGGGGGTAACCACACATTTTTCATAGATAATTAAGCAACAATAATTCAAAAAAATAGTAAAATACAAAGCAATGTATGGCGTTTTTTTTTTTCCTTATTGAAGCTTTATTATCTCTGACAAATATATGGTTACCCCAAATTTTCTGTTGGATACCAAGACACTTGCTAAGTTCTGTTTTCCCTGCATAGTTTTAAACCACGCAAAAATTTCCCTGTATTAGTAGGCATCACCCATGGGAACCTGAGTATCTCGAGATGCGCAGAACGTATGCACAGTAACAAAAGTAGGCATCGTCCTTTACATAATACACATACTTATACTGCCTTTTTGATCCCACTGTCTAAGTTCAAGGCTTGAAAAACTGGCAACGTTAATTGAAATAGCTGTACATGTTGTGGTTTAAAATTTGTTCAAACCAGTTTTTAAAAGTTTTTATTTTCTTTTGTGCAGTATTCATTACTATAATCTGAGACAAAGGGAAATAGTAATCAAACTGGTTTGAAATATTTTTAACCGACAAAATTTTGAACAACAATGTATATATAGCAAAGGAAGACTTCAATGTACTTTATGTACATGTAGCCACTTTGACACACATTCAACTTGATATATGTTGAGTTGAAAATCACTAACCATGTGGTTAAAATTTGTTTCTTGTTTGAAATTTGATTCAGTTTTCCTTAATCCAAGATTAGGGACCTTACGAATGCAAGACGGCAATGCCAACAAAAATGTCGCTTAAAAATATTAATAACTTTATTTCATTTGTGCTACTTCGCGATTGTTTTAACTCGTTCTATTTCTACATAAACGTCAAACTAGCCAGGAACCAAATTGGTGAGAGTGGCATTCAAAATAAGGAAGAGAATGAAAAATCCACCGTCTCGTGTTCATGTTCCCCACAAACCTCGAATTTGGTCATTTCATGTTGTTTTTTTTGCAGAGGACAGCAGAGAAATGTACCACAACATAAAACACACATGCAGAGCGATTGTTTTTGCTCATTAAGCCTTTTGTTTTGTGGCGTTGTCGTTGCCGTTGCTGTCGTGTATTCGTAAGGTCCCTATTATGAAATTGTCCCCGAAAATTTATTGGCAGCTGGGCCCCTCTCCTCCCCTCCCCACCACTGATATTATCTGTCAATCTAAACTACATTTTACAATAACTGTCAAAATTTCTGCTGCTGATACAGAAGCTATAGATAGATTTATATGTATATGCTGTAGATGATGTAATGTTATGCAAACATGACACCACTGCTCAACTCAGTATGGCTTAAGTTACGGTCTATATATATATATATATATATATATATATATATATATATATATATATATATATATATAGATAAGAGCACAGACAATAAAAATGATGTCAGATGTAATTATAACACACACTCTTCCTCAACAGAAAACAAAGCCAATTCCGCTTGTACTTTTTCCATGTTATTGTAAAAAACAAATCAATGGTAGTTTTGTATGGTCTATACTCTTACAGAACATAAAAATATTGGCATCATAAGAAGATGTTCAAAATGGCAATAAAACCACTTGTCCATAGCTCGTGGTTCCACTTGAGTTTTGAACATTATTTTTACTATGTATATTAATATTGAATTCAAAGATATAAATGCAGTACCTTGTATTCTGTATTTGGTAAAAGGTGAAGAAGAAATGTCACAATTTTCTGTGGAAACTCAAACTGCGTCACAAAGTCCATCAAAAAATCCAAGAATGTCCTGTTAACAAGTTCATCCATACTGTCTGACGACAATACACTTGAAAAAGAACTTGAGCTATCCATTCTGTCTACAGATGATTGCACTAAGCTGTGAAATGAAGAAGATGCTGTGGAGGATTGTTTCCTTTCCTTAAAATTCCTTTCTATGTCTTTGATTTTTGTCATCAGTGACTGGGCAACTATGGTTTTCATGGTGTTAGTGTCACATAACTGTACAAGAAAATTCACAAGAACCTCTGCATCACTCATGTCATCAGATACAGGATCTAAGAAAAAAACAAAGGAGATAAGTACAGTGAAGCAGGGTTCTCATTAGAAGGCGGGACCCAGGTACCAGTACCAGGATACACGAGAGTCAGTACATGCCTACTTTCAAACTGAACATAAAGAAATTCACTTCAAGTGTAATTTTCTGTCCACCTATTCTCCTATAGGTGCCCCCCTACTTCAAAACTTGATGAAACCCCCGAGTGAAGTGTTTAAAGGTCAAATGATTGTTATTCCTAACAGCACCTTACTGTGCACTGTACCAAAATTAAGACCAAGGATGTGTTCAAAGGTTGAAATAATGGTAAGCAAAGAGAGATGATATTTAATTAAGTTTTGAGTTACAACTCTATGTATCAAACAGTATATGGTATTTTCCGTATGAATAGAGTGGTTTTCAACTGAGTGTTCTAAAACCAAAACCAAAGTACATTAATTGTTCTGGCCAATCACAAGAGACGTAAAGAGCCCAATCAACCAATCAGAATTCAAAGCAAAAACATGTAACTAGTGCTTGGCCCAGGAAACTTGTACGAACAAGTCAGAATAGGTTTTGGTTTTGCTTCTCATTGGGTGAGAAAGTGAAGCAAATTTTGCAAAAAAAATCACAGAGATAGGAAAGATAGGATATTGGAAGCAAAAGCAAAACTACTTTTGGCACTCAATTGGAAACTACTGTAATAGAGATTTATGTTGTGGAAAGAAATACTCCACTTTATTAAGGTGGTGAAAATAAATGCGCAAAAACTAAACAAACAAATAAATAGATGCAACTTACATATGTAAATTATGGTAATGTGAATTTTTGACATTCACATACTTTTTGAAAAAATAAATTCCTTCATGCAGTATTTATTTCATTTCCTATAATACAGATAGGAGCACTTGGAATTTGTTTTTCCGAGTATGCCTGTGTCATTACTGAATAATACATCATTCTCATTATTTTGTTCACCAGGCTTAAAATATTACATCACATTTCCTTCCATTGCGCATATGCCATTCGTTTACATTCCAATCCTAGCAGTAAGCAGGATGTTTGTCCCATGAACCCAGTTTAATGGCCTTAGCTCTCACGAGTCTCCTGTAGCTCAGTGGTAGAGCATCCGAACTAGTAATCGGAGGGCCTTAGGTTTGACTCCTGATAGGAAAATTTCTTTTTCCGAGCTTGCCTGCCTCATTACTGATCGAATAATACATTATTCGCAATGCATGTATTTATAATAAGGCAAATGTTAGACCAGACAAAGAAAGGTAAACAGGTAAGATCACAAGAATGTCTATATGACTATGTTTCCTTCTCTCTTTCGGCATTGGTGATCTTTAACATATTACTCTACTAATAATTATTAAGAGTGATGGTGCGTGGGAGCTAGTACCAATACAAGGTACATGAAGGTTAATGAATGTTGCCATCCACTGAAGTACAAGATAATCATTTAACTGCTCAACATACCTATTGTATAGGGATCCATTCCTTTTAACTGTTGGTGCAGTCTCAAACACAACCTTGGAACAACAATTTGAGCCATGGCCAAAAGTTCAGTAGGAGGGGTACTGGGGACAGCTGTATCCTTTGTTCCATGACGATGACAAAACCTGTAAGGACAGTTCAAGTTTATTATAACAGTACTGTGTAAAATAATGTGAATGAACCTTGGGTTAAGGTTCAAAGGGGTACACACAAGATTTTGTACATACACGTACAGTGGAACACCGATTTTTCGAACCTCCCAGGGAAACTGAATTTGTTTAAAAAAATTGGGAGTTCCAACAATCAGAGGTGCAAATCTGACTGAAGTAAATGCAAGGGAAACAACTTACTTTTAGTTTTGAAGGAGTTTTGAAAAATTGAGGGTTGAAATAATCGAGGTCCCACTGTATTATTCAATACTATACCTGCCAACTCTCACGCATAATGCGTGAGTCTCACGCCTGCAGACTAAAGACATTGATCTCACGCATCGAGGACAATTTCTCACGCCTGACTCACAATTTCAGATGAGTTGTTCTAAAGAAAACTCCATTTCATTTCATATTTGCTATGTATTATTTCTTTGCTATTTATAACAATCACAAAAGCTTTCAAATGTCTACAATTCATTTGAATCGTAAGTGTTCAAAAGTCGTCGGAATATCTTCAGACGTTTTCGGTAACATTAGCAAGTCTTCTGAAGATCGTTGGAAATCTTCGGAAGTAGCTCGGATGTTTCCCGAAATCCCGGTCATGACAAGACAAAAATCTCACGCATTTGAGTCAGAAAAAGTTGGCAGGTATATAATGCATGTTCAGTGTACATCAGACATTCTTTTTCCATTGGCCACTCAAACATTGGTAAACCAACCTGATTTCTACAATACCAAGAGCTCTGGTCACAGAACATAAATGGCTTACAAAATGATTAATGTCTTGGTCTGAGGCTTTGAAAAGCATGCATCATATTCTGCACAAAACATGAATAATTGGGTGCTGGAAAATGTCACTATCAATGCTTTTTGTTCTTTTCTTGTTTGTTTATTTGTTTATGTTGTTGTTGTTGTTTTTATTTGGGATGGGGGAGGGGAGATTTGAATTTGGCCAAAATCTGGCTTAGTTACAATGGCTGCCAATCATACATGTACATTGTAGAAACAGGGGAAAGAAGGATAGGCAGCCCAATTTAAGACTTGAAGTTAAGATATTGGAACAATCACACTTAAAGATTTCACTGACAGACTCAAATGGCACAGCCATGCTATACATCCTTTACTCCATAACTTCAGAGGATGGTTGGCATCCCTTCTTACATTTCTTATTCTGTTTGACAGCTTACACTTTGGCAGCTTATCCTTTAACCTGCAAATAGCCTGTGTACAGCCGCCCCCTCCCCTTAGGAAAAATTAGGGAGAGAGCTTCAGTTGAGCTTCTGACAATAATTGTACACCTAGGCTACTGTTAATGCTAAGCTGCAAAGGGAGGGGGGAGGGGGGCTATATATGAGACATCTTAACCTACATGTACAGGTCATTAAGATTTCTATTCAAAATTATGCCATACTAGCTACAGACCATTATAACCCACCCATCAATTTTTGCGCGATTTTATTGGCTACTTTACGTCACGTGGTGCAAATTCACAGGACGGTTATCACGCAATAACCCCCTTCTGTGTCGATATTTGCCCTCCTATTATTTCCATTGAAAAGAAACAAAGCCAGCGGAAAAAGCCAGCTCAAGAGTTTCACCTTTTCATCTTTACTATTTTACATGGAAGAAAAACAAACTCGTTTTGTAGTTTATAGCAAAAAGCTGGTCGCAAATGCTGTTCCAGAAAGTACAAAAATGTCAACAAAACATGCTGCCGATGTCTTTGTCTTTCAGATTTAGTCCTACGCAAGCTGAGTCAGTTTGTCAAGGTTTGGTCCAATCAAAGTGAAAATAAAGTTCCTGTAAACCAATCAAATGTACTTGTTTTTGTCAATTGCACGCATCCACCATCAGATCAGCACTGGCATTTTTACGAGCTGTTTTCGTGCGATATAAAAATAATATTAATGGGAGGGTTATAGAATAAATAAACCCCTTTCTGGCTTGCTGGTATGTTGGCTGATAATGTCCTTGGCTGAGAGATTGTCCTCAAAATTTCACATTTGCCCTCGAAGCTTCGCTTCTCGGCCAAATATTCATTTTTCGGACAATCTCTCAGCCGCGGACATTATAAGCCGACATACCTGCCGCCTGAAGGGTTTATTTACTAATTATTTTGTGGATAGGCAAAAAATCACTAAACATCATTGAGAATTTGATCTAAAGTCCACTAAAATGATCAAAATCCCCATAATTTGTGGGAATGTACTGGGACATTTTTGTTGTGGTATTATTTCACTATAACTACCAGAATACTTCAGTTTTTTGTTTTCTCGTGCTAATTAATTAGAGCTACCATTATTTATGCCAAGTTTGCATTTGAATAGGAAAAGGAAACAAATTCTGGTAATTGTAGTCAAATGATGCTACTGTGAAATGGTCTATTGCTGCTGTCAATACTGTCAAATCCCCAACCTGACTCCAACCCCCCTCCCCCCCCCCAACTCCCCCCTCCCTCCCCTACAGCTTGACATTGATCAATTTACATGAAGGAGCATTACAAAATGAAAATTAGCATTTCACTTAGGCTCGATTTCCAGCCATTTTGGGAGTCCGGTATCATCCTCCTCCCAACGTGGCATGTGGCAAGGAACGCGGGGTCCCAAAACGGCTGGAAATGGAGCCTACACTTCACTTGAAAGATGATTTTAATGTAAATCAATATGGATCCTGTTTTTTGGGGGATGAAAATTTAACAAATGCTTCCATATGAGAAATAATCAGGACAGATTTCACTAACAATTATTTTCAAAGTTAATCCCGTTTCCACCCAAAGCGATCATAAAGCCGAATCAAGTATTATGCAAATAAATGTAAACAAAAGCAAAATACTGCACACGTACGAAACACTTATAGAACGTTTACCTAATTAATTAACAACACTCCGGAAAGGTTAATTCCAAAAGTTGGGGTCAGTCTAAGTTACAGCAAAAACAAATTAAGGAGCTATTTTAAAACGCCCTTTCCCCAACCAATCCTTAAGAAATCTCATCTGAATAACTTTTTGGGACCGCGGATTAAATTATAATATATAAAGTGCGATGCTGTGATTCAAATCACATCTATTTTAAGAAATACGTATACGCGTTCCTGCGAATTTGTTCGCTTTCATTTTTTACGATCTGAAATTTTAGGAAATATATCAAATATGTGCTTTAGCGCTATTTAGAGTAGAGGGGTTAAATCTACTGTGATAGGAAGAAACATGTTTTAAAAACAGCTGGTACGCACCCCTCTCTCTTCATCACATCTTCGTCTCCGCAATCACAAGCACCGCCTGCTTGACTTTTAAACATATTAAAATCATGGCCTTCATGATTTCCAGCGTGAAAACAGTCTGCACATAATGACATACAAGGAGAGATGCCGCAATCTCTACAACGATACGCCACAAAGTTCTTATTCCACACCAGACCGCATATCGTTGGAGTGTCGTACGAGCGCAGGACATTTCTAAATTCCTCTGGAGGTCTTCCTCCGGCAATTAACCACAAGCACCATTCTTGTCTTTCCGCGTCAAAAGAATGTTGAAGGCTAAGAGCGGTGTCTAAAAAACCTCGTATCTCACGCTTTCCCTTCTCCGTGTGGCAATGAGCCTTGAAATTTGCGGCTGTAGTTTGTTTAGCCCTTACTGAGCTACTATCCGCCATGTTTTATTTTTCTCATTTTGATGCTTGATGCTCACTGCGCATGACTGAAAGTCGAGCGTAGGCTGGGACGGGTGGGACGGGTAAGACGACGCGTGCGCAGTTTATTTCCTGTTGATTTCAAGATGGCGACCAGTGCTGTGAGTACGACAGACCGATTTTACTTCACGAAAGAACAATTGCAAAATACGCCATCCAGAAAGAATGGAGTCGACCCAGAGAAAGAGCAAAGCTACAGGCAGCAAGCCGCGACGCTTATTCAAGACATGGGGCAACGGCTTTCAGTGTATCCTTTGCAAAAACTTGTTAATCGTGTGCCATTCCTCGTCTTTCGTTTAAACGTTGCATAATTGCTATGTGAAGAATGCGGTTAAGCCGGCCAAATTTCATCGAGATTTATCCACACGCTTGTGCTTAAAGCTTCGTTTCCTCTTGTGTAAAATGTTTGCGTTCCTTAACAAGTTTTAACAGAAACCAGTTGACAATTAACACGGCCATAGTTTATATGCATCGGTTTTACATGTTTCACTCATTCAGCAAGTTCCATCGAAACGTGAGTTTTAGTGGAATCTTACTATTGAATAAGATTAAATTGGGCATGCTCATGTAATATTGTATTATTGTTATTTTTTGAAGGTTTTTCTGCACCCAACAGCGATTATCTTAACGTATTTTGGTCGTACAGTACATTGATACAATCAGTCACGTACTTTATGTTATGATATCGTTTCCCAGATTGACATGAACAACACTTCATTCAACTTTTATCATATTCACAACGTGGTTTTTTGGATTGTTGCAAAGTGTTGCTTATGGTAATATTACATGTAATTACAGGACTGTATCAAAAATAAGTTGCGAACCATGAATAGCTTCTTCAGTACCATGCGGAAAGTTAATGGAAACTTGAATCACATACTTGTATGAAAAGCAATGGTGTTGTTCAGTCCTGCCAGCCTCGATTTGAGTTTTGAGTGAATCAAGTCTTGATGCTCGACTTGATCCTCGATACCCGATTCTCACGAGCATCAAGTTGAGACTGTCAACTTACCTTCAAGCAATACTGTATGTGTGATCTTTGCATCTTACACTATGTGTAAGACACGAAAGTATAAATGCTACACTTCTTGTCCTATTTAAGTCCCATCTTAGATAAGATGCATCTTATTTTCTCCTGTATAAATGGCCCTATTTTGAGAAAGCTGGATTTGAAATGGTTTATGTGCCAGTAGAGGCAAGGATTTCTGATCAAATTTAAGAACAACCAATTCTACCGTTGTGTGCTTAAACGTGATTTGTTGCCGGACATCCCCTTTCCATACATACACGTGTACCATCTCCAGACTTCGCTTCAAATCAAATTCAACTGTTTGTAAACATTTCTCTTTTCTTGTAGTTGTAATGCAAATGAACTGAATAAAACACCCTATCACATTCAATTGGTTATTGTTGTTATAAAAATTATTTTTCACCTACAGGCTCTGGCTCCATGTTGCTTGTTTCTTGCTGCTAAAACTGAAGAGCAGCCACGTAAATTAGAGCACGTCCTCAAAGTATCACATGCATGTCTACACAGAGATGGCCCACCCCTGGATCTTAAGAGTGAGGTATGATTCAGTTTAAACATTTTTTTCTTTTATACATTGTTCGATTGAACATGCACCTTTGTTTTATCGTGCGATATGAACAAAACAAAGATTTAAATTAGCCATGTGCACTCTAACTCATGGCTCAGAAGCCGGCGTGTCATTTCACTCACTTTTTTTTTAGTGTGTCAATTTGATGTGCCCGTTCATTCACCTTTTTCCCCGTTTTACCATGGAGGGTCACATTTTTGTGGGTGTGTTTGCAGTTGAACCTTGTATATCTTAAAGGCCCAACTGCACATGTATGTACTGTTAACCCTTTAACCCCTAATATCAAAGAACAAATTCTCCCATACTTTTCTTAAAAAGTACAGGGGAGAAGTTATTAAAATATCAAGAAAATTTACCTTGGGTGATCATATCTTTATTGTTATGACCTCAGGGGTTGAAGAAGTATTGATATTACAAGGAGAAATTTGATGCTGATCACTGTTAAGGCTTAAGGGTTAACTTTACATCTTTGATACAGACATCTCCTGGCTAAACACAGTTGACATGGTTCCTGCAAAACTGAAACTCAAATAAAATGTACATTGTTCCTCTGTGTTGCGGACAGTCATGTTGTATGGGCGCCTTTTTTAGCAGATAGTTTGCTTGGTTGCAGACTACAGTAGAACCAAAATTCACAATTACATTTATTACAAACTCTATCCCTGTACAGTTGAATACACACAGCAGTATAACATGGACAACTCTGTTCTACAGACTTGACTTGGTTCCAGTAAAACCAAAATTCATTTAAACTCTTCCTCTAAACTGCAGTTCTTAGCAGGCGCAGATCCAGACCTGTTTCCCCTTTTTTATGGAAAACGGTCAGACTTTTTGCAATAGAGAAAAATAGTTTTATAATAAAAGAAAGTCCCCAGCCAGTTTTGAAACCCGGGGATGACACTTAAAAGAGAGGAGCGCGCCCTCAGACCACCCTAGAACTTTGTGCCTTCAGTGCTTCTGTTATTGGAAAAAGGTCACATTTCTCCTGGATCTGAGCCTGGTAAGGGTATTTTTTTTTGCTATGCAGTACATGTAGAATAATGCAGACCTCAGTGAAACCAAAATATCAAAGACATGCTGTATATGTGTAATATGGGTACCTTATCGTGGTTGTATGGGACAAAATGTTGTCGTAGTATTCATTCAGCTGTACTTCTGTCTTTAGGAATACTTGCAACAAGCTCAAGACTTAGTTGAAAATGAGAGCATCCTATTGCAAACTCTAGGTAAGGATCAATGTAGAATGTTGAGGAATCCTGGTAATTGGACAGTACAGTTTCATCTCTACATACATGTATGGCCCTCTATGTACAATGGCCAAGGAATGTCTATTGGTGCATTGTACCCAGGACATTTTCAAACTGAGCGCACAGCTCTTTGGGAGAGCCAAAAAGTATAGTTGACTGTGTAATGCAAACGTTTGAGTACAAGGTTGAAGGTATTAAAATTGTTTTGACTATATGCCTGCAATGAACAGTTTTTTTTCCAGTGCAGGCATATACGTGTAAAGTGTATTGAAAACAATTTTAATAGCTTCATTCTTGACTTGTGGGAGGTTTTTATCTTAGTTGTAACAGGGTTGTGCTGCCCAGGCTGTCAAACACCTGATTCAGAACCCATTGGTGACAAAAAAGATGTCAATTCCCCTATGGTTTTTGTGATGTGAGTTGAAAAGAAGAAGTGTTGTTCATAATGACATTGCAGTGGGGGGAGGGGGGGGGGGGTTGACTGAGAAAAAAGATACATGAATATTTCCTGACCTGTGTCCTTATATAGTTAAAGGATCATGTCTGTGACAGTGTCCAGGCAAAAACAGTTAGACTGAAAAGCTACATTTATGCCCTACAAGGCCAGCATTTTCCTCTTGTAGCCAATAATATAGGATTCTCTCTCCCTCCCCCCACCAACCCAGCAAACCCTGCTCAAAAAGTGCTGAAAGTAAAACTTAGCCAAGTTCTGATCGCTATTATTAATAATGTCTCTTCGAGAGGATGAATTTTGAAAATTGTACTATTGTACTGAAAATCAGTGGTGCAGCTGTGCATGTACGTACACGGTAGAATATTTTAAACGGCACACAACTCAACAGTAGCAACAACATCAACAAACTTTATTTACCTCAGAGTCTACAAAAAGCATTTACAATGTAACACACAAATAACATGGGTACTGGCTGCCTGAAATAACCTTAGAGTAAAAAGGCCAGGCAGGCAAATGACGATAGAAGGTTCCTTTTCATCTCGTCTGATGTAGTTTGAGAATTCCCTGGACATAATGGACAATTTTCTTCCTGTACTCATTCTACTGTAGCAACTCAATAATTTTTGTGTGCCTTCAGGGTTTCCAATGAGTGTATTCCCTTTACTTTTCAGCTAGACATGAAAGATTTTTTTTCTTGTCTTCCGTTCTGTAGGGTTTGAGATTACCGTTCATCATCCTCACACTTATGTTGTCAAGTGCATACAGTTGGTGCGAGGTGAGCATCACATCCAAGAGTAACAATAATTTCATTTTACTAGCTTGTGTGCTTCCTTAATCTCTATCTCTCTATCTCTAATTCACTTCCTGCATACCATGCATACATTGCAAACTCACATTGGAGGAACAGAAGCACAATTCATTAGCCAGGTCAGAGAAATACTTCTGATTGGTTCTTGAAAAGCTGCATTGAGCTGGGTGATAGAATACTCATAAAGAGTACAATAAAAGGAGTGTGCTGAACAAGGCCTTAAGTGACTATCATTAATCTTTTTATTCACCAGGCTTAAGCATAACGTCACCCTTCAAACAAAGCATTGAAACCTGTGGCTTCTTTTTTATTTATTTATTTTTTTTCCGTTTCCCATCTACGTGTATTTCAAACACTAGTGTTATCCCTATCAGGTCTTTACAGTTGGCCTTTACAGTGTCTGTGTGTTTGCACTAGCCAGCATTCATTGTATTATGTGATTGCACTCAGAATCTTCATAAATTGAACCACCAAAGGAAAACCAATTACTGTAGTTGTTGTTACACAAGGCAGTTTTTCCTGCAACTTGCAATTTAACTTGGTTGCTAGACAAGTCACAGATGAAATTGCAACTGTAACACTCCCTCTTTGCAACTCATCTCGTAAGGAAAAAATTGCATTGTGAGTTGTAGGAAAAGTAGACTAACACTATGTTTTTTGGACATGTTGCAATATACATCGAAGCACATCGTCATTGTTACATTGGAAGTTGCAGGAAATAATGCCTTGTTTAACAGCTCCTTAACTGTTTGTATTAATGAACGTTTGAGTCATAGTGGTATAACTAATCATATAGCCATGTGGAGCAATGTAAAAATTCTTCTTGTTTGAGCTATGAAGATTCTAATAATTATTATTTTATATTTCTGTTAAATGACTTGATGCTAATTTGACATTTCACACTACCCACTTCAGCAAGCAAGGACCTTGGCCAGACCTCGTACTTCATGGCCACCAACAGGTAGAATTTGACTACCTTGTGTTTGTTTCACAGTCATGTGCTTCTAGCCTTTCTGAAATTGAAAGGGAGACTTCACTAGACCATACAAGCAAATTGCTCTTGTTGATGTTGCATGTTTGAGATGACAGAAGCTTGATATTTTGTCATTTCTCTTTGTTACCCAAATTGCTATTATTGAATGCAACTTCCCAGAAACTGTTTACTGAGCCTTTCAGTAAAATGCAAACTCTGACCTTCAATACCCAACCAATAGTTGACTGATTGATTGATTATTTGATTACTGCCACTGATCATGATTGTCAGGGCCTTTCCACACTAGCGCACCTTGTAAAAGTCCACACAAATATTTGGTCGAGGCAATTTTTGTATTCAAAGTTTGTATCCACACTCGAAGCTATTTACACTTCCCAGTCTGTTCAATCTCTCAACCGTAGAAGCACTAATAATGGCTTTACGAAAAATCATTGACAAGAAAAACACAATTTTGTTTATTTAATCGATTTTGTCCAGTTTTTACCCGTGGCAAAAATTGTCGGTGGTGCCTTTGAAGATCAACCCGTCTTGAACAAAATTTGTAAAGTCGCAACAAACCATCTGCATTTGTAAGGTGTTGATGATGACAGAAAATTTGTCAGAATAAACAGATTTTTTGCTAGTGCAGAAAGGCCCTAATATGATTATTATTGTGATGCAGCTCCTTCAAAATAGCTACTGCCAGCAAATGACTAACAACTATGTAGATTGCAAGGAGAACTTGGGGCATTTTCCATTTGTCAGAACCGGCTGGCCTGGATGCACCTTATTTTAAGCTAAGTTTTATCCTAGTCCTTCGAATTTCTTCAAAATAGAGCGTACTATTTTCGGAGTGATTGATTTTTCAAGATTTTGCAGCGCCGTCCCTTCAACATATTTGCATTCAATTTACAGACTGGCCAGTCAGTTCTTGCAAATTGAAAGCACTCTAAGATTCTGTATGCATTGATGCTTCCTTCATCTGATTGCTTTTCTTCTTCTTCTTCTTTTTTTTTTTTAAGTGTTGATTACTTCGGGTAGGCATTATGTTCTTATTCATAGCTACAGTGTAGCACCTTCCTTTAAGGTTCCCTCAAGTGCTAATGTATGTTTCCTGTTTCACAGTCTCCATCTGACCACACTCTGCCTGCAATACAAACCACCTGTGGTAGCTTGTGCGTGCATACACTTGGCATCAAAATGGTCCAACTGGGAGGTAAATTACCGGTATTATTATTATTATTATTATTTTGTTGTATGTATAATACTGTAAGATCGGTGAGATTGACCATGGATTAACTTTTATTACCGTGGTTTCCAGTTTGTAACTTGTTCAAAGTAAATTGTTACAAGCCAAATCACATGGCCATGTACTTAACCCAGTTTCCGCCCCTCCCCCCTCTCTTCCTTGCTCCCTCCCTTCTCCCTCCCTTCTCCACATAGGATGTGAGTCCATCATAGGGTTACCCCCAGCAGTATAACACTGGTTCTCATTTCATGTCATTTGTACACCTGGGTAGAGAGAGCAAAATTTCTTGTCTAAGGAAACAACACAGCGACAGAGACTAGTTCTCAAAACACCAACTTACAGATCTGATACCTGATGCACTAGCCACTACAGCGGTACGTCTCCGCACTATATGTATTAAATGCAGTGAATTCACTGAAATGCAATAATATACTGAGTTGACAACAAAGAGCGGTGCCTTTAGTGTGGCAGTCAGCAGTCTTAGCGGTCAGTGCATGCTCTGAGGAGGCGTTGCTTTCCTCACGCAGTCGTCAATTCGTAGCGTGCAGTTTTGGACTCTAAAGGGGTTGTCAGTGTGCCCCCATTTGGCTGGGTTTACTTCGGCGTTCACACTATCCGCTCCCTTCTCTCTTTTATCCGCTGTTAACTCAGTGTGGCGGGTGCTTGTTGGTCGTGTATGGGAGCTCATTTCTGGGTTGCAGGGATTACCAGCCATGTGAGTGCTTCTCTGTCCAGAGGCTGGCAGGCTACAAGTGGAGGGCCCCTAGATATCACAAGTTTCCAAACTCTTTGTAGTACAGCAATGCAGGTGTTAACCACTTGCTTACTTTGATTTGTTTGCCAGATACCTCGATCAAATGACGGCAAAGACTGGTGGGAGTACATTGATCCTACTGTCAACAAGTCGATGTTAGATGGTATAGTTGTATTGGCATAATGATGCATGTCATATTCCATTCTTGCAGTTTAGAATTGGCCAAAAGGAATGCCTTGATACGTGATTTTGTAGTTACAACGATATCTTGTCGTACAGGCTGTTTAGATACTTTCTTCATCTTTTGAACTCTTGCAGAAATTGCGCAGGATTTTCTTAAAGTCATGGAGAAGTGCCCTAACAGACTTAAAAGGAAAATCAACACCGTCACCAACTTAAAGGCAAGGAACTGAACGAAACGTCGACCATAGATTTTATCCGCTAGTTTGCGTTTCGTTTGGAATGCAAATGAAACACTTGTTCTCACATGTAAATATGGGTTTTCAAGTCAATTTTATTTAACTCACGCGAAAATTTACAGAGATGATTATATTTTATAACTGGGTCACACAGATTAGTATAAATGATACCGTACATACAGTAAAGATAAAAAAAATAAAATAAAATAATAATTCACATTTCATTGTTACTAAAAATGAAAAAAAAATGAAGGAAAAACAGTTTTGAATACTATGTTAATTGTGTGAAGTTACTTCAAACGAAGCGCTAAAAGGCGAAAACAAACCGCGGGCGACGTTTTTTGAAAGAATTGAAGACGACATGCAAAACGTCTGGCAAATGTTATTTAAAAAACAAACGAAAACCAACCTAAAATGTGCCAGCGATTGGTTATGCCCTAAGTTCATCACTTGTTGGAAGATTGTCCTGTTCTGATCTTTTTCGAAGGATTTCTAAAAATTTTGAAGATTGATTTGGAATATCCAAAGATTGTTTGATACGGAATATTGTATGCAAAGCCTTCTACTCAATTCAAAAGTATGACCTGAGAAATACCAGTTTTCCTCAACTTGTTCGGAAACTAATATAGAATGTTGTGCGTTTCACCTATGTTTCTAGCCAAGAAGAGATCATGCAGAGATGCAACTTCTCGTGAGAACGCAATTCTTTCAAAAGGCTAACATGCAACATGCAAGTTACGTTCAAGCATTCCCGACATTCTAGTGCCAAAAATAATGTTCTCAGTTTAACTAAACTAAAGTAAGCCAAGAATCGAGCAGAGCGGCATGCTTTGCTTACATGCAGCTCCCGTTGATGAGAAATGCCTTGGGTGTAGGTCATTCTGAGGCGCCTGTGTTTGTTTACTTTCAGGGTGTTTCACATGGCAAGGTATCAAAGGGAGACTCAAGCAGCAGAGCAAATAGTGGAGCTTCAAGCTCATCAGTGAGTGCTTCAGCCGCCACTAACAATCTATTGGACGGAGCTCATAATGGATTTTCTTCTTATGATATTTTGCACAATGATGTGGATGGAAAGTCGTCGCATAAGCCAAAATCTGACAAGGAAAAAGAGAGAGACAAAGAAAGAAGGAAAGAATCCTCTCTAGGTAAACTTAAGCCATTGCCGACCACCTCTACGGTGACAGCATCATCTGGGGCAAGTTCCTCTTCATCAACCACAGCCTTGCCTCCTTTGCCGCCATTACCCCCTCTTACATCTAAGTATGCAACTGTTACTACTGCTAGTCAAATACAATCCAATGAAGTCAAAGTTTCGACATCCATGGCTCATTCAACTTCAGGAACGTCCGTGTCAACCAAAGATCCTTCGTCATCGCGAAGTAAACATAGACACCATCACCACGATGAATCTCAACCTGCCAAGAAACACAAATCGTCGCACTCTCACTCGCAGCGTTCGCATTCATCGTCCCATCGAAAGCCCAGCGGGTCGTCTCAGTCATCCGACTCCTCTCCATCTGGAAACATCAAACATGTACACTCCTCTGCGTCCAAGAGTTCAAGTCACTCTGTTAAGCCTTTTAATCCACTTCATCACCACTCTCAAACTGGCCATTCATCTCAATCTTCCCATAGTTCTGCTCATTCACATTCGCACTCATCCAAAAAACCGCATCCGTCTTCTCATCACACTCCTTCAAGCCACAAGTCGTCGTCGTCGTCATCTCATCATGGGCATCCTGGGCATCCTGGGCATTCTTCATCGCACAAGTTGCCCTCGGGATCAACAGAATCATCTAAAAAACTCTCAAGTTCTGTTAAACCAGGCACAACAGTTGCACCCCCTTCAGTTGTAACAGTGAAACCGTTGACTCCCCCACCACCTCCTCCCCCACCTCCGTCCACAGTGCTTTCATCTTTAAACGCACCAGGAATACTTGGTGTTTTTCCGAGTGCGGAGATGCAGCCACAAGCCGTGCAATTTCCAACTCAGTTCATGACACCTATGTTTCCATCAACTTTGATGCCAGGGATGATGCAAGGAATGGCACCCCCTCCACCACCCCCTGATCCTGAACCCACGTCACCCCCACCACCACCCCCTCCTATGCCATGACAATCAGGGGAGCACCATCAACAATGGCGTATAGCAACGTGGAGTGAGCCAGAATGTGTCTTTCAAAAAGGGTGGTTCGTTACAATTGTATTCATATCTGCTACAATGTAACTCAATGAAAATCAACGAAACATCGAGAAAAGAAGAGAAGAGGTGCTTATTACTTGCCAAAAAAAAAAGTAAATCGTTGTGTTTGTAGAGCGGATAAATTCCTGAGAACTTCTGGGATGAAGAATGTTTTATAGGTGTATATAAATAATGTCTTCAGTTGTTTATCAGATTTGAAGAAAAAGTGATAATGCGGTCATTTCTTAGGGAAGTGGAGTTACCTTTTTTCTTTTAATTTTATCCACCAAGAGTCTGTTTTTCTGTGCAACGAGTTGTGAAAATGGGAACTTCCGCTTTTTAGCATCTATGTGTATGCTTTCGACACTAGGCATTCAGGCCTTTGGTATACAATGTATACTTGGGGGATAAAAGCTAATGCCCCATTCACACCAAGGCTTAAACACGTTCAAAAGCTGTATAATTAAGCACAGTTTAAAATTGTTTCCTTCATAAAAGCTGCTTCGGATTTTTGTCCACTCCAGATTAACCACAAATGAAAGCATAAGATCAAGTTTACTTGAATCCTATGTCAAAGCCAATGGTTCAGCTTTCTGTTACCAATTTTCATTTTGTTAAACCTGGTTTAATTAAACGTGTTTTGGTGGTGTGAATGGAGCTTAAGGTTTGACGGGTTTATTTACGAATCACAGTCAACCTTTTCAGTGCCCGGGGAACGTCACCGCGGAACGGGCGCCTAGCTAGTCTGAACAGGGCAGTATTGATAAATAATTTATACAAAACTGAGGTCTTTCGTCCATTTCCATCACACTGAAGAACGAAATGTGACAAATCTCGAATGAAATAAAACAGAATTACCTAAGATAATTTTAAAACTTGGTGCAGAGCAGCAACCGTTTTCATCATTTATAGTTTCGCCTTATCATCAAATGAAATGTATTTATTCTAAATGTATTTATTCTTTTGCAATATTTCCAGTACAAATCTGTCGATTTTGTGTCAATTGATTTTGAGTCTCGACACAGTGTATATACCCGACTCTAAATTTATGGCACGAGATTATCACACGACACTACAAAGGGGAAATAATATAGAGTATTATATCTGCGGTAAAACTTGTATTGCTTCAGGTTTAGAGTGGTTTTCAACTGAGCGTCGATAGTAGTTCGTGTTTGCTTTGGTTTTGCTTAACTGCGCTCCGTGATTGGTTAAAAAAAAAAGCGCCACTTTCTCAACCAATGAGAAACAAAACCAATCATGACTCGTTTGAACGCGTTTTCCCGCGCTTGGAGCCGGTGACTTGTATTTGCTTTGAGCTCTGATTGGTTCGTTGTGCTCTTTGCATCTGCTGTGATTGGCTAGAGTAATTTCTTTGGTTCTGGTCTGGCGACACGCGATTGAAAACCGCTCTATTTCTGAAATTGCAGGTTGTTGAAATTACCAGGAATTGTGCATTGGAGGTAGCTTGTGTAGCAAGCGTTTCCACTGAGGTTTTGTGCCTTCTTCGCTTTTTGACCGCTAGGATATCGGGACGAGAGGGTTTTTTTCCTTTCTCGTCAATTTCCGCACGTTCAAACAGCAAAAACGTTAAAAAAAAAAAACCCAACGGAGACACTTGCTACGCAGGTTTCATTGGAGGTCATTAATTTAGCCGTTAAGGTGTTAATTTATTTATTTTTAAAAGTGTCATTCATCTTGACAAAGACTTGAAGAAATCCGATAGTTATTGTAACAATTTATGATCTTAAATGGAACTGATCGTATCATTGCCAAAAAAAGTCAAATAATGTAATTGTGTTATCTCAAGCCTTGAAAAATACAGTGTTATCAAACATCCCAACGTGAATTTTATAATTCTTAGGTAGCCAACGGGGGTATTTTTTGTGATGGAAGCAAATTATTATTTTCTCTCCAATGACACTGAAAGTTTTTTGAAGTGCAGATGGCGTAATTTTTTTTTATTTACTCGATCAAATCGTCATGTTGTTCTTGGATGAAAGTCGAAAAAAATTCCTTAATATCATTTATTAATTTTGTTTTTGAGGCGGATAAAAGTGTCAAATTTAACAATACCGCGCAAGACGGGAGAGTGGGAATAATAGGGCTGTGACGTCTCGACAGCAGCCTAGTTTCCAGGGTTCTCTCTCTTCCTCCCTCCGATCTCCAGGGAGGAAGAGAGAGGACCCTGGAAACGAGTTTGCGGTTGTCTCGAGACTTCTCTTTCTCTGTTCCTCAGTTGTTTTTCGTGTGCAGAGGAAGAAAACTGTGTGGACGAAAATATGATTGGGATTGTTGAATAGTCAGAATGAAACAACTGAGGAATAAAGAAAACCGCCTTATGAGTGTTGCCGTAAAAGGGTCGGGACTACACGAGCTGAAGCATAAAAAAGAGAAAAGGTTTGTAAAACAACCCTGTCATTTAATGCCCTGCTAGCAAAGCGTTTCTCCCTGGCAAGTTCTTTTTGGGAGGTACGAAGTCTTTCACATCTCTGGTATTTCTCTTGTTTAGCGTGCGTCCTCGGTACATGCTAAAATACTTGCCAGAAAGAGAGGCTCTGCTAGCAGGGAGAAGGCCTTTCGAAATATCTCGAATAAACCATTGAATAAAGAGTGTTTCTACTAAAGGTACATGAAAGGGGCAACCGCGTTCCCATGACTTTTTCCACCGATGCACTCAAGTCACTTGGCTGGCCAACTTTGTCCCAACGTCGCTTTGTAAACAGATACGTGATCACTTTTAAGTGTATTCATGGACTCGTAGATTGTGATTTTAATATTCTTAGGAGCATTGACATCCATTGCTATAATACCCGGAGAAAGAATGATTTCCGTCTGCCACTCGTCCGAACAAACTACGGAAAGAAGAGACTCCTTTACCAGGGTATTAATGGATGGAACCTTTTAGAAACAGTCTATCAAAGACATAGACTCATTTTTGACTTTTAAGCAACGTATCAAAAAGCGTGTTTTTAGCAAGTTTTTAATCCTTATATTTCCTAATTTTTATTACCTATTGCTGTCTTTGTATTTTCTATTTTTAAAATATTTGTAATTTTTAAATCATTTGTAAGTTTTAAAGCATTATGTTGGTTTTTTCCCCTCAATCTACAGGGCCCCACTGAATATCACTTTGGTGATGTACCATTTCCTACGGAAGGTATATCAAAGGGTTACCTTTCCTGCCAAAAGTGGAATATAAAAGGGTATTGGGTTTGGACCTCAAGGCATAGCCTCCCCGTAAAAAGTAAGTTGAGTACCCGACCCCCTCCCTCTCGGCCGGTGAGCTCCATTATGTAAATAGATACCAGGCCGTTTTGACTTTGAACATAAAAGTGCGATGTGCATGTTGTATAGTCTTCGATGATTAAGACTTGAAAAACAGACTCATGTCTAGCTAACATGATGCTCAGTAATTATTTTGTCTGTGTCCATTAAACCCAAAGCTGTTGAAATTTCAACCAGTTTGTAGAGCAACCATATCCCAGGGTCGTAACGAGGTATATTTTTTCCGGACTGAACCAAAATTTTGGCCTTTAAAAATTTTGTTCCGTGGTTCCAAAATCCCTGGCTTATAAATTTTGATCCCTGATCCCGTGAAAATTAGTTGATCCGTCCCTGGGTTCAGCTCAAACGCGGAATCTCGGTCGGACAAACGGCGTATAATTGTTGCTTGGTTAAACCTGAATAAACTATAAAATGGGTCAAAATGAAGTGTCGCTTGAGTTTTTTTTTAACTAAGTCCCAGAGTTCACGAAACGTAGAATGACTGAATCAGGTATTTGGCTCCCGTCAGTTCTTCAAGTTATGATTTCCTATCGGCATAATAGTTACATTTTACTGGTTGACCAACTCATTTCAGTCGCACATTAAGTTATTACTTATTATCTGCTTATCCTAATGAATTGTACTGGTCTGGATTTTACCAGCTCACAGCTGAGATCGAATAAGTTTGAATCATAAAAAAAATAGGTACCTGCAAAAAGGCTTTAGTGCGCGTTTCGCACGATCGAGCTATAAATCCAGCATTCCGTAAGGTTCTTTATCAGAAAGCAGGGGCACCCAATGGGAGTTTTCTCTCAGATCCTTTGAAACGCTATTTTAGGCTATCTGGAGTGCCTTTAAAGCTCTGTAGATTCATTTAAAGCTGCGCTATAATATTTTTATCTGTTTGGTCATTCTAGGGGAACTTGAGTCTTTTCGAAATTACTAGGGCATTTTTGTCCATTTCCCAAAAAACCTAGGTCTTATTTCCTTTCCGAAAATCTTAGCTGACCTTTTTTCGGTACCAGAAACGACATTTTTATCAATCCTAAAAAACCAGGCCTTAAATTTCCCATATCACGAAAGAGGCGAAAATTATTTTTAGAAAATTGTAGGAGATTAAGGGCCTTCCGAAGTTTACCGAAACGATCCGTTCGGTGCCCCTGAGAAAGACTAGACGTTCCTAGCTCAAAATGGATTCTTCTGATATTATCTTGCTATGAACTATCCGTCCGCACTTGTAAGAAGGAAAACGACATCACACTGAGGTCTCTTTGAAATAGATAATGGCTACCGCGGGGCTTGACCAACGATCTGGGAAATTACAGTGTTTCACAGAACCAGAATAATTAGATGGTCCTTGCCGCACCAGAGTGAGAAAATACTAATTTAATTTGGGCAGAGAAAGGAAACTTGAAAAAGATCTTTATATCTCTCTCGATTTGCATCAATTTAATTTCAGTGAGGAGCAAATATGTTATCAAAATTTTGGACTAGTGCGATTCCCTTGCCGCCTTCGTAAGCTTTGTGCATTAAGTTTGGTTACTCGCGATCGGACGTCTACCTTCACTCCCTCTGAAAGTACCAGTGTACACTCTTTTTGTATATAAGAATTTATTTTATAAGAATATCGAGACTGAAATTTGCCAAATTTTAAGAATATTTTAAGAATAAACCGAGGCTGCGATTTTGAAAAGAATATAGTTTTGTGTGTTAAAAATTTGTAAACACAATACAATTATATGTTTTTAACTAAACCGTATAAAATTCTTCCTTTCTCTAGACAGCAAACCAGCCAATAAAACGATAATGACAGTTCGATGGCTATAATCTAAGAATATTCACGAGAATATTTTCAGCCTAACATCGGCTGAAAAATAAGAACATTCAGCTTGGGCCGGCTCCTGGTTCCTTACGTCATTAATACCAAATCTAGGGCAGTAAAATACTACCAAATAACAATATCTTTAATTTCAAATAACATTTTTCTAATCATGTCTGAGCATTTTTTAAGTAATATATCAAACACGAGACACAGTGTTTCATCACATATCAAACACCGAGAAGAGAGTTGAAAATACGACGCGTAAGGGAGTATTTTTGACGAACTTCGAGGTTTTTGTTATTGTGATGAAATACTGTGACGAGTGTTTGATACAACTTCTCAAACAAACTGATTTTGAAGGAGAAATTAAGGATGCAAAAACGAGGAGTTTTTCATCAGATATCCAAACACGTCACGGTGCATGATTTCCTTTGTCTTGGCTTTTGAATTGTTAATGAGATCAAATGAAGCATACACTTAGCTTATGGCAGATTCAAACACTTCAAGTCCAGTTCACCATGCCAATCGATCTGTCAGCGGCGTCTTACAAAATGATTGAAATTGTCCGGTACCATACATGAAGTACCTACCATTGTCCCTCGACTTCCTCTCAATTCAATTCAATTTAATTTTATTCACACTTTTTCACTTGGTCGATCGCTGCTGAGAATGCTAATTGGAGTTAGTTTCGAGTGACAAAACGGTCATTTTTTGATATTTTCAGTTTATATTACTAAAAAAGACTGTAATAGACTCAGTAGTATTGCATTGAACTACGCGGCTTATGGAAAGACTATAGCTGCAGCTGATTTCGGTCGATGTTATTTAGTGTCAACACGTGTAAAGGAACACGGGAAAGGTGTTGTGCTTGGTTTGTTGATCGAGTGAGCGGCAAGATTTGCTTGTTTGCAGGTAAGACAAGCTGTTCAGTTTACTGTTAGCCAAAGTAGAGATAATTTGGGCAACAGAATTAGTGTATAGAGAAAAGGAAAGGGCGATTTTAACCAACACTGAATTATAGACTAATAATCCAAGGAGATAAGCTTATGTTTTGTGTGAAATTTGACTTTTGAAATATTTCTTATCTGCAAGCTATAAAGTCTTATGGCTAAACTACGAAATATAGCAGACACACAATACCCAAAACCCCAGAAAATCTTGGAATAGCCTTTTCTGCCACTTAAATGAAGTTGAACAGGATTTGTTTTTTTATACTTCATTGCCACCTGTCCTTTATGATAATTTACCTTCAAAGTTCTTCGAAAGCTTAATAACAGGGCGTAACACGTAGATCGAAATTGATCATCGATATTTGTCGAAAATTGTCAATCGACAAGTTTATTTTGTCGATAAAAGTCGATAGCCACAAGATTTTAAACTGACTATCGATTGTTATCGACAGAAAATGGGCCAATTTTCAATCGGCTGCGAAATTAACCAAGCCAATAATCCGATATAGCTTGAATGGCAATTTATAGAAGTGAAAACAGCTCTACAGTAGAAATCAGTATGGCAATAAAGGTTAATAAAAACTGAGCAACCAAGTGGTTTGTTATAAAAGTGTTGTTATTCGATGTAGAATAGGATGTTTGCCTTGAGAAATGGTTAACATTATTTTGTTCAGCCATGCTAAACCGTTCGATCGTACCTAATTTCATTCCCTGTAATATAACTCGAATTGATGTTCCCTGAGCCACGTTTTTCTAAAAACAACGGACGTTCAAGAGTTTTTTTGAGATTTGATGTGAATAGAGTTATTTTGCTGCTCCTCATTTTTGTTTGAGCTTCTAATACAGTGACTGCTGAATCCGGGTTCAATGAAGTCTTGCTGGCCGATCGGCTCCTGTTTCATTAGTCTGTGTTCGACTGCAGTCTTATCTCCCGCCATACGTCTTTTTCATATTCAGATACTTGTCGATTAAAATCGATCAAATCGAATTTTACCATTGAAAATCGATCAAAATCGATAATCACAAAAAATCTTGTGATAAATTTTTATTGATTTCCGATATTTGTCGATTAATTAGTATCGAATTCGATCAACAACTATCGATGTCTATCAACTTTCAAAATTATCGACATGTTACTTCCTATTAATAAGAAAATATCCCCATTTCGATGATTTTGACGATAATTCTAAAATTATTTTTCTTTTTAACAATGAAGATCCTACTATTTGCAGACTTACAGCTGCCTATATCCAATATTAGTATAAATCTACTAGTGTTCTATCACAAATGCTGTTCTCTGATTGGCTACGCTACTCGCTATCTATTCTGTGATAGATAGTGAGTAGCGGTTTTCAACAAAATGGCAGCCGCTTTGTCGCGTTTTCGAAGTGTCTGCGATGAGAACATAGTTAATTTACTTGTTTAGTTTTGACCGACTAGTAGATTTATACTAAAACAATTCCTCAATTTCTATGCATGATAGCTCATTCGGGCTGTGCCCTCATCAGCTATCATGCAATAGAAATCTCAAGCTCATAATCTAATTGTTCTATTATGGATTATAGACAGATTTTAATTATTTAATTAAGTGAGAGACCCTTTTGTAATATTTTTAGATTATACACTATTAACCCTATTTTATTATAGGTAATACCATGTATATCTCATGTGGGAATACCAAATTATTGTTGTTGTTGTTGCTGTTGTTGTTATTGACTCAAGACTGATCATAAGGTAAGATGAGGCGCAAATAACAAAAACAAAAACCTCTATTAGTTGAACAACAATTTCCAAATGTAATTTTTGATTGCGTCATATTGTAAGTGAATTAAAGCCAAATGATTCCAGAGGGCATTTTGTTTAAAATTACAAGTGAGTGTCAGAAAAAATTCTTCAAATGCATTTGGAACTTGGGCAACTTGGTTGGTATTTTTTTTTTAAATTGATTGAAAACATTACTTACAAATACAAAATAAAACAAAACCTGCTAACTTACGAAATACATGAATACAAGTTAAGTTACAAGATAACGCTTGAAGCTTAACCTAGTTACATGCTGACTTGGAACTTGGGCAACTTAGTTGGTAAGGTGAGTTTACAGACATCCAAACACAGCCATGTTAGTATATGTAATCGCATGATGCCGAGTAGAATAAAGGATTGATTTTCATGGGTATTTTCAGAGTTGTCGCAAATTGCCTGAGTCGCACAGCGATGATGGCGATTTGCGAAAACTTTGATTGTTTATATACACATTACAATTGAGAAAATGCAAGTTTAATTCATGAGCAAACTAACAACAATTAAACCAAATGTTAGGCATCAATAATTTTGATTCACCTGCACTGTGAAGCTTTCTACCGCAGCTTGATAATCACATGATTACATATCAATAAAAATAGCAAACCGTAGGGTTCAAAGAAGGAACTTGCAGAGTAAATTTCTTCTACTGAATTAGACCTGCTCCTTCCTCCCATCAAAAGGGCAAGTGCTGTTATTATTGTTAGGTTATAATTTGTTGGTAGAAGCCATAGAGAGGTGAAAGCACTGGCCATGAATGATTCCAGTTTTTAACCAAACAAATCCAATCAAGATTTTAGCTTTAGACACAAATAATCTCTTACTGTTTCTTGTAAGAAACGAAGCTTTAACGTTAGGAATTTCCTTCAGTTTGTAACTGTTGTAGCACTTGATTTCCAAGTATTTTTGGCACAAGCTCCAAATAACCTGAAAGAAGTTGTTATTGTCGCGGCATAAAATGAAGAAACCAACAAAATGTAGAAATGGCGTGCTCAGCCAATCAGGAGCAAGTAGTTTCGCCTCTTTACCAATCAGAAGTGGGTAATTTTGCCCTCTATGTTATAAGAGTCATAATTTGCTCTGTCTTGCATCTGAAGTAACAGCCAAAAGTTCTGATTAAAAAAGATAGAAAGTCTGTAAGACACCTTCTCTGCTATGTTGGTAGCCTGTGAGCAAGCTTTTTTTTAGGTTAGCTGCAGGGGGATAGCGCTAGTGGCAGGCAAGCCGCAGGAGGATTACCCCTCCCCCGTCCCCCACTCCAATTCTCTCGCCTCTGACCTAAAAGAGGGCTTGCTCGCAGGCTACTGTGTTGGTTGCGTTTTCTCTCTGCCTTTTACCAATTTAGTTTTCACACACATTTATAATTCACACTTCCTTGTTATCTGATTATATAAATATAATTGTGCAATATTACCAGTAGTCAAAATTTTTTTATCTGATCATTGATTTTTTTGTCTGATGGTAAATACTGTTCAAGTATACAAGGCATGTCTTCCAAACTCAAACATTTCATCCTTGTGTTGAAATGTTTAATACATGTATCTATTTTACTGCCACAAAACTTCGGTAACATTTATAAATATTGGCTTTAATTACAAACCTAGACCATTTGATACTCACTGAACAGAGCCCTTGGTTTAACCGTTATTTGTTTAATTTAGGACTGCAAAGGCCATTTCCATATCATGAATGAGTTCTGTGGCTTTAGATATCTCTTTATTTTTTAACTTAAGCTCTTGTTCTGACAGGGACTGTTTGTTTTGCCACCATGCGTTTTGTGCCGCATGAATCATAACTTCATTGTTTTAAGAATAAGTAACTCATCCCAGAAAGGGATTAATGAGATCTACAAGGGAGGATCAAAACCGTACTCATGTCTGTTTATATTCAGCTTCTTCACCTTTGGTGCTTTGAACACTTGCCTTGTCTCTCCTGAAAGTCTGGCTATGGCCCTGACTATATTTGAAAAAGTTGCAAATGCATGCCAATTGCATTGGAAAAATGTTTGTATAGAATTTCAAAAAGTGACACTTTGAGCAACAAGTAAACGTCTAATTACTGATTAGAATTAAGTGTATAAAATTTTATATGATGTTTTTAAGGTTCCTTACATTGTACTGTACATTGGATTAAAAACACATTTTCATAAGTTTTGAGCCGAAATGGTCACACCCCTATCTTGTTCTTCTATGGAAAGTGGAGTGGAAGCGTGGATGGGTTTTGGAACGTTCTGACTGTTTAGAAATGTTAAAATGAATAGCTCTACACATATTTTAAAGGAATTCTGCAGATGCAGAGTTTATTTTTCTGTCAAAGTTTTGTACATTAAGTTGTTTTTTTTAAACATGCAAATGGTTGATTCTTTTCACACACAAAGTTATCATAGTAGATTTTGCACCCGTTCAAATTGCATATGATAGAAATTTAATTGTTTTCTTGTTCTTCCTGTTGTTCTGATATGGAAATTGGAAACGTTCTTTCTCTATCAATTTCATTACCCTTGTGTTGCTGGTTGGGATACCAGTGCACAAAATGGGAGACTGGTGATAATAGGACTGTGACATCGATACAGGGTTGCTAATTTTTCGATTTCTTAATTCCTCAGTTTTGTGTGTGTGTGTGTGTGTGTGTACAGTTGTCATGGTGATGTTCTCAGCTTCAAACAAACACTACATTTTTAACCTCCTATTAGCATACACCTCTGTTAAGCAGACACATTTTTTCTCGCCCCAAGGGTCTCCATTTACGGGAGGCTCGATTGTATTTAAAATAGAAGAAGAAAACTGTTTGATTGAAATTATGACTGGAAATGTTGAATGCTCACAACTGAACGACTAAGGAATAGAGCAACTGCAAAAGTCACAATCCTGTATAATTGACGTCACAGCTATGCTATCCCCAGTCTCCCATCTTGTGCAGTATTGTATCCCACTGGAAGCGAAGTTTCATGTTTTCACACACCTCACCACCTCTCCAGTGATATGAGAACAACATATAGATATGTGCAAGGAAATAAATAGAGGCTGCCATTTACACCTAAATTGTTTTTATCAATAAAAATTGCACGTTGGGTCTATGCATACATTGGGCCACAACTTTTTCCATGTAATTAGTTTGTGTTTGGTTACCATTGTTTTGACTGATAACAAGTTCCTGAAACTTAACTATGATAATATTATAGATCACTGTAATCAGCGAATGATAACTAAATAAAAAAAACCCCATAAATTTCTGCAGGTTAAAATCCTGTCAATAGTATGAAGATTGTACATGCCTTGATGTGATTCAATAATGCTTTTTACTGTGTAATTTTGGAATAAAAATCGTTTTCCTTATGTAGCATCAATGCATAATTCAAGTAAAAGCTTTCTTTTGTATATACTTACCCTCTCTCACTGGGGCTCAATTTGAGTCTGGTACCCAGCGTTGCGAAGGGTTTACCTAAAACCAGGAATCCGGAATCCGGAATAAAAAAAACAAAACAAAAAATTGTCGACATGAAAATTCCAACGAAGGTTAAAGTCACTTGGTAAACAGTTTTTATAGCTCTTGACAAATTATATTATCAGTCAGGAGCCCAGTGAACTATTGCACACTCAAAGACCAGACATGCGCACCGGGAACTTCATGCCCTACTCTTTGCGATTGGAGTGTGGTTTCTTTAACGTCCCACAGGGTTATGAGCATGGAAGTGTTGTGAGACAGGTCCTACGGTTTATCGTCCTTATCCGAGAAGACTAGAAAGTCTAACTATTTTGCAGATATCAGGGCAAAGGCAGCACTTTCTCTTTCTGTTTGAACCCGCGACCGCCCGCACAATAGTCCAGTGCTCTATCAACTGAGCCAACCGGTCGGCGAGCCTTGCTAAGCCTAAAAATTTAGATCATTTAAAACTCAACTTGTTTCCCACGGCACTTTTAATAATTTTGAGCACTTATAATACGACTAAAATTAAAATGCCCACATAGGATAAAAAATTAAAGACGGTACAGTAAACCAGTTATATAAAGAAAGTGTTTCTGATTATGTTTCAGGTATTAAACAGCACTAACGAAGAAAATGTGTAGTCTGGCAAGTGTTTCAGTAATGCAGCAGCTCTAAGGATGCATGAAAAAATTCATACTGGGGAAAAGTCTTACAGATGCAAACAGTGTGGTAAGTGTTTTGGTCAAGCAGGATATCTAAGGACACATGAAAGAGTTCATACCGGAGAGAAGCCTTATGAATGCAAACAGTGTGGCAAGTGTTTTAGTGAAGCGGGAAACCTAAAGACACATAAAAGAGTTCATACTGGGGAAACGCCTTATGAATGCAAACAGTGTGGTAAGCGTTTTAGCCAAGCAGGAAATCTAAGGAGACATGAAAGAGTTCATACCGGAGAGAAGCCTTATGAATGCAAACAGTGTGGCAAGTGTTTTAGTGTAGCAAGACATCTAAGGGCACATAAAAGAGTTCATACTGGAGAGAAACCATTCGAATGCAAACACTGTGGTAAGTGTTTTAGAGAAGTAGGAGATCTAAGGACACATAAAAGAGTTCATACTGGGGAGAAGCCTTATGAATGCAAACAGTGTGGTAAGTGTTTTAGTCAAGCAGGAAATCTAAGGGCACATGAAAGAGTCCATACCGGAGAGAAGCCTTATGAATGCAAACAGTGTGGCAAGTGTTTTAGTAAAGCGGGAACCCTAAAGACACATAAAAGAGTCCATACTGGGGAAAAGTCTTACAGATGCAAAAAGTGTGGTAAGTGTTTTGGTCACTCAGGAAATCTAAGGGCACATGAAAGAGTTCATACCGGAGAGAAGCCTTATGAATGCAAACAGTGTGGCAAGTGTTTTAGTCAAGCGGGAAACCTAAAGACACATAAAAGAGTCCATACTGGGGAGACGCCTTATGAATGCAAACAGTGTGGTGGGTGTTTTAGAGATGCAATAGATCTAAGGACACATAAAAGAGTTCATACTGGAGAGAAGCCTTATGAATGCAAACAGTGTGGTAAGTGTTTTGGTCAAGCAGGAAATCTAAGGGCACATGAAAGAGTCCATACCGGAGAGAAGCCTTATGAATGCAAACAGTGTGGTAAGTGTTTTGGTCAAGCAGGAAATCTAAGGGCACATGAAAGAGTCCATACCGGAGAGAAGCCTTATGAATGCAAACAGTGTGGCAAGTGTTTTAGTGTAGCAGGACATCTAAAGACACATGAAAGAGTTCATACGGGGGAAACGCCTTATGAATGCAAACAGTGTGGTAAGCGTTTTAGCCAAGCAGGACAACTGAGGAGACATAAAAGAGTTCATACTGGAGAGAAGCCTTATGAATGCAAACAGTGTGGCAAGTGTTTTAGTGAAGCAGGAACTCTAAGGAGACATAAAAGAGTTCATACTAGAGAGGAGAACTATAAATGTAAGCAGTGCAATGCGTTTTTTCGCCGCCTGGGAAGCTTAAGAAAACATGAAAGATCTCATAAGGACGCTAGGGATTGTATTCAAGATGACATGCCCAACCAAACCAACTCTTTGATAGAACTAAACCCTGGTCATGTTGAAAAACACATCTGCTGGATTTGTCAAGAGGAGTTGAGTAGTGAGGCGTTACTCCTGGGCCACTATGAAAATCATATGATTATAAGCGATTAACTTTGAAGTTTGCTCTCACTTAGTTTATCATCGGTGACAACACTGGACTAAGAAAATTCAAGACAGAGAATTTTTTTTTCTGTTCTGGTGTGTTGAAAAGGGTACAGCTTCAGCTTTTAGCAAGAACGGTATCATTGAGTCAAGAGGTGATACGCTGCATCATGCACTCCTTATACATAATTCGTATAAAACCTGGCATATAACGTCTACTCTTCGGCACTCTACCTACAATAAGTTTCGTTATAGTTCATTTCGAAACAGCTACGTCGTTGCTTTTGAAATGAAAAAAATTTTGATGATCCAAACGAAAAAAGCTGGTATAATTAGCTTATCTGTACTTCCTCGCGAAGTTCTTGATTCAGGGACACTAGAGAACGTCCAGTTTATTACCATTTGTGTTTAGGGTATTTTTTACAACTTTACCGATTGTCGTTCTTTGTTTTTACATTCTTCCTTGCAGCTCTGGATACAAGACAGCAACGACAACAGCACAAAACAATAGGTTTTATGAGCAAAAATAGTCGCTCTTCACGTGCGTTTTACATTTTGGTACATTTCTTTGCCTTCCTCTGCAAAACAACAAACGTGAATGGCCACATTTAAGGTTTCGTGGAGAACGTCAACGGACGACGGTGATGTTTTAAATTTTCTTTCTTAACTTGTACGCCACTGCTACCAATTTAGCTCTGGGATAGTTCGCCATTTTTGTAAAAGTTGAGGGAGTTGAAATAATCGCAAAGTAGCACACATGAAGTAAAGATATATTTTCAGGTGACGTTTTCGTCGCCGTTGCTTAAGCTCCCTAGTTACGGTAAACCAAACGGCGGCCTTTAGAATAATTAATAATGATATGTTTTTTCCTGTTTTTCGTATCGTACTGTTATCCTGGTAAAAACATTGCCAGTCTAAACCAAGGTTCATAGACCTTTTTCATAAATGGCGGCCGATTTATTATTCTTTTCAATATATGTTAATTAGCCCTACTAACCTCATTTCAGAGTAAAAATTCTTTTGAATTTTGCACATGCTGACGAGGCTAGTAAGGCTTATTTTAATGAAACAAAATAATAATTTATCGGACGCCATTTATGAAAAAGGTCTTTGTAGTATGTTACTGTAAGTAAGGTCAATTGGTGCTCCTTGCTTTAAAAAGTAAGTAACTGTTGAAACGTTTGATATGCAAGCGGTGGAAAAAGAACAGGGCCCGGTTGTTCGAAAGCCGATTAACGCTAA
Organism: Pavona decussata; assembly: GCF_977016875.1. Classification (NCBI taxonomy): domain Eukaryota; kingdom Metazoa; phylum Cnidaria; class Anthozoa; order Scleractinia; family Agariciidae; genus Pavona; species Pavona decussata. The sequence continues at coordinate 836,071 of NW_028145425.1, read as the reverse complement.
TCCACGATTAGAAGTTAACTGAGCTTTTCATCTCGCTCATTAAAAATGATTTTAAAGGCTCATTTTAAGCTAATGGTAAAGAAAAGTCTAAGGCAAGACTTAGGGACAAAAATCTTTTGGACGAATCCTTCTGGATTAGTAAATACACTGGAATCAAAGTTCACGTTAACCCAGGATTAGCTTAATCGGGCTTTGAACAACTGGGCCCAGGAGGACACTGCAGACTCGTTCCCAGGGTCCCACCTGGGAACGAGAATGAAAAGTAATGAACATTAGCACAGATTAGAAATGGAAGTTGGAAAGATCTAGAATTGAAGGAGTAAAACTTGACACTTTCTCTTTTCTGTTACAGTCAATCCACGTCACGCGTGACCGGTATTTTTGAAACTTGAATGGAGTTTTGAAATTTACATGTCAGTTTTGAACATCGCCGGCGAGATTTCAGAGTTCCTGTAGAAATTACCCGAGTTTATTGACGGTATAAAGCTATGAATTTTTCTTTACAGTACGGCACTCGGTAGTTCAAAACTAACAATCGTTTCCCGAGTGTTTTGAATTTTTTTGTTCAGTTAATGCGTCTATATCGGAAAGATTTCTCAAGATTCCATTCAAATACCAGACATTAAATCAAAGGCTCCTAAGAGCTAACTCATTCATCCATATAACCAAAATTGTGGTGAAAATGTGATCAGTTGTTGGAGATGTTGAAGCTACACTCCTTATCCCATGCAACCAAAATCGAGATTAACATTAAGGTCTCTAGCAGTAATTACAAAAAAATTTGTTGTTGGGTTGATTAATTGATATTGGGGTTTTACGAGATAGAAAATATTTTGCTATTTTTGTCCCATGAATGGGAGTTTGAGGAAGGAGACACAAAACAGAGTATTCACTGCAAAACCTGTTCAAGCAAGTAGAATGCTATATCCTAACACAACATCTAACTTTATTTTCCTCAAATTGAACAATACTTAATGTTAACAAGCTTAATCTACAAAATGTTTGAAAGTTGCTCTTTAACTTTATTTATTAACATAGTTAACACTCAGATGCAGTGATTAAATAGGAAAATATGCAATTATACATACTTTCAGGTATACCTGATCAAATCTTACATAGAACTGAAACTAAATGCTAGCAGTAATCTGCAACAGATAGTGGAAATCGACAAAAGGAAATGCAACCTCTATACAGTTCCTACAACTACAAGATTGAGGTTGTTATTTAATTGTAAGTAACAAGAACACAGCATTTCTTAACAACAATCAAGGAAGTGTTAATTTTTCTGTGGCAAATTGTATCTTCTTTATGGGTAGAAGTGTTGCACATATCTTGCTTGTATTTAGTTTTGTGACATGTGCTTTGATAGGGAAACTTTGCAAGTATAGTGACATTCTAAGGGCCTCTTGATATTAGCTCGGTAACCGGGACGAATTCTGGGGTGTGTTCATATGGGAATTTTCAGCCCGGTTTACCGGGATGAATTCAAGAAAGACAATCAAAATTCTGGAACATAAATTTGTATTGTTTGCAACTTTCAAAGCTTTCTCTACCCTTGTAACTTTACTAATAAAGCTAATTCACATACTTGTAAAGTGGAAATACTTCCAAGATCAAAACTATGCCACTTTGTTGGCCGCTATGTTTTGAGAGCGAAGCTATTTTGTTTAAAAACTTTCATCATTGTCACTGGGCTGGAGTGTTCATATGGGAAAATTTTCATCCTGGTTACCGTGATGTGGGCTGCAAAAACTGAGATCTCGGTTACTGGGCCTGCTCAGCCTCTGATATGAACACATCGATATTTTTACAAAGAAAAGAGCGGCGAGGCGAGATCTCGGAAACCAAGCCAGCCTGGTTTACTGGGCTCATATGAAGAGGCCGTAAGTATATCTCACCTAATCTTATATAGAGCTGAAACTAAATGCTCTAGGCAATAATCTTCAACGCATAGTGAAATGTACAAAAGTTAATGCCATCTCCGTGTAGTTTTTATGACCTCAAGATTGAGGTGGTGGTGATTCAAGTCTAAGTAACAACAACAGAACATTTTTCTACTACTGGTATATCTCATCTACCAGGGGTAATCTTATATAAAACTGAAACTAAATTTTAGGTGAAAAAAGAATATGCAATGTTTTTGCAGTTGCCAACTACCTCAACATTGAGGCAGTTGTGATTTACAATGCAAGTCTAAGTAACAACAATACATTTTTTAACAAAAGTCTTGGTACTTCTAATCATTGTCCTGCACAATTTGCATAGACAAAATTATTTTATCAGCATTTGAAATGCAAAATTTTATCTTTTTTATAGGCAGAAGTGTTGCGTATATCATTTTTGTATTTAGTTTTGTTACATCTTCTTTTATATTGTATCCCTCGGTACATGATAGTTTAGCAAAGAATTCTTTAAGAGGGGCACTTGGTGAGTAGTAACGTCCTATTTTCTCACCTTGCAAATCACCAAGTAAGAAATTAGCCGACAACGTTGCTGAAAAAAGTGACACGAGCATCATCTGTCCACAAGAAGTGCACTTCGCCATTTCAGGGTCATTATCGTCCGCTGCTGCGATTCTCCCATTGCAATTTACACAAACATACAGCTTGCTGATATCAGCTGCCAGGATTCTGCCCTCAATCTCTTCACTTTTTGTTTCTTTAGGCTTAAGTTTCTCAGCCTCCAATGCCATCGCTTCAGAGATCTTAATTTCTTCGTTGTATGGTGAAATAGTTGAAGACTGAGCGCACTGGAGATACGTCTTATTAAAATAGCCCACTCTCACATCTCCAAATACGTACGCCTGCCCTTGTGCAACCGTTTCTATCCCATCCTCCCAGATGGTGGCAGTAATTACAGCAGTTCCATCACTTACAACGAGCTCACACTTCTTCACCTCTTTGCCTGTGGAACGTGAAGTTACAGTCGTGGTTTGTCCTTTCGAAAGAACTCTAGCTTTAACCGAGACAATGTCGCCAACTGTCGAGTGCTGCAGTATCTGCTGAAGAGAAGGGTCTTTAGCAACTTGTCCTGTTACATCTTTCCAGCGGAATGACAAGTTCTTTGCATCTTGCACTTGTGAAAAGTTATACAACTTATATTCTTCGACATCAGGTTGAAATCTGCTCTTCTGTGGACTAACAGTCAATATTCTAACAGGCGTCTTCGAGGTCTGTTGATCTTTCAACTTCTTGTGTTTGTCTGGCGAGAAGCAAACGACGCGACTGACTTCCTCCTTTTCTTGGATTTTAAAATCAAAATACCTGTTTCCAGAGCTCGGAATCTTGATCTCTGAAACGGTATGGATATATCCCTCTATGTCTTTGTATTTTCGCTTAGTTGGACTGCCTGAACTCAACATTCTAGATGCCATATTGCGCGAAAGCACGAGGTCCGAAGGTAAAGCTTATTTATGCGCATGCGTAGGGTTTCCTTTTCGCGTTACCATGGAATCAAAGCGCGTTTTGGCCTGGGATGTAGAGAAATTTCGGGCAATCGAAAAGCAATGTATGTAAAATTAATATTTTATGTCTTGGGGCTGCCTTCGGTGGCCCCAGTTTAAGTCCTCCACAGTTTGTAAATAAGCAACTGGTCTTTCATTGGCAATTGGATTTTTTAACAAATTTCTATTGATTTACTTTGTTTTGTCGTTTGCATAGTAGTGCTGAATGCACAACAACCACCACAGAAAAAAACAGTTGCGGTTTTCTGTGTTTTTTATGTAGAGCTACACTGTATATAATTAATCTTTGTTATTTATTTACTTATTTATTTCTTTAGTTTTGTTTCACATCAGTGGTTAGCTTGTCAAACAATATAATTATTTACTTTTAGACATGCTATGTAACTGATATACAAAGTGCAACAGAGTATCATACTGTACATTAAAGTATTTCATGTAAAATGCAGAAAGTAAATGAATATCATCAAATACGTATATGAAAATTTCTTATTGAATGCTGTTGTAATTTTGGATGCAGCAAGGTATATTTGTTGGCATTTTCTTTTGTGAAAGCTTTATTATAACGAAGGATTGAATGATCAAAAATTTTGGTATAAATTTTTTTTTATCAGAGCTACATGATTAGTCCTGTTGAGTTCAGGAGCATTTTCTATGTATGGCATGAAGCCATGAATTTTTTAGTTTATATTACATGTAGTAGTATATGGTTGCCTTTGCACTCAGTTTGTAAATTAGGGAAAATTAAAACAATCATGTTTACTTCATGATTATCTTTCAATGCCAGATATTTTATCCTACAGGAATTTTCAGTGTGCTCAATGGATTGATTCTGTAATTATTGTTTATGACATTTGAGCAGGATGTACATATTGTGAAGTTATTTTCAATAACAAGTAAAACCTTCTGGAAAAGTCATGGCAGTGTGACATTCTTACTGCATTGGGCACATTGTTTCTTAAATGAGTTCTTGATAGTGTTCATTATTGCTCAATTACAGTGCATTCAAGGTAATGAAATCTTCCATGTGCTGCATATGCTCTTTTGCAGAGGATTAAATGGTGCTGGTTTGTTTCTCATTTGAGCAGTAGTTGAGGTTGCTAGGAGAGATCCTCACAATCTTGAGTTTTATTGATCTTTTTTTCAGGTGTTTGGACACAACATTAGTCTTTCTTTGTGTTAATATGGGCTCAACTTGTATTTTGTTTGCTTCATCTGTGTCAGCATTATCCTTCAGTGATAATGTGAGTTGTACACCAATATACTTGAACAAGGAATCAGCAGCACCACGATACTGTTGTCATCCATTGATTGTTTTTGGACAGTATGCTCATTTGTAGTTGAACATTTCAGCTGAAATTTAAAAGAGAAATAAGGTTAAATTTATTATCATAAAGGCATGAAATGAACTGGCTTTTGCACCCACAATTACAGTGCTCTACAGTGCTCTACAGTGCATTTCTGTATCTTACCTGTTGTAAGGACTCCATTTACCATGATAGGGATGTTTGGTAAACACCCCCAATGTTGTGCATAATGTGAATAGCGCTGTGCACTATTACTAAAAATAGATTTTGTCACATGAGATCCCATAAGACCCCCCGCACAGACTCAGACAAACATTGGGATGTGATAAAGGAAAATGTATGAGCGAGTACTGCCATAGCAATACCAAAAAGCGAAAAACTTGGTGAAATCGCGCAGTTAGCGTCCTAGATGGACCGAAATGGTAACCACCAAACACTGCTGTTGGGGTGAATGCAAAACAGACGTGAGGTATCCTGACAAGTGGCCGAAATCCCTCAAAAAGGTTGAGCAACCAGGGAAGAAAGTATTCATTCAATTTCCGAAACCAACGCAAGATATCGCGAAGTGCAAGCGTAGGCTAGCTGCTTGTTCGCGGGATTTCTTTACGGAGTAAAACATAACCAGTGTAAAAAGGAAAGAAGATAAGCCTGCGCAACTCCCACTTGCGTGTTTTAGCCATGTTCAGTTATAGTTTTGCTGTAACGAGTACATATGTCTTTTAAGGAACGCCCTCTCTCGTATGAGCGGCGCTCCCTGTAAATTTTCTTTTAGCGCTGTATTTTCTTCTTATTAAATGCCATCTATGATTTGGAGGATTTGCGGGATAGTAACTGAACGAAGCCACGTGCTTAAAGGGCCCTAGTCAGCCACACCTTTGTTTTTGTTTATATGCGAGAGTTTGACTATTATATTTTATTCGTAGCATGTCGAAATGAACGAAATCACTGTGAAACTACTAAAGATAATGAAACATACTTTCAGGAACATAACTTACAGTAAAGCATTAAGATTTCGCTTCACCATGCAGTATCAATAATTTCGATGGCATCGAAAATGGCGGAAGCTGACTAGGGTCCTTTAATGTCGCATGTTTTGTACTTTTATCTCAAAGGTCATGTCTGGGTTTTGTGTTCTATCTAATTAACCTCTTGCTGTTTTTTGTGTAGCGACTATCGTTCTTATGCCGTTTGTGGCATTTGGTTCAAATCATATCCTTACAAAGATAAAAAGAGAGGCTATACTGCCCCAAGACACTGATTTCAGTGAGTCTTGCGGCAGTATAGCCTCTCTTTTTATCTTTGGAAGGATAGGATTTGAACCGTGTAATAATCATTATCTTGCAGCTTTTATATTGCCGCGCCCGGCTATTTGCTTTTGTGGCAAGATGTTGTGTTACTCATCACGGTTATTTTTCTCTTGATCCTTTCTTTAGCATTATAGCTTCTTTAAAAGCTATACAATGCGTTAATTTGTGGGCTAAAGGCCGCTTTTGTTACAGCTGTGTTTTTTTATCGCTCCGCTCCGCTCTGTAACTGTGAGGTTTGTGTTTATGTTGCGGGAACTTAGTATTTTCCTCCTGTGTTTTGCTCACACCTTTTACTGAGGCAATTCTTCTGTGTTGCTCTGGCCAGGGGCTGCTACGAGTCATTCAGCCGTTAGTAAATTCTGTGGCATTTTAGGCAATGGTGAGGCAAGACCGCGGTTTCGATCCTAATCTGTAATCTTGTGGATCTCCGATTCCTGAGAAATGATAGAGATGAGTTCTCGCGTTTACCGCTTAATTTCAAGCCCCTGCACTTTAACCACCGTTTTAGTTGCTCAACTGTGTACTCCTCTGGTTCTCTTTTGAATTTAGACCTAGGAACGTCGTCTTCGTCGGTTAAAGACCGAAGCGAACTGCTCGCCATTCACATGTTCTTCCCTACATCTCTTACAGAATTCGACTTTGTTTGTCTGAGTCTCGACGGGGTGTAAAATCTCGTGACGTCATTAGTGCACAGCGCTATTGGTTTTGTGCAGTTTTCCATTCTTTATTGCGTTAACGATTACTTATCCTTAGCAACTGATTAGGGAATAGTATGGGATGAAAAAGTACAATGTCTCAATTAGATGTCAAAGATACAAAAATTGGTTTATGATCACTGAAATATGATTCAAGAACACCTGATGATGTTACAAGATGTGGTACATTTGTGTAAATATGATCTATCAGTGTGCGATAATCAGTTGTGAACTGTGTCATTAATGCTTTTTTCTCTGATGTATCTTCGAGCAAGTTTATATTAAAGTCTCCAAGAACAAGGGTAGGTACAACATTAACTAGTTTTGTATCATGAAGATGTTTTAGGGCATCAACAAGTTTTGTTGTAGTTACTTTGCTCTTAGAGCGATAGATACCAATGACATGCAGGTGTTAATTAGATGATTGGTAACCATTATTGTAATTTCTACTTGGCCGTAGTTAAATCTGTATGGAATTTGTGAACAAAGAATATTATTTGCTACATACATAGCAGTACCATAGGATGTTCTTACATTTGATTGGCTGTAGTCATTTCTGTATAGCTGAAATCTTGGTAAATTGTAGTCATCACTTATATCTGCTGTACAAAGCCTAGTTTCCACACAAATGTTAACATCAGCTTTTTGCATATTGTAGTCACTTTGCACATCATTAATATGTAAATGTAAAGATCTAACATTATGGAATATTACAGTGAATAGTGATAAACCAGTATTTTGAAGCGAAGCTCTCGGAGAAAGAGTTGTTTCAGTTCTTAGCCTTTCCATTTCTTGTGCTACATTTTCATTTACTTTTATCTTCTGCTCATTTAAATTCATGATATACAGATTTGAACTGTTTCAGACGCGACTTAAGCCAACATAATGCATATGCTCCTTTGTTGAAGATGGGAAATCAACAACTGCTGCATCTAAAGTGTCACCTTGACAACGATGAATAGTTTTCGCAGCTGCAGGTCTTAATGGAAATTGTTGGCGAAGAATTTGTACCTGGGTTTTCTTGTTAATTCTGAATTGTCTTGTGACCTCTAAAATTGGTGTCCAATTTTGTTCAATATTTTTGTTATGATAAAGATGACAGTTTTCTTGGCGTTGTTTTCTGCCAATGCCTGGATCAGAAAAAGACACCCATATTATACTGGGTCTGCTAGAGTTCTCAACCCTATAATCTATGTTTTCTATAATGCATTCTGCACCATTTGTCAAACCACCAGTAACATCAATATTGCTTGTTAAATCATATTTTGCACCAGTTGCTATTTGGACAAGTGAATATAAGCCCATTGTTTTAGTTGGGTCATCTGGTACTTTTGCTTTCATTTCTTTTTTTAGCTCATCAGAAATGTCTCCAATGACAATATCTATTGCTTTTATCTGTGCTTTACGAGTATTTGATGAGGTATATATATTGTTAATATGGGCATTGACAGATGCATTTGTAGTGAACAGATGTGTGATATTCTTTGGATAAAAGTTATTTACTTCTGAAATCATATTATGAAGACATCTTTGTTTCAAGGTTACTATGTCGTCCTTGGTATGCTTTCCTTCTCTTAAACGATTGAGCAGCTCTGCAAACTGCTTATCATCTTTTTGCCTCATTATCTGAGTTAGCTCAAATAAGGTGAAGTAATTTGTCCACAAGTTTGTTGCTAAAGCACCATAGCAAGTGTTTGGATTTTTAAATATCCAGCTATCGAAAACAGGTTTTAATTGGAACAAATCTCCAACAGTTAAGACACTTATTCCTCCAAATGGCTCCTTTGTGCCCATTATTTCTTGTAACCTTGAATTCAAGAAATTAAACATACCACTTCCCACCATAGATATTTCATCAATAAATAGTACTCTTAGTTTGGACAATTTTGTTCTTAATGTATTGAGCCTGTCACTATCAAGTTTACAGTAGTCAAATCCTTTATTGGCTGGCACTTTAAAAGTTGAATGTAAAGTGTTTCCATTTATATTAAAGGCTGCTTTCCCTGTAGGGGCTGCTTTAAGTACTTTAACCTCATCTGGATTTTCACCAGGTATACTATTGAGGTATCGAATCAGTGCTTCATACAATGCATTTGTAACAGTTGATTTACCAACACCTGCACCACCTGACAGAAAGAGTTTGAGAGGCTTGTCACTGGTTTTGATAGAGTGTAGTACATGATAGAAAAACTGCCTTTGTTTTTCATTTAATGAGCGTACCAGCTTATAATATTCAGAATCAGATAAACGCTTGATAACTAATTCTTCATGGTCATTGCATCTAGGAAATATGCCAATGTCATCAAGCAAATCATACTGGCTATGAAGCTTATTGTCCCCTGGATCAAAACAGCCAAACAATTCACTTGGTTTTTGTTTTTGTGCACAGTCTTGTTCATTATTGTGTTGTGTATTTGGTGCCACATTATCATGGTTGTCACAGTAATCATTGTTGAAATCGTCTATGGCTTTTTGTAACATTTTGTTATGGCATTCGTATTGCTGGCTGTTACGAAGGATAACATGGTTCAGTTGCTCAAATCTTTCTGCATAGTTGTCACAATTTGCTAACAAATCAGTACTTTTATTTCGCCATAGAGTATAAAGCATAAGCTGTTCTCTGTAAAAATTTTGTGGATCTATCTTTATGAAATCTGACAGAGCGGATGATTTTGGGCCTACATCGTTTTACAAGTTTAATGCCACCTCTCATGTTGTACTCATTTTTATTGGCACTTGTATCATCAATAGTATTATGAATCTCGTCATCATTATTGTCATCAGAATGGGTTTCTGGCACAAAATCATTTGAGCTTGTAAGTGGTACTTTATCACTAGTACTTTCGCGTACACAATTGAACCAGGCAGCAAAATCAGCTAAACAGAAGTTTTGTAGCTGCTTTGGTCTTCTCTGATAACGCTTAATAAGGTTGTCAGACTCTATTTCGGGTGAATTATCTGGTAGTTCTTTTAGTTTGTCAAGTGACTTTAGTAGAAAGGCCCTTTCATCTGGATTTGAAGTATTGATGAACTGAAAATCACGGGTTGATCTCCTCATTGGCATTTGTAATAACAAGTAGGCGGCTTCTTGAGCACTAATTTCTACAGCATTTAGAAATTTGTTGCCAATGTGTCTCACTTTGTTAGCAATATCTTGATTACCAGATTTAATTTGATCAGTTGCTTTTTCAAGAAGTCTGCTTATTCCTCTCTGCCCTTTTGTAATATAAGCTAAGATATATGTTGCACATGCATAGGGATCTAAGACATATTGCAGGTCCATGTTTGCTTGCCAAGCTTTCAATAGTGTAGTGTTGTAGTTATTTATCCTTATCTCTGAGGGCGTTCTCTTCAAAAAGAGAGTGTCGCGTTTTAAAGTATATCTTAAAGCCAATACGTAGTTTTCCTCTGTCAGTCGCAATTTGTCAAGAAATTCTTGAAAACTGATATCTTCCCCAAATTTCATCATGTCAAGTTCAGTCTTAATTCTTTCTGCACTTTCTTTAATGTACTTCTGTTTTTCTGGACAAAGAGTATCATAATCATCAAGTGGTCTCAATATCATAGTTTTCTGCATGGGTGGCAATGGAAAGTTGAACCTACAAACTTGATGCCCATTCTTTTTACATGTCTTTGCATGCCTGTGTATTTGTAAATTTACCAGATCTTCCATAGCAATACTTTTGGCATTTTTGCAAGTGACATATTTATCTACAAAATTAACAACTTCCTCTTCAGAGCTTTTCCCAGATTGTGGTGCATCTTTAATCCAAAAGAGAGCATGGATATGAGGACTGCCCCTTTGCTGAAATTCAACTCTATAAAAATAATCAGCAACATCTCCTACTGGGATCATATCACTTCTTAGAACATCACGAATAAAAAGTTGAACCATGTGGTCAAAGTTTCTTGCACATGTTACTGGATCTTTTTGAATAAGATTTGATTTTTGCTGCCAACTCATGTTTTTTATATCATCATCTGTGTATTCCTTCTTTTCAATGAGTCTTCCTAAAGCCTTAAGCAAATGTGTCCACCTTGTTTCTGCAGCTGAGAAAGAACAGAACTAGGTTGGGTTACCAAGTTGACGAATCATAGCAAATAAATCTTTCTTACACTTTTGGAAGTATGCTGGGCTCCCTCGTAAATTCTTAAGAACTCTGAAACCTTCATCAAGATGAACAAGTTTGTTGATGTAATCTTCTGACTTAAGTTCACCTGCTGTGTACTTTTTGCCTTTTGTTTTACACTTTCGTAAAGAAATGCAAGCAGTATCCTGGATTTGTTTAATTTGAAGTTTTTTAAGTTTATAAAATAAGTTAGGGACTGATTCTGCAGCTCTCCTGTCTTGGCATCGCAATTCCCACTTAGCAACAGTACTGTATGATAACGGTATCTCCCTATCTTTGCTGTCTGTTCTGCGTTTGCCACAAAATATTGTGGGAAAAGACAAAAATTCTGAATCTTTATCCATAAAAATGCCTAATGGTTTGTTTCCCTCACCTGGAGCAAAGCTTAAAATTTTATCAGAATTATCACAAATATCTGGTTCTTGCAATAAAGTGTCTGTTACTCCAGAAGGGCGCTCTTGAACCTCACACCAGCTATCATTTTCATTACTTTCTGGTTCAGAACTCATGTTAGTGCCAATGTCAATTATATTGCTTGCAGTATTACTACCTTGATCTTCATCATTTTTGCTACTTGTTTTATAGTTATCATGGCCTTGAAAAAATTCCTGCCAATCTTGTTCACTTATATGAGAAGTATTGTAATTTTGCCAGGAATCTTGTTCTTCAATACCTTCACTTTTAAACAACTCACTAGTACTGACAAGATATTTGGCTGCTTCTAATACTTTCATAGGTCTAACATTTTGAAACTGATAATGGTGCTTGTAACTCAGACTTCTCTTTAGCTTTATTGGAATAGTTTGTGACTCACTGATCGATCTAGGCAATATGTGGACCGTTGAATTTACATCACTTGGAGCATTAACTACATTGCCATGAATTAGAAGCTGACCCCCTCTTGGAAGTTCACGAATTTGCATGAAAGGGATGCGTGGTGATACAAGTCTTTCCTCCAATGGAGTCAAATCAAGTACTGCAGGTTTTTTAGGGAAACTCATACCATTTGCTTTTGAGCACTGGGGTAACTTACTTTCTTTTAAGTTTGAATGGCAAGTGCTACAGATCCATTCAGTATCATCAACACTTTTTAGCCCAGTAATACAAGACTTAACGAGTTTTTGTTGGCATTTGCTATAATTGTTTACATTGCACTTTGTGACTGATGACCTGTACCACAATTGATCACAGCAGGTACATATGTATTCAGGACCACACCTGATATTTTTGTGAAACTGGTCTATTATTTTGTTACTTGTGTCATTATTATTGTCAGTTGACATTTTTTTTGCTGTTGCATTACAAGTATTAGTGTTTGTATTACCTTTTCTAAGTTTGGCTTTGTCTCTTTTTCTTTTATTTTCTTTGCCTCTGAATTCAGCATTTTCCCGTTTCTTTTGCATTAGCTGTTTCATATAAATAAGCCTTGCGTTTTGTGTTTTTATTTGCTTCAGATATTGGTTGTGTTTTTCGTCTCTTAAGAGGGAATGTCTACTAAGACCGAGCGAAATCATAAAAAAGTGGCACATGATGAAAAAATCAAAACTTTGCATATTCCGTCCAGAGATACTCCATACTAGTTTAAAAAACGTGGTGGGATTTTTTTCCCGAAATATATTTTTTAAACCGGAAAAAATAGAAAAAACAGTGACGGCCACTCGTGAAAGCGTGGGCTCGTGAAATAAACATGGTTCACACCTTTTCGTAAACTTCGTTATGTTCAATTTGCATCAAAGAAAACCCAGTTTTTTTCTTAAAAATTTGCTTTTAAAGAGTTTATTAAGTATCCGAGTCCAAAAATACTTCAGTGGATGAATTTTCCTGGTCACGAGGAGCCACAAAAAATCTCAAAAATTCGCTCCCTCTAAATTCTGAATTTGGCGCACTTTTTTAATAGAAAATTTCGCGATCCGGTAAAACACTAAAACCCTTCAAATTTTGAATTATAGAATGAGGAAGTATCGTTCTAAAACTAGGTTTAAAAAATAGCTTCGGGCTTTTTACCAGCGCCGAGCATTAGCGGTCTCAGAATCACGAAAATCGCAATATCAACGTGTAAACAAACTGCACATGACTGCAACCAAACTAAGAAAAACTATTGAAATTTCATTTAGTTTACCTCGGCATTCGGCTTTAAACCACCAGTGAAAGGTCATGTTTCGCAAACTACTTACAATAAGGCATTGTCTAAATAAGATATTTAGTTGGGTTTGTATCCTTTCATTATTATATGGCCATCTTGATGTGTGAAGTCAACAGAATAAATTATCATCGCTCATTGCGATGGAACGACAATAACTCAAATGACTTACCATCGGACCACTTCTTTTCGACTTGAAGATCGTTTAAAATAGAGATGAGTTTGATTTTCGGGCTTTGAATCTCGAAACGATTTTTTTGGTTTCGAGCTGTCGTTTCGAGATCCGTTACTTGAAGCGAAAGCACTCGTGGATTAATTCAACTCTGTTTATGGCATATCAGTCACGCAATAAAATGTCACGCTTTTTAAATTCACGTGACGTTAGGTTTGACTATGTTGGGTAAAAAACACACGGGAAACGTGTGTCCTGACATGCTGAAAACGAAAAACAAATTAAAAACAATGTAATCTTTACCAAAGTGTGGACAGGACCGATGATTTATAGCCGAATGTTTTTATCATCTATACACACCAAAAGGACTGAGCCACAAAGCAAGCCTTGCTAAAGTATGATACTCTGCATTTTAATGAGGTGAAACCTTAGGGAACACTTTTCTTGTTAGAACCACTAAGTATTAACGCCTTGGTTTTCGCCTTCGTGCAAAAGTCACTACGGTCTCATCCCTGACTGTTCTCTTGAGGACAGGACAAAACAATCTTATCAGCCAGAAAGAAATCACTCCTCACTGCTGACATGCGCATCCTTGACAAAGAGAGAATGCAGTTTGTCGATGTATGGCTTTTTCCATCGAATTGTTACAGCTGAGAGGTCAATGCCAAAGGAAATACAAATTTCCTAATGGTAAATGAAAAATAGGGGTGGGGCAGGGGTGGGGTGAGCGTGTGCTCATTTTCCCGAACAGCGGCGCGTTATCGTCTTTTGGTTCATCATCCACCAGTACTTTCTTCGAAGCAAGGTGCAAGAAGAAACCTGCTGTTAAGGTTGCTAGCTACCTCAGCACACATCGATCATTGATCTTGAACTGGATCATTTGTCACAGCAATACATTGTAATAAATTAAATAATGGTTTGTTTCACGATGTAGTCACTGCAAGTGTCGCATACAGGGTCTGCTTTACTTCCGGTTTGCTGTCAAATAGGCCTTGTGAACTAGAACCGAGTCCTTCGTAACGCACTTGACTTGAGTATCCATATCATATCTAGTCTGTTGCTCTGTTACTGACTATGCTGACCACCGGTAAGAGCGTGGTTTGTCCCGCAAGCTTCTCCGCATAGTCGACTGAAGCTCTGTCAGAGGACTTCTCGTCTCGCGCTCTAGGGAGTGCTGGTGTCGGCCACATGACAACCGCTTCCATCCCGTCTAGCTGTCATATGACGTCATTATCCGTTGCGAACCCCAGAGGAGACATGCTTGAACGTACTATCTCTCCTCGGAGTCTCATAGCCGACATTGCCATGCCTTTTATACTTGTGAAGCTATGGAGGGGGATTCCCTCCCCCTCTCCGTCTCCGGAAGACAAAAAAGAAAAAAAAAAGGAGTTCTAGATAGGATTTGAGCTATGCTGACATGCGAAGGAATATACCATGTATACTGAATCGCGCACTTTGGTTTTCGGACAACCAAAATTGATTACTCTTCAGGTCGCTCTAGGACGTCGACCCTTGCAGCATCTTGGTTGATAGAGCGCCGGTCAATGGGCCTTCCATGACGATGTAAAGATTTTGCCTTTGCTTGTTTCACAGTCAATGCAAACTCCTCTTTAAGTTCGTTTAGCACATCAACGGTGTGCTGCGACATCAGAATGTTAGAGAGCTAGGCGACGCAGCGTGTCTGGTGAACGTATTGCGCGAGAGAGGGCGCCTGTCTCATGTGGTGTTATTTCTTGGCATGTACCTGACAGGAGCCACCCCTTGTCCACCATCAAAGTTCGTCCGCTCTCATTTTCCGATGAGCGTTTTAGCTGAGACCTAATAGGGCTGACGTCTGTAGATGCCAAGTACGAATTTAGTGCGTCTATAGACCTAAATGTAGCTCTTGATGTGATATAATTAAGTTATTTTATGTTCTGAATCTGAACTGTGCAAAAGGACGAGCCAAATTAAGGGGCTCCTATATTTTTTTGCGGCCGAGCCTTTCACACCTATATTTTAATTCTTATTATCGTTTCACACATACTGTGTACTATGAGTAGAACCCCCCCCCCACCCCACCCCCCCCCCCCCAATCCTCTCGGGCTCGATCCAATGCTTACAGTTTTCTGGTACTGTTTTTGGTGTCGCCTCGGTAGCTTCCGCGATAGGCCCGCGGTCACGGCATATACCTATGCAAAAGATTGCTAAGCTCACTTATTGATTTATGTAGTGATTAGTTCAAAGTTCAAAACACCAGCGATGTCCCCTAAAATGACGACTGCGTGGGTCCAGGCTACGTTTGGATTGCACTGTTTCCAAACTAAATTGGCCCATTGTTCGCAAATCAGTTACAGAGGAGGCCAGCGTATAGGACAAAATTAAGGTGTACTTACCAATTCAAGAGCCCAATGGACTCAGTACACCGGTTTGTCGCAATAAAGCTATGGACTCCGACTTGCCTATCCCACGGTCTGCTTTTCTCACCATGTCAGTATTGCAGTATGTTAAGAGAGCCCATGCGGATCTCGTCATTGGTTACCACCTCTGCACCGGCCAATTTCCCACTGAGATGCGGATAGGTAGTCCGTTTTCGTGGGAGTCCAGTCAGGCGCTCGGCTCACGACTCCGTCGCCTTGTTGGTCACTCTTTCGGTGTATATTAAGAAGACGACTTGTGGCAAGTCTATAATGGTCTACACAGAAATGTAGCGGAAGAAAGAATCACGCGCGCGCTAGGATAAGCTCAACTTCGGAGTAAACATCACTTATTCGAACATTGCTAGTGTTGTCCCGAAACGTATTTGTCCTGTGAAATTTCACGATGTATGCATTAAAGGGCCCTAGCCAGCCACGCCTTTGTTTTTGTTTATATACGAAGGTTTGGCTATTATATTTTATTTGGAGCATGTCAAAATGAACGAAATCACTGTGAAACTACTAAAGATAATGAAACATACTTTCCGGAACACAAAGCAATAAGATTTAGCTTCACCATGCGATATCAATAATTTTGATGGCATCGAAAATGGCGGAGGCTGACTAGGGTCCTTTAAGTTTGTTGTTGTCTTAACAGTTTTGCACTAGAGTTGCACCAACGAAAGATTTGAACGGTTTACTAAAACACTTTTTTTCTGTTTGACCACCTTGTCAGATAATTGAAGCATCCGCAAATCTCACACGCTGATTTCACCCGGTCACAACCGAAATGGCCGTAAGAATGATTGAAATTATCAGAAAATTCTTTAAACGCAGCGTAAATACAAAAAACTACGAGTGTTTTGTAATATGGAAATTTTGTATATTTGGTAATCGTCCCAGCATCATCAATGTGTGTCCATCAGGTGCGTGACGATCAGTTTCAATCAGAGCAACGGCGGTGTTTATAAGAACACAACAGATCATTGTAACCAAGAGAGCTTCATCCTCTCTTATTGTAACTAAAATAAACACATTAAAAAATAATAATAATAAGTGCTACAGATCAGAGAAAATTAACGATTAAGCAGAAAACTGAACTTTTTTAAAGATCTTGTTAACGGAGAATTGATGCACCCAACCCTTTTTCAGGTACATTGTGTACTGTTATCATCAGTGATCACGGAACTCCTTATCTGTCTGTATATCTTTTATCTTGTTTATAGCTGTTATTTTGGCAAACCGACACATGCGAAAAGAACGAACGTCATTCTGGTTGAGAAACTAAAAAAGTTCTCGTTAAGTCACAATTTTCTTATATCACCTTATACCGGTATCTGTTCAATTTCCTCTCGTGAAAACATCATTCAAGTAATTATTTTTGCTGAATAAACCATTCAAGCACACGCCATGACCGTCGTGAAATATACAACCTGAATCGAACATCACTGTTCACGGAGAAATTCAAAAGCAGCGCTAATGCGTGAACAGTCACGTTTGCATGTTCAAATAACTTTAAAGGAACTAGTTTCAAACGCCCTGAGGTTTGGATTTTTATTTATTTATTTATTTATTTTTTTTTTTCGATTTTGGCCATACACTGTATGTAAGAAAACCCAATCACTCCGAAGGAAGCCGTTGCGTGACCGAAACAAGTACAGTCAAAACAGTCGAAGACGGAAGATTATAAAGTCCGGCGGTTTCTGAGATGACTGTGGAGAACTTTAAAATTATATATTTCTGTTAATATTTTCTATGAGCCGACAGGGTTTTGTTACTGTCAAAGGATTTTTGCCCCTTCAATTCAGTGGCATTTGCCAAGTGACGTGAATGCAATACCAGAAGTCATTAGTCATTGAAGGAGATCAATTATCAACCCTTCGAGCTATGATGGCTTTGTATGGTACATTAAGCGAAGAAACTGATACTTAGATGACATCTTATTCAAGGTGAGCTAAATATGAGCTTTCTGTTGTTTGGTCCATCGTAATATTGAGGGAAACAAGAGAAAAATCACAAAAGTCTTCGGTGATTTTGACAGAAACATCTTTATCGCTTACAGTTGTTGACAGATAATGTTGCAATTATCGGGATTTTGAGAGCGTTAGTTCTCAGCGCTGATAGAAAGCCCGAAATTGATTTTTAAACCTGGTTTTAGAACGGCATTTAGTCAATCAAGAATTCTAAATTTCAAGTGATTCGGTGTTTTACCGGGTAGGGAAACTCTCTCCTGAAAAAGTGCGCCAAATTGAGAATTTCGACTGAGCCAATTTTAGTAACTTTCGGTACCTTCCCCATGACCTTCAAAACTAAAGCAGAGATCTATTATTGGCCTCAAACGATTCGTAAACACTTCAACTGCACATTTCCAAGCTTAAAATGAGGTATTTTATCTATGCGAATTAAACAGAGCGAAGTTGAGAGAAGGTATGGGACATGTCTATTTTGAGTGCTTTTATAGACACTTGGGCCCGGAGAGATTTTATTCAAATTTTCTGGGTTTAAAAAAGAATTCCGAGAAATCAAAACCACCACGTCACTAGAGCTTCCATAGGGTATCCTTAGTCAATTTGTGAAGGACTTTCATTTTTTATCATGTGCCACCCCTCGCTCGGTGTTAGTAGACATTCCCTCTTAACGTTTTCAATTTCTGTATAAGCAGTATCTAGCCTCTTTTTTCGGATGTAATGCCTCTTGCGTGTTTTTTGTTTTTCTCTTGCTTGTTCATTGTCCATTTCCGTATGAGCAGTATTTTGTCTCTCGCTTTGGATGTAATCCTTCTCACATGCTTTTTGTTTTGCTTTTGCTTGTTCAGCATCAATTCTAACTGCATAAACTAACTGTTGATCTTTATAAAAATAATCATTTGCCACCTGTTCTTGTCTGTTACATTGCAAATTTAAAAGATTTACAGTAGAAACATAATGACATTCTCCTTTGTGACCAATAAAAACTTGGGTTGAATTTCTCTGAGTGTTGACTGGATGGATAACTGTTAGTGGAGAAAAGTTTTCAAATGATTCTGCTATGTTGATTGTCAGATTAAGACAATTAGCAACTGCTTGAATTATTATTCCATCAGCCCATGTTCCTTCTCTTGACATATCGTTGAGATAATCCTGCCATGATCGTTCAGTATTGCTTTCTATAAACAGCTCTGGGTTATGCAATAAATACTGCATTCCTTGGCTTCGTATATGCAAATGGTAGTCGGGAGTCCCAAACAACTGATGTGATAAAAGATGTGATATAGCATGAAAGAAACAATCGCCTGCACCTCCAACATCAATAGCAACTCTACCAACTTGAGACAATCTCGATTCTAGTAATGAGACTGGGTTGGCTACAGATAGGCAATTTGCATTTCTGTTTTCATTGCACTGATTGGTCGGGCCAGGATTTTTCTCTACATCACCACTAAGTGAGACAATACGACTCAACACCCATAATGCTTTTAATCTGGAACATTTCAATCGAGCTAAACCAGTCATGTTGGTAATGTAACTAACCACAGGAACTTTCTTGTGTTTAGGGCTTCCGATTTGCACAAAAACTAAATAAAGGCACTGATTAGCACCGTAGCTATATTTTACAGACTGTTTGGACTGTTTGCATTTATGTGTGATGCAAAACAGGTCATAAGTTAGCCTGTGGTACACATGACTTTTTCTGCTGAGATATTCATGGAGTTTCGATGACTTTGGAACGATTTTGAGGGCATGTTTTCGCAATGACTGTCTCACTTTTCTACTCTTTTGCAAAGCGTTTTAATTGCATTGCAAGTATTCTCGAGAGGGCTCTGTCTCTCGACTTGCAAATTTTACGGGGCTGGCTTGAATTGATAAATAGGTGAAAGCGAGATCTTCTAATCATTTGTTTATTTACATGTACCTGCATTGTTTCCTTGATTTGTTTGTCAGCGTGTTCGTCACTGCATATACATCCTAGTGGAAGAGTTTTCGGTCCACTATCATTAAGTTGACTTTGTGAATCATCGTTTTGGTACCAACAAAGGCAAAGAAACGAACGTACATTACAAGCGATGGAGTTAAACTTCTCCTGTATGTAGCTGATAAAGCTTTGCATTACACCATAAATCTGCATCTTAACAGTTTTTAAGGTAAGTTTGTTTGCCAGTTTGATAGCTGGGCCTTGTACGGCAATCTGTATTACACATGTACGCGCGACCGTGGAACCTGATCGAAATTTGCGCTGTAAAAACAGATTTAGCCAGATTGTAGGTCGCTTCACTTTTTATGTATGTGTTGTAAGTTTTAAAGCAAATGAAATAATCGTCAACAGAGAGAATTTACTTACCGAAATGACGTGTGAAAGAGAGTCAAATATTCCTACCAAAAATGGCTTCCTTCTCTGGCACGGAACACGAGGCGATGAGACCCAATGGACAAAAACAGCCCCTGGAGGGGACGGTACGTACGCGGGCTCATTTTCGGAGTAAAAAGAATGTCTTGGACTAATTTTATTTACTGAATACCCACCTTAAAAATATAAATTCCCTCACGGTGTTTTGCAATCATTTAATCACGGTGTTTTGCAATCTTTAATTAGGCTTGTTTTGTTTGCTATTCGTGGCAAGTTGACTTATTGGTCAGCGGTTGCTCAAATCCAACCAAGTTTTACGTCACTTCCGCTATTTTCGCTAACGACGTCACATCCGTCTACGCAGATTTTGCTAACGCCGTTTTGCCCATCTCTGCAAAAACTCATCCATTGCTTCGCAAGCTCCGCAATGAATGAGTTAAGAAAAGGAATTCGAATGTTCATTTCAATGTCGGAAAAACTGGTCACGCGTGACGTAGACTGAGTGTTAATGGTCTCTGCTTATAGCAAAACATCCTAAATGTGTATTGAGCTTTATGAGTGGCTCCAATTTTAAGATATTTATGTTTGAAAACAGTTCAAATAAAGCGCAGATCTGTGAAAAAGTTCCCACTTTGCATAAATCGAGTTATGTTAAAAAATGCCCCTACAGATGTTTCTGTTGAATTGCAAGAGGTTAGAGTATATGGTTGTGGTAACTTGAAGTCGTACAAAACGTAACACGTACATAAATATATGCTCCTGCTTCTCAACTCTTCCTCTGCCTCCATGTAGTGTTTGAAACACGCAACAAGATTACAGCTTATGACTGTTCCTGAAAAGTAGACAGTGAACAGGATCAGGGGAGGGCACAGGGGAAGGGAAAACTCGGTGAGCGGAGCGAGGTCTAGACTAAACTCGATTTATTTCCTCCCTATATCCCCCCCCCCCCCCCCCCTTCTTGAGAGCCTGTTCACAGTCTTACGTGAAAAGCTGATCTTAGCAAGGGCAATTGGAATCCAGAAAGAAATTGGAACCACGCATTTCCTAGCTTTAAAAGACGTAACAATGTGTAAAAACCTTCAATTTAATGTAATCACAAGCTTTCAATTCAATTTCAACAACAGTAACACGACCAAAATACTCAAAGTCTTTGACGAAACAAGTCAAGATGGCGACTCAGTTCAGTTCTTTTTGTCTCAGTTCATGCTCAATAATGTTCGCATGCTGATTTTTCTTGCGGGCTCAAGGTTAGTCATTCAGCGGATTCCACACAATGTTTGGGTTTTTTTTCCAAATTTAAGCTTAATTTAAAATGCGTAGTTACCTTTAATTTTCCTTTTGGATTGAAACAGACCTTGCAAAGATTTTTTTCATTTATCGTCATATACCGCGAAAAAAAAACCCGTTGAATAAGTAGTTTAGTAGCTGCACCATCCCGAAAACGTTCCTGGCAACTTCGTTCCCAAGATCTTCGCGATATTCAAAATGGCGGTTCAAGTAAAGCAGCCGAGACGTGCCGCATTCTGGGATCCTTTCCAAGTAATCATCACCAAAACTTCGCAAATTAAATTTTAAATACTAACGAATATTATACAGCTAGTAGAACTCGCTTTACGGACACCCGGACATTACGGACAGTTTCGTTTGTCCAGACGAAAAGCTTATACCGCAAACTGCAGCATAAAAGCTCTGGACTTATACAACTTCGTAAGGGTGTTAGGTGGGCTAATAAGGGGCTTACAACCGGAATAAAAAATAATAATTAACACTAACAACACAAACGAAACTGCAACTACAGTAAAGCATTGAAAAGTTAGTTTTTACGAGAAAGTTATACGGTAGTTATATAAACAGTACATAGTATAAAGGGAGTAATAAACTTATTGTTCCGCCATAAGTTTTCCAATTTTCTGTTTGAAGTAGTACAGAGTTCTGTGAAAGTTCTTAATATCACTCGAAACAGGGAAAGTAAGAGGGAGGCTAATATCCGGGGGGGGGGTGGGGTTTATAATGGGATGTATTTTGTGGTTTACAGGTAGATGGGTCTATAAGCGGGGGGGAGGGGGTCTTATAAGCGGCAGTTTACGCTATATTTCTCTTCCAAGCGCTTTTTTTTAATCTAAGTATCTGACGAATCACTTTGTGGTGTTTACTGTGAGACAATTGGAAAATTAAAATCCTTGGACGATCTGAACTACTGAATCATACATGGTAGGTTAGTGACTGGTAGAATTAAGAATCCACATCAGATTCATCCATGATTTATGAACAAACTGTTTCTGCCAGTCCTGACAAACCCTTAATAAGATCATTGTACCACTGAAGGGGAAGGTGAGGTGTATGATGTGAGACGCGCTCAAACAACCACTCAACTCTACAAAACTTTGATTCGTTTACACCCTTATTGCAATAGTATTGAGAGTTTTTGTTGTTTCTCTTTCCTTCACGATCTATCCAGCAAGTGTCTGTTCTAAACCAACTCGAAGAAGAGTAAAAATACACCCAGACAGGACCCCCGTGGTATGCGCCAGATCAAGCAGGCCTCACGCGATAACAAACCCAGAGCAGCTACAAACTGTACCACCATATTTTCTCTACTCGACCTTTCGTATTATACTCTACAACTAATGAAATGGAAAGTTAAAAAAAAAATAAAATAATAAAGTTATTTGTTTATATATACATGAAATAAAATGAGCAACTTTATTTTCCAAAGCCGTGAGAGTTGGAGCACATTAACAGCTCTTTCCGACAATAATACAAGCCCAGTAGTCGATCCCTTTCTAACCTGTTGTGTAGCGTGAAATAATGGCGGTGTCATTTCTTTCCGCTGGTTTCAGCCATCGTTTTATCACTCACCATCCCCCCCCCCCCCCCCCAAGACATCCTTATCCTCCCTGCTTTCCGCGAAATGGATAAGTGACCCTGACGATGCATACTTTCGTGACTGAAAATCCTTGACTGTTGTGAAACAGGAGTCCAAAAGAATTTACCCGGTGAATGACCGCATTTTGATGACACTGGTCTTTTACTTTCTAGGAAATGTGGAATTTGATTTAATCGAGACCAAGCAAAAACCTTCGGCTAAATGGCGGAATTTTCGTAAACGCCCTCGTCAAATTTTACGCGGATATGCTTTTCTTGATTTAACTTGAAAAAGCTGAATCGTCTAGTCATTTACGTTTAAATTGCAAACATTTTCGTTAATTTAGGTCTCAGAGTGGTGATAAGACAACTCACCCAGAAGTTTTGCAAAGAAAATGCAAAAATATAGCCCGAGAAAATACCTAATTTCATTCCATCTCGACTCAACTAATCAGAGTGGGAGAGCAGTCCATACTGATGACATTGAATTGTCAATATTTTTCGCTCCATAATTTTGTATTCGGAATTGGTAAACTACGAAAATCATAAAAGCGCGTCCAGTCCCTTTATGATGTCATATTAACTGCTTGTCACTCACGCGCCAATCTTGTTCCCAGATAACGAGGGCCCTGGGAACGAGATTGCTCACGCGCGCATAACAGCGTCGAGAGCAATCAGCTCTTATATTTAGATATTCCGCAATACCGCACCTTTCTCCTCTTTTTGCGCATATCTAGCGTAGATGCGAAGGCTATGGGTTGAAAACATTCTCGCACACAGTGCTTGCATAGCGAGGAAGAAAACATGGGTATAGAAAAATGTCTAGAACGATCGGTAATGACATTCTTCTTCCTCTGTTGTTAAGGACGGTTTCTCCTATAACAGAAATGTTTTTGGCCAGTTTATGACAATCCCGTTGGTTGAATTAGTGCGCACTATCAAACCGAGGCACCATCCTGACAACCTGGCCCCCATCCTCGGTGACCCAGAGGGCAATGGTGGGGGAGAGGAAAAATTCGATGGAGTTTTTTCGACTTTTTCCCTCGTCCCCACTATCTCCTCCTAGGTTTCCGAGGATGCCTCGTCCTCAGGGTCCTCGTGCTACTCAAAATGGCGATCCGGGTGAAGCATGTTCAAGCAGCCGTGAAGTGCCGCGTTCTGGGATCTTTTCCTGGTAATCAACACAAAAACTAAGCAAATTTTAAATACTACCAAAATATTATACCTGGAGCCATAATCCCCTATGGCTCCTGATAAACCTCAATGGCTGACACCACAAACTTCAATCTCTAAGCGCTGTAGATCCAAACGAATTTTACCGTGTGGTAAACCTCGTAAAAAGACACGATTGTGTGCATTATCCTCCGGGGGAATCTTCGCTTATGCCGTATTCGCCCGCGAAGTGTTTGCCGCGTCTCGATTGTCTGCCTCAGGGTCTACGAGGATGAATCATATCTGTATTTAACGCTTGTGGCAAGAAAATGGCTTACTGCCGCTGGATAGTACAATGATCATTTAATACAGCTGCGATGGATAAACCAACGTTCTTTGCGACTCTGAGAAAATTGCTGATGACATTTGACTGTCACTGAGGCCACGTTGCCTGTGTTCTTGTATGTTTTCGTTTTGAGAAGTGATTGGTTAACCCTTTGTGATCAGCTTGTATTTTCTCCTTACAAGGCCGCTACGTGATTAAACATACTGGCCATGAGAATAGAGGAAATGATCAGGTAAAGTAAAATTCCTTGATACTTAAACGACTTCTCCCAACTTATATCGTAAGTCATATATGGGCATAGTGAGTAGAATATACGTTGCGATCAGTGTTTAGGCTTAAAGGGGTCATTAATAGACGCAAGCAAACGCGGGAACGAGATTGATGAGTTGAGACAAAACAAAACTGTACTCTTGTTGGGACTTTTAAAAGGTGAATCCAACAATTTCAGGGGGGTTTTTAAGGGGGTTAGTTTCTAAGCAAACTGTGATGATGCGTCGGTGGGGAGTGGAATGCTGCTAGGCATTTCCTTAAATATGATGTAGTCAGTGTGAAATGTAATTGTAATGACTTGTATAGTTTGCTCATATTAGCAAATGTGATCAAACTCGTAGTACTGAACAAGTTTGATGAGATTACAATTGTGATCAAACTCGTAGTATTTATATTTAACAAGTTTGCTCATACTAGGAAATGTAATCAAACATGCTTATTCAAGCAAATATGACAAAAATGAAAAATGTTGAACAATTTTGCATGGGGTAGTTAAGTTGATCAAACTGTTCGATTGAACAAGTTTGCAAAGATTGGTAAACGTTGTCATTGAACAAGTTTTCTCTGTATACCAAGTATACACAGTACAGTATATGATCGATCATTATGCTCTCGTAATCGTGTTAACTTTTCTCGTTGGATATAACAGGGTAGGGATCAATATTATTAGCAGATAGTAATAGATTATTATATTTCGTTAACAATTCAAGTACTGATCATGACCATTCAATAATGCTATAGATAATTTTATTCATGCCATTGACCAAATGGCCAATAGGACAAACAAAACAAAAACAAAACTGCAAGCACAGGTTATAGAATGATATATAAAACATTCAATTTTTCCAATGTCTACTTCCTTTGATCATGAGATTCTAAAACACACTATATTATTTATGGCTGCTATAATCATAATAACAACACGATAATAATTATTTTTTCTGTTATTAGTATAAATATGTTGGCATCCTCTCATATTTTCTAAATGGGCGTTTTGCGCTATCTGGTCACTTGGTAAAAATTCCGCCATACCGGATGGCAAAAAAGGGTGGCTTCCTCCACTGGGACACCGAGAACAATGGGGAGTCAAGCTTGACACGTTGAAATTTCTTTGTGTTCGAATCTACCACATTCTTTTGGCATCAAGTGCAAAGGATTTTGTACCATGTGACCAGTTAGTGCAAAAGGCCCGCCATTAATTACTTTCTAGCAGTTTGTTTGTGTACCAGGAAAAGTGGATAAGCTATACGGAAATTTGCAGTTTTGCATTGTGCTTAATGTCTTGAATCCATAATGCAAGGGATTTGTGCAGTGCTTGCCGGCATTTGCTATTGCTGTAAAACATTTAACTTCGACGTGGTGCGCAAATCTGTATGGCATTTGCACATGCACAAACTGAACAGAAGCAAACTTGTTTATTTCCGTAACATTTACTTCAAGAATTTGTGTCAAATTTATAAGTTTGCTACGGATTTGCATTGCTCCAATTGCGACCGAGTTGAATAAATGCGTTTTTTTGTCCATTGTCTACTTTTATTCGGCATTAAAATTTTACTACAATAGCTACCACTAAAACTAATATATAAATGGCACTTACAATGTAAGATACTGCTGGCCTGGTGTTATACATAATTAAGTGCCGTGTAAATAAGCGGAAGCATTGTTTACAGCCAGCTCTGTAGGTTCCAAGAGAGTTTGCCTGCCAACTCGCGGAAGGCTATTTCAACGAACTGCCCCAAAAGCTCTTAGTTTCCAACTGAGTTTCGTAAGTCAAATCAAAATAATTATTCTTGCCAATTGGCACAACCACGAACAATGGGGAGCTTTAGCAAAGACGAAGCCGATGGCAGTGAAAACGTCACGGCTATTTAAATGAATTCGCGTTTTTTCAAACGTCGTCGCAATTATTCCAGCTCGCTTTAAATGTCAAATGTAGGTGAAATTTTCTGGAGTTGAGTTCTTGGAGACCGCGCCCAAGTTTAGAAATAGACAAAAATTCGTCGTGTGTGTTTGCCTCCTCCATAAAACGGTTTTGCCTCTCTTTGGTTGATAAAGCCAGTAAAACAAAACGAAGACAAACTGAATTACCTTCGACGTTCAATTGAAAACCACTCATAGTCATATAAAAGAGTTTATTCTGGAGATAATTGCCCGCTTATAATATCAACAATAAAGGATAAATGTAAGGTGCAACGAACGACCAGTTATACATTTTCACAGTGAATTTACATACAGAGCGCTGATCTGATTTAGAACAGTTTTTGCTTTATTATCTGTAAAACAATGCGTGTTTACTCCGACTTTTTTTTTCTTCATTCCAAAAACCCTTGCTAAGATCTCCATAGCCATCCGAACTGCGCAAAAAGAAAAACGTCCGTGTTACCAGCAGGCACCGTCCTGAACCACATAAAGGGGATGCGCTCAGGAGCAGAGACATAATCCTCACTTTTTTTACAATAACTCTCAAAATTCCCGCACGATGATTGGCTCGTAGCTAATGTCTATAAGATTTTATAACATTGGGCGCGTGCTTTCCCGTCTAATTCCTATTGGAATCATCAGTCTTCAACTTTAGCGTGCACAACGTAAACATCGCGACGAATCGAAACCCTAGTTGAAGCCTTCAACTTTGATTTCAACATTTAAGTACTTAAAAATTCGAAAATGACAGCCATATAAATACTGATAGTTAGGTATAATCGAAACTGGCACGTTTTCCGTGTTATTTTAAAAATCGTCGTCGATTTGTTAATTAGAAGATATTTCAGTGAGTGTGTTAAACGTTTCGTATTGTAATCCACAGTTTAAAACCAGTGGAAACATCCTTCTTTAAAGCTGTTCCTGCTGAAGAACCTTGTGGAACTTTCAACGTCCCTTACAATCGACCTACCATTATTCTACAAATGCTTTGGTCCAACACGTCCACATTTTTCGGGCGTACGACCTAAAATCTTCCGAACCAGACCTGAGTCGTGGAATTCATTGAAGCTGTGCAGCGGAAATCTTTGTTTATTGTGTGGTAAAATCCGAAGTTACCTTCGTTTTTTATTCCTCCCCCAAGGTCACAACCTTTGGATGGACCGTAATAGCTGTCGAGATGAAGAGAGTGCAGCGAACTGTACCCACACAACACTGTACAGTTGGAACATTCAAGTCCATGAACATTCACAAACTCTGTCGATAGGCAGAATTCATCGTTACTGGGTGCCACCAGAATATCCAAGTTGTCCAGAGACACTCTCCAGTAATCACGGTAATCCACTCCATTTGTCGGAAAATTACAAGTGGCTCGCCAGTGAGTGGAGACATTCCGGATGGACTTCATACGGGACAATGACAGGCGGTAGCTGTTCCATTCGGGTGCATCTTGGTTGATTGGGATGTCGTGCAGATAGAAGGCTTTGCCCTTGAACACAGCGGCATTGTTCTGCAAGGATTGAGACTGGATCAGGGTCCATGCTGACCCTGGCTCGGACGCAAAGTCGCAGAGGACTGGAAATGGTTTGTTCTGTTGGTACATAACAGTGTAGGTGCCATTGGTTTTCTCTTTGTTAAAGATCATGACGTCTTTACAGGATCGAGGAGGCAGCGCGATTTGGCACCTGTGTCCAGTGTATCCTGGAGGACATGCGCATTTGAATCTTCTTTTGGTGACATCACACACTTCAGTACACGTGCCGCCATTTTAACAGGGGACAGTTCCACAGCACTTGTTTTGGCAGGTCAGTTTTGAGCAGGATTGGCGCGCAACTCCCTGAGAAAAATGTTTCGAATTAAATTGTTATTGTTGACAAGTATATTTAAAGCATTAATTGAATATACGATATCTGCAACTATGAAGTGAATATATGAAATTCATACATTGCGCTGTCTAAAGGGTGATTTACACGGTATGACTTTGTCGCATGCGACAGGCCTACGACACGACTTGTTTCGTGTAAAACAAACCTACAACTCGCTTACAACTGTCGTGCACGTAACAAAAAATGTTGTAGGATTTAAAAACATGTTTTAAAATGCTACGGCAACCGTAGGTATAGGCAATGGTGAGTCACGAGAGTTGTGTGCGAGGTTTTGCACGACGCGAGCAGCGCGCGCTCCAGAAATCGCATGCGACAGTCGTAAGCAGTCGTAAGTTGTACCGTCTTATTCGGCCTTAAGGGTGCGTTCGATTAACCCTACTCCGGAATAGGAATAAGTACAATTATTACCAGGAATCTCTCATGAAAGGTTTTTGGAGTTACTGAAATACAGGATGGCTCTTAAGTTGTCGTTTATCACAGAAAGTTTGAAGATACGTCTCCCAAAATTTGCCTAAAAAGAGAAATCTAACAGCTATAGGTGGTTTGCATTGTAGCCATGTTGGTGTACAAAACAAAAGAAAATTTGTTCATGTAGATTGCATAAAAATGGAAGTTAAGTCCCAGAGGAGAAAAATCTTATTGTTCCTGTACAGCAACAAAGCCGCCATGACGTCACATGCAACCAACAATTCCCCTTACTCTTAGTCCATAATCAACAGAGAGTGTGAGTCTGTTATCAAACGTTTTTATTTAGTAGTAAAGACAGTAGGATATTAACATCATACCATCCGTGATTTTTTGTGTTTTTTTTCCTGGTTTGTCAACCGTCCATCTTGCCCTGCCTCCTGGATAACTAATAATCGAATACTTTGCGCAAAGATATGAGCTTTATTTTTGAGTGGTAAAAGTAACATTGCGCGAGTAAAATATTGTTTTTAACACAAGAAAATTAAATTCATAGCGGAGTTCCGCGCGGGCCTTCCCCATTTAATTGATTAGAGGTTTTGGTAAACCCATAAATGCGAAAAATTTTGGCTTCGGCTATGACGTCACTTTCCGACCGTGCATACGTACGTCCGCCCCTCTATGTAAGCCATTGTGAAATTCCACACTCAACTCGCGTTTTTTCGTAGGGAAGTTGCATCGCCAACTGCGTTTTAGAAAGAAAAATAACAATTTTTGAAGACGACAAAATACAAAGGCAGTTTTTGTAACCAACAGCGGGGAAAGAGCAAGGCGACTACTAGCGGGAGAAACAAATCGACTGGCACATCATCACAATATTGAAGTGAAATCATTTTACTTTGATCCGGCGCGAAGAACATTGAATTTTTCCTCTTGAAGGGAAACGTTTTGCTCACTTAACGTTGTGAAACGAACAAAAAAACAGCAATGAAATAAAAGGACTGGTTATTCTCAGAATAGGCGATTATATTCATGACAAAACTTTGCTGGTTTGATGTTTTGCAAGACATTGATTCCTTGCAGTGTTGACACGCAGTTTAACTTAAGCTGAAGCTAAATAGGCAGACTAATGGTTTCTGAGCAGTTTTTTGAGCCCATATTTTCGGTCCACGTTCATTATTTCCCTTGGAGTTTTATTTTTCTAATTTCGTCCAATTTTGCCTTCCAACAATGGGAGAAAGAGCAAGGCGACTAACGGCGGGATAAACAAATGGACTCTTTAAGAGGCGGCAGATCATAAACAGCGGTCGCATCTTGAAGAGAAATCGTTTTACTCTGATCCGGAGCGATGAAACGAACGTTGGATTTTTCCTCTTGAAGTGAAACTTTTCGTTCATTTAACGTTGCAAAACGAATTGAAAAATGAGGAATCAAATAAAGGACTGGTTATTCTCCTTAATGAGGCAAGTATATTTATGTGATTTTTTTGACAGAGCTTTGCTGTTTTGCAAGATTTTTCTGCCGTGTAGACACTAAACTCATTTTCTCGGTCCATATTCGTCATTTCCCTTGGCGTTTTATTTTCTAATCCCATCCCATTTCGCTTTATTTAAGAAAATTTGATTCTCAGCTAAAATAGTCAGTCAAACAAACGTCTCAATGCATCGTTGGCATAAACTACTGACAAGTTTTTCTCGCATATATTTCTAAGTTTGGCAGTTATTAGTGACAATTCTGATAGAGAACAAACACAAATACTTAAAACAATAGGATATAACGGCAACGATAGATGTGTGAATACTTTTCACTTAAAGTCTTTTCAAAGAACGTTAAAAGTTTGTGCTAATTTTTTCAAAGGTCGCTGTTTCTAGTTTATATCTGTGCTGATTGCTATGAATTTTCGAAGTTTATTTTTTTCCCAAGATATAAATTGATGCCTGTTTTATAGTTAGTGTAGCCTTTTTCTCTGAGGTTTACGTACGACTTCCTTGAAAATTTACTAGACAGTGACAGTGCTACCAAGCACTCGTTCACTGTTCACAAACCGGTTCCCCTGGATCACCTTAAAAACTAAAAAGAATTTATAACAACAGAAAATGTTAATATCATTTGGAGTCCATTGAACAAAACTCTATATATACAAATATCACTTTCAGCCTGAAGCAAACTATCGTAGTTCGATAAATAGACGATCCCGTCCTAAATATTTACCTACAGTATAAGCTAACATAATATGTATTTTGAAAAGGGGGTTCAAGAGGATAACTTACTACTTTGTATAATAGGTAGTATTTTTATTCGCATAAGGCCGAGTAGAATTAAGGATTAATTTTTCAATCGCATTTCAAAAGTGTTACAAATTACGCGATTTCTGAGCCGAAATTGTGTATATTACTTCCTTCAGACTTTCGGCCGTGCTAACGAAGTACAGTCGAACACCCCGTAGGTGACTTAAGTTTGCGTTGTGTTCAGAATGCGATAATGTTACAGCCACACATTATCATCTGTCAAGTGGTCGCTTACAAGAGGTTGAAAACAAAAGAAAATTCCAAACTTTCTGTTTTAAAAGTGGAACTCGGTCGCTTATGAGAGGTTTCTGCTACGGTGATTTGACTTGGAAACGTTTGGTATTTTACAAAACTGGTGCTGGAGACAGGTGGTCGCTTACGACAGGTGGTTGCAAAGGGAGGTTTGACTGTAGTATGATAAGCACCGCTCCGTCCCTTTCTTGCGGTCGAAGACATTAACGTTGATGGCGTCATAGGCTATTGTCTTGATCTCATTAATAAAATGAGGTGGATTCTCATTCTGCTGTAGAATACATAAGCTATAATGGGATGATGTCATGTTCTATTTTAGACTTACCAACAGGTTATAACCGGTTTGACAGGTTTATCTATTTCTGCTGACGTTACCTTTTCCACCTCAACCACAATGTCATTATTTTTCACATGTTTTTCCTCCTCCTCCACCTCCACCAATTCAACCACCATCTCCACCACCTGCATCACCAACTCCACCAGCATCTCCACCACGACCAACTCCACTACCAATTCCACCACTTTCTTACCTCCACCATCAATTCCATCATCATCACCACCAACTCCACCACTATCTCCAACACCAGCACCACTACCATCACTACTAACTCCAACACCAATTCTAGCACCACCTCCACCATCTCCACCACCACCACCACCACCACTACCACTACCACTACCACAATGCTATTGTTTTACACCGGTGTTTTTAAACTTTGTGAAGCGGCTTGGATTGACCCAAAAGGAATGGAAGCGATTATTTTTCCTTCTGGTTTCAAATCTCACCTGGATGCAACTTTAAGTATAATGTTTGCAGGTAAGTGTTTTGGCGAAATAATTTTGGCCGCTTAGTTCTAACGCAATAATTTTGGCGCGAAATATTATATGTACATTTTTTATCATGTTTGGTTAGTGCTTTCTACAAATCCTTATACAATGAAACAAAAATCGATCAAATTACTTTTCTGAGCTACTTTCAGGAATCCAAAATGATAACATCCAGTTGAAAGCATCTCTTGCTTGAAGGTTGAATCTTGTGTAAATTCACGATGAAAACAATGAAGTGGAACGTTTCTCTTTTGTCGATGGGAGTATAAGAATTTTTCGCACATTTATCGTTTTAGATCCTCAAAATGATTATGTCTCTATAAACAAAAGAAACTTTTCTGCTCAAAATCTCGAAACACTGGAAAACTAAATCCCTTCGTTTTCGATGGGTTAACTGATATGTCGTTCAACACGCCCAAACTAATCAACTAGCGTTTTCGTAACACCAACAACAGCTAGTAAATTCGGGGAAGAAAATTCTGTTTCCTAAAACTTTCTGCCACTTAAATTTTCAGCTAAAGCTTTCGAACAAAGCCATCTGTATCAGCTTAAAAGATAATGTCTCTAAAACAGAGGAAAACAATGTGACAACAAAATGAAAAACATTTTAAACATTTTGTTTTGGTAAGTCTTATTGTTATGCAAATATCGTATTTCGTATTGTTATGCAAATGTCCAACGAAATTGTTTTGAAGTTATATCTTTAGGAGCCGCAAACAGGAATTCAAATAATTACTAAATTTGGTAAAAAGGTTAAAAGAGGTTGCCGAAATGCGATAGAATTTGATGGATTGATAAGCTCAAGGTTTGTGCTTAAATAATACTGTAGATAATTTTGACTTATTAATCCATAGCTAAACGATCGTTTTATTCGCGCAGATCAAGTTTAATTTCGTGATTAAAACCAGTTTGATACGGAAACGAAGACTTCGAGAATGTTGCAATGAACCTGTAGTAAATTTAAGCATTCTACGAACTGACTAAGCTAACCCCTTAAAAACGAAAGTCACTGTTCACAGTCATATTCCTACTTTTATCACTAACCGCTGCTTGAAACTCTGTTAAAATGCGTCCCTCGCCCATTCGAGACAGCGGAAGTCTTAAGTATTTTAATTTGTCCAGCAGTTTCAGGGGTTTTTCTTAAGTATTTCACCTGTACTCCTGCCATTTCTTTTTCCACACATTTTAGTATCCCGACAGTTCCAATTTAGCCACTAAAATGTTCAGTTATCTATCCGAAAACAAACTTACGTACATTCTTATCGTGGTAAGTCCTTGCTGGTTCGAAGTAAGTGACTCCTTCCTTTTCTTTCAGTGCGTCTGGCGTCAGTTTTGTGTTCGCATCGTTCAGCTGGCAGTTTTTGGTTTGGTTGGCCTCGTTGAAATTGAACGAAAGGCACTGGCATTTACTCAAACACATCTTGGCACATTCCTTCCAGATCGAAACGTTCAAGGTCTCAAAAACATACCCATCAAGAAAAGAATTTTGTTTGGTGTCGGTTGTAATAGAGACGAACTTTTTTTCGCACGTTCCACTCGTGCACTGACTGTTGGCTGACTGAATGATAATCAGCAGCACAATACTATACCATAAAAAAGATTTGCGACTGCTTGTCATTAGGATCGTCATCTGGAAGAAATATCTCTTTACTGAGTGGAGAGAAATAATTTCAACTGGGTAGTGACTTGGGGAATGAGTTTAATGTGGAGGAACAGGTGCGTTTTCTATATATCTATATCAAAACTAAAAAAACAACTGCAGGTGCCACGTAATTTGAGACACCTTTTAATAGATACGCCAGGGAAATGACAGGAACTTTCTACTTAGAGGTAAGAAATGTGAGTATGGTTTTCTTAATTATCATATGGTAACTGAAGAAACTTACCCCACGCACTAATTCTTATTGAGACCCACACAATTCAGTAGCCGCAAACTGAAATATTTTAACTTCGAATTTCAAGATAAAAACTGTTAATGGGTTGCCCCTAATACTCTTACCCAATATGGCGAACGGGATAAGTCTCATTATAGCTTCAACTTGAATCTTTTGTTCCTTTTGTATTATCTGACTTAAGTTTGCGTTGCGTTCAGAATGCGATAATGTTATGGCCACACATTATCATCTGTCAAGTTGTCGCTTACAAGAGGTTGAAAACAAAAGAAAATTCCAGACTTTCTGTTTTAAAAGTGGAACTCGGTCGCTCACGAGAAGTGGTCGCTTATGAGAGGTACCAGCTACGGTGATTTGACTTGAAAACGTTTGGTATTTTAGAAAACGGGAGCTTGAGAAAGGTGGTCCTCTACGAGAGGTGGTCGCAAAGGGAGGTTTGACTGTAGTATGACAAGCACCGCTTCGTCCCTTTTTTGCGGTGGAAGACACTAACGTTGATGACGTCATAGGCTATTTCTTGATTTCATAAATAAAATACGGTGGATTCTCATTCTGCTGTAGAATACATAAGCTATAATGGGATGATGTCATGTTCTATTTTAGACTTACCAACAGGTTATGAGCCGGTTTGACAGGTTTATCTATTTTTGCTGACGTTACCTTCTCCACCACAACAACAATGCCATTTTTTTACAAATTTTTTTCCTCCTCCACCACCTCCACCAACTCAACCACAATCTCCAACACTAACACCACTACCATCACTACCAACTCTACCACCAATTCCAGCACCACCTCAACCACCACACTGAATGCTATTGTTTAACACCGGTGTTTTTAAACTTCGTGAAGCGGCTTGAATTGACCCAAGGGGAATGGAAGCGATTATTTCCCCTTCTGGTTTCCAATCTCACCTGGATGCAACTTTTAGTATAATGTTTGCAGGTAAGTGTTTTGGCGCAATAATTTTGGCGCGCTATATTATTTTTACATTTTTTATCGTGTTTGGTTAGTGGTTTCCACAAACCCTTATTCAAGGAAACGAAAACTGATCAAATTGCTTTTGTAAGCTACTTTCAGGAATCCAAAGTGATAATTCCCAGTTGAAAGCATATTTTGTTTGGACGCTGTATCATATGCAAATTCACGATGAAAACAATGATGTGGAACTGTTTCTCATTTGTTGATGGGAATATAAGACTTTTTAGCACTTCTATTGTTTTTTAAATAGCACTGTAGATAATTTTGTGTTATTAATCAATAGCTCACCGATCGTTTTATTCGCGCAGATCAAGGGTAATTTCGTGATTAAAACCAGTTTGATACGAAAACGGGGCCTTTTAGAATGTAGCAATGAACCTGTAGTACATTTAAGCATCCCACGAACTGAGTAGCTAAGCTAACCCCTTGGAAACGAAAGTCACTGTTCACAGTCATTTTTTTACTTTAATCACTAACCGCTGCTTGAAACTCTGTGAAAATGTGTCCCTCTCCCATTTGAGACAGCGGAAGTCTTATGTATTTCAATTTGTCCATCAATTTGAAGGGTTTTTCTTAAGTATTTCACCTGTACTCCTGCCATTTCTCTTTTCACATAGTATATCCCGACAGTTCCAATTTAACCACTACAATTTTCAGTTTTCTATCCAAAAACAAACGTACGTACATTCTTGTCGGGGTAAGTCCTGACTGGTTCGAAGTAAGTGACTCCTTTCTTTTCTTTCAGTGCGTATGGCAACAGTTTTGTGGTTGCATTGTTCAGCTCGCAGTTTTTGGTTTGTTTGGCCTTGTTGGAATTGAAAGAAAGGCATTGGCATTTACTCAAACACATCTTGGCACATTCCTTCCAGATTCGAAACGTTCAAGGTCTCAAAAAGATACCCAACAAGAAAAGAATTTTGTTTGGTGTCGTTTGTAAAAGAGACGAACTTTTTTCGCACGTTCCACTCGTGCACTGACTGTTGGCAGAATGAATGATAAGCAGCAGCACAATACTTTACCATAAAAAAGATTTGCGACTGCTTGTTATTAGGATCGTCATTTGGAAGAAATATCTCTTTACTGAGTGGAGAGAAATAATCTCAACTGGGTGTTTACTTGGTGGGGAATGAGTTCATTGTGGAGAGGTGCGTTTTCTATATAGCTATATCAAGACTCAAAAAAAAAAAACAACAACTGTAGGTGCCACGTTGTTACAATCTTAAACATGGAGCGAGAAAACTGCGGTTTTTAGACTGCTACGGGTCTAGCGTTTTGACATGACCAGCCTTTAAATACTTTGTACTATAAGAAGTGGTACGAACCTCTTCCAAGAGCAAGAGTACCGTCCATGGCAGATGCGCAGGCGCGGGCAGCATATGACGTGAAAGTGAAGGACTTGCTCCAGAACACGCCGCTCACAATCAATTTTGGTGATGTGCCATGGCCATGCGATGGAACAGCACAAGATATAGTTGCCGTCATGCTGGCAGGGGAGGACAAGACAACCAAACGGAAACGGATCAAGGACCTTGTCCTCTTCTGGCATCCAGACAAATTTTTTCCTGCTATGACAGCATACTCGCCGAGAAAGATCGGGAACTGGGCACAATAACTGATTTAGTTCTCGATATTTCTAAAGGTCTTTCTAGGGTTTTAGAAGAGGAACGATGAGCAGACTGAATAATCAAAAAACAAAAGCAATATAGTGCATTTTCTATGCGGTTAGATTCATTTCTATACAACTGGAAATTGATCAGAAATTTCAGACCACTAATTACTCGCTAAACGGCGTTATCATTGCTATTTGTTTTGCGTTTCTAAAGATTTTCATAAGAACGACATGTTAAATCAATCATTATGAATGTGCGTTGTAGAAGTTAGATTCGATAAGAAAAGACAAAACTGTAGCAAAATAACGTGACAAATTGCCGGTCTGATCAGTCTGCCTGTCAGTTCCTACGTGTCTTCTGGTTTTTGACTCTTGTACTGTTAAGGAGGCTCGAGGCAGTTTTTTTGGGCGTGGGGTGGAAGTTTTAAAATTACAACCTCGCATAGAAGATCAACTTCGATCTCCTTCATACTACATCATGATTTCAACATAAGATCAAAGTTTACTTTTTTGTCGGTTTCCAAGCAACAACTGTTACCATAGCAACAGAAGCGCATAGCCTCTCATTCTAAACATTGTCGATTATCTCGAGATGTAGTCAGACACTTTATGACGAAACTTAAGGAATTTAAACTACTTACCCTAGACAACCTGCAGGCGAAATTAGAAAAAAAATCTGTAAGAGCGTTTTCAAGTAAATAATGAATCAATTTTTACAGGGTGAAATTGTTTATTTCCGCATTTTTCACCAATATCTCATGCAAAATAAAACTTCACACTTTCCCTTTTCTGTTGAAAGGTCTTTCATCATAGCAAAACATTCTAAATGTATATTGAGCTTCATGGGTGGCTCTGATTTTAAGATATTTATGTTTGAAAACAGTTAAAATAAAGCGCAGATCGGTGAGAAAGTTCCTACTTTGCATTAATCGAGATATCTAAAGAATTCCTTAACAGTTTTGTTTGTTAAATTGCAAGCAGTTAGAATAATAATTCGTTTTTATGTTGGCGCAAGTTTTAGGCTCAAGAACCGTACTCGGTGTGAGATAAGAAGCCTGAATCTTGATCACGTTTCAGTCGCTATTCGCTTTCTTCGAACGAGAGTTTTATTTCCTTTGTCCAGGTCAATTTCACTGCTATTCACGTGCTTTGAATATTTATGATTACGTGAAGTAGTGCAAAGCGTGACATTTACATAAATATATGCACAAATTGTAACAGTCATTCGAACAGATTACAGAAGTCGAGATATCGGGAGAGATAATATCTAATAGGAGAGGTAAAATATTCGTGTCTCTCAAAGTGATCACATGGAGGTCGAGGAGGAGCCTCAAAGAGATGAAATTGGGAGGGAAACATTTGCCCCAATGGAAGAAATAAGAAGCAGGAAACGGAAGAGAAAATTCCAGACCAACCAGAAGACGTGTGCTATGAGGCTGGCTAGGGTGCGAAAAAGAAGCGACGCTCAAACTGAAGGAAATGCTGATCCAGTAGAAGTACCGATAATTAATGACCAGCGAATAACCTGTTCAAGTCTTGATTTCAAGAAGGTAGAGAGTCTTTTTCAGCCCTGCACTGTTAACCTTGGTCTACTGACCGAAGCACTGCAAAGATGCCAGGCTTGCAAACAAGGACCCTTAGCCCTCACAGATGTCAATTGTGAAGTGGAATTTGACGGATCATGCCCAATTATTAGGATACCTTGCAAAAAGTGTTCTAAAATTAACCTTATTCGGTCAAATAATGTTCACCGGATCGGGAAGCGGGGTCCACCAGGACATGATGCAAACACCAAGGCAGCCCTTGGAGCACTTGACGCAGGTATTGGTCACACCCATTACGCATCATTATTATCCACAATGGGATTACCTGCCCTCAGTGAAAAAACCTTCAAAAAACGGGAACGAGAAGCGGGAAATGCGGTGGAGAGTGTTGCAAAGAGAACCTGCCGTAGATACGCCCAAGACGAAAAGGAGCTCACAAAGCAGGACAACGGGAAGGCAGTTGAGAGTGAGGAAGTTGATATCGCAGTTTCATATGATATGTCGTGGCGCAAGAGGGGCAAGTCCTTTGACTCATCATCGGGAATGGGCTCCGTCATTGGTTTAAATACCAAGAAAGTAATTTCGTATGGCGTAAGAAACCAGGATTGCCGCACCTGTAAGAATTCCGAAAGCTGCCAAAAATCCCCTAAAGCGCACGACTGCAGAAGAAACCACACAGGTTCTTCAAAGTCTATGGAATCGAGTGTAGCAGTTCAACTATTTAACGAGGCGCCGCTACAAGGAATGCGCTTCTCTACCTACGTGGGCGATGAGGACAGCACCACTGAGAGCCGATTGAAAGCTTTAGTAGAGTATGAAATTGAGAAGTGGACTGATGTCAATCATGCAAGGCGCACTTTAGGTTCGCGTTTATATAGCCTTAAAGGAACAGTGAAAGGGTTGAATTCAACTGTTATTATATATATATCCAGAAATGTTTTGGATACGCTATAAAGCAGCACGCAAATGACCCGACTGGAATGAAGAATAGCCTCCAACTGATAGCTCCTCACGCCTTCGGAGACCATAGTGGATGTCAAGGAGCTAAGTGGTGTAAATTCAATGACGATCCGGAAAATTTTAAGTACTCCGATCTACCTGGCGGGCGCAACCTACAAGGAGAAGACCTGAGATCTGCAATTGAAGACGCAATCAGGTCGTTTCTTCGAGATGACGTCATCTCCAAACTTATTCATGTTGGATCTACCCAAGGTAATGAAAGTCTGACCGGTGTGATTGGATCAAAAACTCCAAAAATCCGGCATTACGGAGGCTCGGAAAGTGTAGACTTCAGAACCGCCGCTGGAGTTGCGCAATTTAATGATGGATCCTGTTATATAACAGATGTATACCAGGAGTTAAATCTGGTCAGCTCTTCGGTCACAGCGAACCATGTTGACAAATTGGATAAGAAGAGGAGGAGCGACAGAGCCCGAAAATCAACTCGCACTTTTAAGAAGAGACAAAATCAGCTAAAGAAGACAAAACAACAGAAAACTTCGTCCCAAGAAAGACGTGAAGGAGTAACATACCAATCTGGGGTGGGACTGACATCAGGTCAAGAAATGGTTGAGGTCACCAAGGAGACACTCACTCTTCTGAACGAAACAATCACAGAAGAACAGTTTAACAATTATGTAGGTAACTTGCGATTGGTTTACACGGAATTGACATTCCAGGCGATCGGGACAGGTTGTCTGAGGCGAGCCAGTCAGGAGACGTATCTTTTGTTATTATTGACCTGGAAACAACTGGACTTGAAAGATCAGCAGAAGTAATTCAATTGTCGTGTAAATCTCTGCAGTATATATCAGTCATCCTTTAACACATACCTACTTCCGGAAACTAGAAATATTAAACAAGCAGCAAGTAAAGTACACGGAATTTCAGTCCAGTACAAAGATGGCCAGAAGGTTTTGCAAAAGGAAGGAAAAACGTTGCCCGCTGTGGAACAACAAAGTGGCTTAAAAGGCTTTATTGACTATCTAAACGGCATAGAGCAGGCCAGTGGTAGACGCGTCGCTCTGGTTGCTCACAACGGTTTTAGCTTTGATTTTCCTGTCTTGTTCAAGTCCTTAGAAAGGCACAGTTTGATGGAAACATTTGGTGAAATAAAGCTCTTGTTTGTAGATTTCTTGAAAATCATTGCTGAGGAAGTGAAAAAAGCTCAAGGAGTGTTATCTTTATGCTCGTCAAAGTCTCTTGGTGTGGTATATGAACACCTGTTTGAAGAGAAGTTTCAGGCTCATGATGCAGCAGAAGACACAGAAGCATTGTCCCGCATTCCTATGAAAATCGGAATGGACAAAAGCAAGGCAGACTCCCATGGTATTACTTTGCTGTGCATGGCAAGACGAATACAACGATCTGAAAGAATTCCCGTTAAGAAAACAACTTTTGACAGACTTCCGATAACAGATTCAATGAAGAAAAAAATGGCGGAAGCAGGACTAGAATATCAAGACTTAAGGAAATTGAAAGAGAGCGGAGGGGAGAGAGCAGTCCTTGCAATCCTTTCACTGCCAAAGAAATTTTGCTTAATCAATGACAACAAATCTAAGCCAAGATTACTAAGAACAGAAGAGTTTTAACAACTGTGTTGCTTCACTTGTAAACAATTAATGTTACCTTTGAAATATTTCAACAAGAAATTAACGAGGCACTTGTAGTAGTTAACTATCAGTGCAAAATAAAATTAATTTAAATCTGTAACGCATCAGCCAGAAATTAGAATAAGAGGACGGGGTATCCGTAATCAAGCTAAGAAGGTTGTTATAAGATGCTTGATTTTAACCTGATATAAATTACAAACGCACGGGTGGACACAGTACATAAATATTCAAAGCACGTGAATAGCAGTGAAATTGACCTGGACAAAGGAAATAAAACTCTCGTTCGAAGAAAGC
>NW_028145425.1:757500-790000 GCF_977016875.1 Pavona decussata | reverse complement strand
TGAATCTTCTTTTGGTGACATCACACACTTCAGTACACGTGCCGCCATTTTGACAGGGGACAGTTTCACAGCACTTGTTTCGGCAGGTCAGTTCAGAGCAGGATTGGCGCGCAACTCCCTGAGAAAAATGTTTCGAATGAAGTTGTTATTCTTGACAAGTATCTTTAAAGCATTAACTGAATATACGATCGCTGCAACTATGAAGTGAAGGTATGAAAATTCATACATTTGGCTATCTAAGGTTAAGTTCGATTGACCCTACTCTGGAATAGGAATAAGTACAATTGTTACCAGGAATCCCTCATGAGAGGTTTTTGGAGTTACTGGAATACAGGATGGCTCTTAGGTTATCGTTTATCACAGAAAGTTTGTAGATACGTCTTCCAACATATGTCTAAAAAGAGAAATATAATAGCTATTTCCCTAACTCTTTGTCCGTTATACGGTAAATCAAATGCGACCTAAATGAAATCAACAGACAGTATGAGTCTGTTATAAAATCGTTTTTATTTAGTTGTAAAGACAGCAGGATTTTAACATTAAACCATCCTTTCAATTTTTTTAAATTTCTGATTTGCCAACCGTCTTTCTTGCCCTGACTCCCGCATAATTAATAATCGAATACTTTCCGCGAAGACGTGAGCTTTGTTTTCGAGTGGTTAAAACAACATTGCGTGACTAAAATATTGTTTTTAACAGGAGAAAATATAATTCATAAGAGATATTGGTAAACGCATTAATCCGAAAAATTTTGGCTTTAGTTATGGCGTCACTGTCCGTCCGTCCACGCGTACGTACGTCCGTCCGTACGTAGGTACGTCCGCCAGCCCCTTTATGTAACCCATTGTGAAATGTCACGCTCAGCCTGTGTGGCAACCCGCGTTTTTTCGGCGAGAAGTTGCATCGCCAACTGCGTTT
Organism: Pavona decussata; assembly: GCF_977016875.1. Classification (NCBI taxonomy): domain Eukaryota; kingdom Metazoa; phylum Cnidaria; class Anthozoa; order Scleractinia; family Agariciidae; genus Pavona; species Pavona decussata. The sequence goes on along the minus strand of NW_028145425.1, from coordinate 789,082 downwards.
TAGAGAAAAAAGACAATTTGAAGACGACATAATACAAGTCAATTTATGTCACCACCAGCGGGGGAAAGAGCAAGGCCACTAGCCGCGGGAGAAACAAATCGACTGGCACATCATAAAAACCTTCAAGTGAAATCATTTTACTCCGATCCGACGCGACGAAACGTTGGATTTTTCCTCTTGAAGTGAAACGTTTGTCTCACTTAACGAAAAAAAAAAAAAGGCAATCGAATAAAAGGACTGGTTATTCTCCTTAAAGAGTCGAGTATATTCATGTGATTTTCTTGACAAAACTTTGCTGTTTTGCAAGATTTTCCTGCCGTGTTCACACTAGAACGTGTTTAACTTAAGGTTAATACTGCTAACTTCAGAGCAGTCTTTTGAGCTCATTTTTTTCGGTCCACGTTCGTTATTCCCTTGGAGTTTTATTTTCTAATCTTATCACATTTTGCTTCATTTAAGAAAATTTGATTCTCAGCTAAAATAGTCAGTCAAACAAACGGCTCACTGAATCGTTGGCATAAACTACTGACAAGCTTTCCCCCCATATATTTCTAATTCATTTATTTGTGACAATTTTGACAGAGAACAAACTGAAATACTTAAAACAATAGGATATAACGGCAAAGATAAAGATGTGTGAGTATTTTCAGTGAAAGCCTTTTCAAAGAACGTTAAAAGCGAATGTAAGTTAAATGTGATTTCATTTTCATCAAAGCCAAGGTTTACGCAAAACATTTATTCGCTTACGGCTAGTGCGAATTTTTCAAAGATCGCTGTTTAGATTATTTCTGTAGTGATTGCTATGAATTATCGCAGTTGGTTTTTTTTCCAAGATATATTTGAAGTTTGTTTTATGGTTAGTGTAGACTTTTTCTCCGAGGTTTACGAACGACTTTCTTGATAAGGAAAATTTACTACACAGTGACAGTGCTACGAAGAACACGTTGACTGTTCACAAACCGGTTTGCCTGGATCACCTTAAAAACTAAAAAGAATTTATAACAACAGAAATATAAAAATCATTTGGAGTCCATTGAACAAAACTCTTTGCAAATATCACTTGAGCGTGGAGAAAACTAGCGTAGCTCGTTAAATAGCCGATCCCGTCCTGAATATTTACTTACAGTATAAGCTAACATAATATTTTGATATTTTGTTTGGAGCCCCGACTCACATAATCATGTAGCTTAGAATGTCAGTTCTACTGAAATGGGTTTTTGGGGTTCAAGAGGATACCTTAATACCTTGTATAACAAGTAGTATTTTTATTCGCATGAGGCCGAGTAGAATTAAGGATTAATTTTTAAGCGCATTTTAAAAGTTTCCCAAATTGCGCGACAAGGGTAAGTTGCGAAGTGTTTGAAAATACAAGTGAAAATTAGTCCTTAATCTACGAGAATCATTGCAATTACGCGTTTATAACACAGAGGGCATAATTTTCTTAAAACCATGAGGGAACTTCGTTTAGCATATGGTAACTGCTGAAACTAATCCCATGCGCTAATTCTTATTGATACCCATATAATTTAGTAGCCACAAAAATATTTTAACTTCGAATTTCAAGAAAAAAACCGTTGATGGGTTTTTCCCTGTTTAAGGCGACCTGTCTATCGATACTTCTCTACGGATGTGAAGGGTGGACATTAACCAAAAAGCTTGAAGACAAACTCAACAGCTTCACCACGAGCTGCTATAGAATACTCCTGGGTATCAAGAGAATAGACTTCATCTCGAATAAAGAAGTCCTCAAGAGAGGGAAACAAGATCTGCTCATCCAGCTGATTAAACAACGACAGCTTCACTTCTTAGGGCATATCCTCAGGAAACCAGAGAATGAATTAGTCAGTAGGTACGCCCTTTTCCACCCGAAACATGGCAAACGTAAGCCCGGTCGCCCAAAGCTGATATTTCATCTGTAGCGGGTTTAGAGGATTTGATAGAGCCTTGGATGTAACCATAGTATCTTCAACATCACAGGTCATTTGTGTCTGATCGATGAGTGTATAATTTTCTATTTTGAATTCTCTTCATTTTGAATATGACCTCTTATTCTGTGTGTTCAACAACGGTGCTTTTGATGCCACAATTATTAGGGCATTTCAGCTTTGGTTTAGCTCGTTAAGTGCGTGATAGTTTCAACTACCTTTCTTGTTGAGATTTATGCAATGTCAGGACAGGAAATAATCATTGCTTGTCCCGTGCAATGAGCTTCATTCTGTACTCCATAAAAACTAAAATCTTACTTTAAGTCGTTTTTTTCCAACTTAATTCTGGTGCTGTGGTAAGACAGCGCGTAAATCTCATTTGAAGACGATTCATCTTAGGATAAGAAGACTTTCTTCTTATTTATACGACGATGTCGTCTTAGACTAAGACGATTTTTTTCTTAGATCCAAAGTGCTGTGGTAAGTTATATTTTCATCTTAACTCAAGATTTGAACAATCTTACTGTCGATGGAGTTTTATAATCTCAATTTTAAGTTTCGAAGCAAGGAAGAAATCTTCAATCTAACTGCAACGGTCACTAGCCTACATTCGAAAACAGGGAGCCTTTAATACTCTTAAGCTTGAACATAATATATGGAGCGATGAGACTGAACACAACAAATTTCAATCCATAGTACTTTATCACACCAAATCTGAAATGACACAACTTATACAAATCAGCTTACCATAAATTCACAGGAAAACAGAGGCCGGCAATTTTAATACTGTTTAAACTTTGCATTGCACATTGTCTGAATTGTCACTACACTCATTCCTTTGATCGGTGACGCAGCAGAATTGCAGGACTCATCTTGGTATTCAAAAAACAGGCGGTTTAGAAAGCGACAGAAAATTTCTTCATTCCATTTTCATTCCGCTGGGTGTGCACTCCGTAAAAACTAAAATCTTAAACTAAGATTTTACCATACGTTTCCCGTCTTATGCAAGACCAACACCATACTAAATTGAGACGGTGATCATCTTTTTTTAACACAGGAGATCTTAAAGAAAGACTATCGGAGTCTCAGTTAGTAAATGAGGTAAAAGATCGTCTTAAATATTGTCTTTAAATCGTCTTCATTTGAGAAGCGCTTATCTTAATCAACATTGAGGCATCTTACTTTAAGAAAGACCAGTCTTAATTATATTAATCTGAGTCGATGGGGTCCTTATTTTAAGACGTTTTTTGGTCTTGTGGAAATTTTAAGACGCCTAAGCAGGCTTTAAGATAATGCCATCCTACGTAAGATGCAATACGCCTAAAGCTGGCAACACACCTGGTATTTTATACGACAATCGCAGCGAATTTGATCGCCTGCGAAAATCGCAAGTGACTTTCGCCACCGATTGATGCAGACACACCTGGCAATTTTTTTTTCGCCGATCGCGGCGATGTGGCACTTCAAAATTGTTCATGTGACAAGATGGCCCAACCTGACTGATCGACTTTACTGGCAATTCGCAGCGATGACCGTAAAAAATCGCGGGAACGGGCACACTTGGCGAATGCCGGGGAATTTAATCGCCAACATCTGACATGCCAGATATCGGCGATTTTATTATTTTTTTTTTACGCCCATCTCTAGCCTTACCATTTTAGTTCTCGGTAAAAAAAGGCTAACTTGGAAGAAATAGAAAATTCCAACACAGAAGGATCCAAATTTTGGGAAGCCCTTCCTGATTAGTTCATTAAAAAAATGCAGACCTCATAGGAAACAGGACTTCTCTTCTGATTGGTTGATTATGATCCAAACTCTGCAGACACGGAGTCTGGAGCTTTGATCCATCGCAAACTCTCACCTTGCCCAGACTTAAAACAAGCCGTTTATATTTTTTAAGCAGCGGAGAGTGGAAAATTTACAAGAATTTCGAGACAACAACTTCAATATTCAAATGAGAAGACATCTGGACATCAAATACGGTCTAAAGCCTCGGCTATACGTTGTAACTACACACGAACTTAACAGCATGTTTGTTGTGAACCACACCATCAATTGTTAAGCATACCTATTTCAAGCTTAAGGCGTATTGCATCTTATGGAGGATGACAGTATTTTATAGCCTGCTTAGGCGTCTTAAAATTTCCACAAGACCCAAAAACATCTTAAAATTAAGGACCCCATCGACTCAGATTAATGTAATTAAAATTGCTCTCTTAAAGTAAGGTGCCTCTCAAATGAAGACGATTTAAAGACAATATTTAAGACGACTTTTGTCTTATATATAACTTAGACTCTAACAGTCTTCATTTAAGATCTCCTGTGTTAATATAAGATGATTTCCGTCTCAATTTAATGTGGTGATGGTGTTGCATAAGACAGAAAAAGTAAGGGAAAATCTTAGTTTAAGATTTTAGTTTTTACGGAGTAGTTGTTGTAATGCCAGGCGTAGCAAAGAATTTGGTTTATTGGCTCTCTAGTAATTGTTGTAGCTTGTTATAAAGCTATGAAACGTGTAATAAAAGGCTGAATTGTTCTTGTGTCTTTGCAAATGCTTCGCTCCACTGTTATAATACGCGCGAGGGAGTCGTTTTTTGTAGACTTCTCACTTTTTTTTACACATCCCAAATTAGAAAATCATTATTTCCATTAGAAAACTTGTACTGGCTTTCTCCTTGTACTGGCTTTCTCTTTCTTTATTCGCATTGTAAGTAAATGGAACGACTTGCCAGGACATGTTGTACATGCCGAATCATTATCTGTTTTTAAGAGTAGACTTAAAATTTACTTGAATATTTGTTGAATCAGTAGCTTAGAAATTTTAAAATATTTTTGCAAGTTTTTAGTTAGGGAAATTGTTTTTGTACAGGGATAACCACACGATTTCCCTATTCAGGATGTTTTTGTATTTATGTTATGCCCCCTGAATAAAATGTTATGTTATGTTAGAACGATTTTCCAAAATATTTATTTGGAATTCACATAGAAGGAAGATTTTTTAGTCAATAAGTCGATTTTCTTGTGATTTCGGACCAATATAGCTACAAGAAATAGCTCAGCAAACTCAAACCATAGTTACTTGAGGGACTGGTTATGAAACCTTGCCATGAAAACAATGGTGCTTCAAATCTGCACAATCCTTTGTTTTAACGTTTACACCACAGTTGAATATCTCAACAAAAACGTTTCGATTGGTCAGTTGCTCCAAAACATTCCAAATTCTATTGTTGTTTGTGTGGGGTCAAGGCCAAAAAGGCAAACAAAAACATATTACAAAGACCTTTGTCAGGTTTCATAACCATTGCCTTTAATTAACTACGCTCAAACACTATTTTAAAAAAAATTCGGTTTTCCTGGCGGGGGCAGCTGATCCCCCGCTATGTATGGCCCTGATATATGTCGTTAAAAATGCCGAAACTAGTCAACAAGCGTTTTCGAAAAACCAACAACGGCTAGTAAATTCGGAAACCTAAAGCTTTCTGCCACTTAAATTTTCAGCTAAAGCTTCCAAACAAATCAATATGTATCAGCTTAAAAGAAAATGTCTCTAAAAGGGATGAAAATAATCTGAAAACATAGCAGAAAACACATTTTGTTTTGATGTTCTCGTTAGGTGGGTATGCTAAGTCCCTGGCGACTGTTTGTGCAAGCGCCTGCTGGCTCATTACAGTTGCTTTTAGTTCCTGTCTCTGAAAGTGTTAAGTTTTGGTACATTTGTTTTCTTTTTTTTTTTAATTTGTTTTTTTTTTCCTTTTTTCACTTTTGTTGCTTATTGTAAGGAATAGGCTGGAGGAATGAATTTGCGAATGGCGAGAACTGGCAGAAAACATAACACTGAATGGAGTCACGTGCACTGGAAGACTGTACTCCTGGTTTTAGACAAATTACACCAATTCAGTGGTTCAAAAGATTTCGACAAACTAAACAGAGGAAATATCAGAATTCATCAGACCCAAAGTTTTATCGAGAAGGTTCTAATATTATTGTGAACTTTCTTTTTTTGTTGATGCTTGAAACATTTATTTTGCAACCAGAAAACGAATCCTGATGTTAAGTTAATTAAGCTATGAAAAAAACCACATCACCATCACGAGGTTTATCAAAACTCTTCCTTACTGGCTTTAAAAATTAGAACGTTAGTAAGTATCTGTATTAGCAGCTTTACATGATATCGAGAAATTCAATCATGTTATTTAAGATTGTAAAAGTCAAGGCTTTTGTAGTCTTAGACAGCAGGGACACTAATCATCCGAGGTTCATGAATAAATTAAGCATCTCTTTCAAAAGGTTGAAAGAGGTTTCCGAACTGCGATAGAATTTGATCGATAGATAAGCTCAATGTTTGTGCTTAAATAATACTGTATATAATTTGAACTTATTAAACCATAGCTCACCGATCGTTTTATTCGTGTGGATTAAGTCTAACTTCGTGACAGCTGCCTCACAACTTGTTTAAAACCAGGTTGATATGGAAACAAGGACTTCAAGAATGCAGCAATGAACCTGTAATAAATTTCAGCATCCCAAGAACTGACTAAACTAACCCCTTAAAGTCGCTTTACACTGTTCACAGTCATTTTCGTACTTTTATCACTAACTGCTGCTTGAAACTCTGCAGAAATGTGTCCCTCGCCTATTCGAGACAGCGGAAGTCTTATGTATTTTAATTTGTTCACCGATTACTTAAGGGTTTTTCTTAAGTATTTTCCCTGTACTCCTGTCATTTCTCTTTTCATACATTTTATCCCGACAGTTCCAATTAAGCCACTAAAATTTCCAGTTATCAATCCGAAAACAAACCTACTTACATTCTTGTCGTTGTAAGTCCTGACTGGTTCGTAGTAACTGACTCCTTCCTTTTCTTTTAGTGCACCTGGCGTCAGTTTTGTGTTCGCATCGTTCAGCTCGCAGTTTTTGGTTTGTTTGGCCCCGTTGAAATTGAACGAAAGGCACTGGCATTTACTCAAACACATCTCGGCACATTCCTTCCAGATAGAAACGTTCAAGGTCTCAAAAACATACCCATCAAGAAAAGAATTTTGTTTGGTGTCGGTTGTAATAGAGATGAACGTTTTTTCGCACGTTCCACTCGTGCACTGACTCTTGGCAGAAGAAATGATAAGCAGCAGCACAGTACTATACCACAAAAAAGAATTGTGACCGCTTGTCATTAGGATCGTCATCTGGAAGAAATATCTCTTGACTGAGCGAAGAGAAATAATCCCAACTGGATGGTGACTTGGTGGGGAATGAATTCAATTGAAAGGAACGTACAGGTTCGTTTCTCTCATACCAAGACCAACAATGGCCTTTGCAGGTGTCATGCTGTTTGTCACCAGTTTAAAAGATACGACAGCGAAATGACAGGAACTTTCAACTTGCAGTTAGCGAAATTTAATTATGATTTTCCTTCCGATTGGCCGAGATTCTCCTTACATAACCATGACAACAGCCCCACCTTAAATTTCACAGAGAAATTAATTAATGTTAGCCAGGGAAAAGGCGCTGGGAACGAGGTTGGTGATTATCCCAATCCTTTCAACTCCTACAGTTCGTGGTCGAAGTATCCAGTAATGTGATAAGAGATAAAGAGATAGAAGAATTTAGCGATCGTTTTATTCGTGCAGATTGAGTCTAACTTAGGTCTGAACCAGATGCCGCTCCACTCGCGCACTGACTATTGGCAGAATGAATGATAAAGGCTGGTTTTCACTAGCGACGGAGTCGGAGTCGGAGTCGTAAGCGGAGTCGTAAGAGCGCTTATGACCTAGTGAAAATCAAAAATCGGAGTCGTAAGCGGAGTCATAAGCGCGACTGAATCGGAGTCAGAAGAATCAGAACGTTTCCATTTTCATCCGACTCTGCTTACGACTCCGTCGCTTACGTTCCGGAATCGGAACGCTGTTTTCACTAGATCATAAGCTCTACGCTTCTGATTACGACTCCGTCGCTGGTGAAAACCAGCCTTAAGCCGTAGCACAAATACTATACCATAAAAAAGATTTGCGACCGCTTGTCATTAAGATTTTCATCTGGAGGAAATATCTCTTAACTCAGTGGAGAGAAATGATCTCAACTGGGTAGCTGCTTGGTAGGGAATGAATTAAATAAAAAAGAACAGGTGCTGTTTTTTTTAATATGTATATATATCTATATCAAGACTAAAACAAATTACTGCAGGTGCCACTTATATTGTCATCACTTTTAATAAATACGTCAGCGAAATGACAGGAACTTTCTACTTGGAGGTAAAAAATGTGAGTATGATTTTCCTTCCAATTGGCTGAGATTCCCCTTAAGCGTAGTTTTTATACAATATGGCGGGAAAATCCCAGACGATCGGGGATTTCAATGTTTCGTCAGAAACGCGTGACTGTTTAAGATTTGAATGTAAGGCTTATAGAATATGTAGATTTGAAAATATAGCTTAATTACTTATTTATATTCAAATTTGCACGTTCTGCAACATTTGCATTAAAGAAGGCAGAAGTCTTTTTATATCTTAGTAATAATAGTAATAATAATAATAATAATAATAATAATAATAATAATAATAATAATAATAATAATTGGCCGAGATTCTCCTTTCTTAACCACGACAGCAACCCCACCTTAAGTGTCACAGAGAAATAAATTAATGTTCCAATTTTTCTTATCTACGTCGTGATTATCCTAATTCTTTTTAATTCGTACAATCCGTGGCCAAAGTATCCAGGAATATGATAACTAACAAGAGCATTCAAGAGATAAAGAGACAAAAAAATTCAGCTGTCCCCGCTGACCCCCTGTTAGTACGGCGCTGATATATGTAGTTAAAAACGCCGACACTAGTCAACAAGCGTTTTCGTAAAACCAACAATAGCTAGTAAATTCGGGGACTTAAACCTTTCTGCTAAAGTTTTCGAACAAATCAATCTGTATCAGCTTAAAGATGATGTCTCTAAAAGAGAAGAAAACAATCTGAAAACGTTGGAGAAAACATTTTAAACATTTAAATTGTTTTGATGTTGTCGTTGGGTACCCTATGGCTATGTCTGTTAAGTCCTATTGTTATGTGAATACTGATCGAAGTTGTTTTGAGGTTATATCTTTACGAGCCGCAAACAGAAATTCAAATAATTACACTACATCGTCTTTTTGTTTTTATGTTTTCACAGAAAAGCTTTAACTCCCTGACGACTGTTTGTGCAAACACCTGCTGACTCATTACAGTTGATTTTAGTTCCTTTCCCTAAAAGTGCTAAGTTTTGGCTTGGTACATTGGTTTTCTTTCTTTTTTTTTCAATTTGTTTTTTTTGTTTTCTCTTTCGTTGCTTACTGTAAGGAACAGCCTACAGGTATGAATTTGCAAATGGCAAGAACTGGTAGAAAACATAACACTGAATGGAGTCTCGTGTATTGAAAGACTGTACTCTTGGTTTTAGGCAAATTACACCAATTAGTTCAAGGGATTTCCAGAAAATAAACAGACGAATTTCAGAATTCATGGAGCGAAAAGTTTCATCGAGAAAGTTCTTATATCGTTATGAATTTTCTTTTTTTGTTGACACTTGGAACATTTATTTTGCAACCTGAAAACAAATCCTGATGTTACGTTAATTAAGCTATGAAAAAACCACATCACCATCACGAGATGTCGTCATTGGTTTATCAAAAATGTTCCTTACCGGCTTTACAAATTAGAACGTTAGTAAGTATCTGTATTAGCAGGTTTGCAAATTGTCATCGATAAATTCAATCATGTTATTTAAGTTTGCAAACGTCAAGGCTTTTGTAGTCTTAGACAGCAGGGACACTAATCATCCGAGGTTCATGAATAAATTAAGCATCTCTTTCAAAAGATTGAAAGAGGTTGCCGAACTGCGATAGAATTTGATCAATAGATAAGCTCAATGTTTGTGCTTAAAAAATACTGTATATAATTTGAACTTATTAAACCATAGCTCACCGATCGTTTTATTCGTGTGGATTAAGTCTAACTTCGTGACAGCTGCCTCACAACTTGTTTAAAACCAGGTTGATATGGAAACGAGGACTTCAAGAATGCAGCAATGAACCTGTAATAAATTTCAGCATCCCAAGAACTGACTAAACTAACCCCGTAAAGTCGCTTTACACTGTTCACAGTCATTTTCGACTTTTATCCCTAACTGCTGCTTGAAACTCTGCAGAAATGTGTCCCTCGCCTATTCGAGACAGCGGAAGTCTTAAGTATTTTAATTTGTTCACCAATTTCAAGGGTTTTTCTCAAGTATTTCCCCTATACTCCTGCCATTTCTCTTTTCATACATTTTATCCCGACAGTTCCAATAAAGCCACTAAAATGTCCAGTTATCTATCCGAAAACAAATCTACTTACATTCTTATCGTTGTAAGTCCTGGCTGGCTCGTAGTAAGTGACTCCTTCCTTTTCTTTCAGTGCACCTGGCGTCAGTTTTGTGTTCGCATCGTTCAGCTCGCAGTTTTTGGTTTTTTTGGCCCCGTTGAAATTTAAGGAAAGGCACTGGCATTTACTCAAACACATCTCGGCACATGCCTTCCAGATAGAAACGTTCAAGGTCTCAAAAACATACCCATCAAGAAAAGAATTTTGTTTGGTGTCGGTTGTGATAGAGATGAACGTTTTTTCGCACGTTCCACTCGCGCACTGACTCTTGGCCGAAGGAATGATAAGCAGCAGCACAGTACTATACCACAAAAAAGAATCGTGATCGCTTGTCATTAGGATCGTCATCTGGAAGAAATATCTCTTGACTGAGCGAAGAGAAATAATCTCAACTGGATGGTGACTTGGTGGGGAATGAATTCAATTGAAAGGAACGTACGGGTTCGTTACTCTCATACCAAGTCCAACAATGTCCTTTGTAGGTCTCATGCTGTTTTTCACCAGTTTAAAAGATACGACAGCGAAATGACAGGAAAATTCAACTTGCAGTTAGCGAAATTTAATTATGATTTTCCTTCCAATTGGCCGAGATTCTCCTTACATAACCATGACAACAACCCCACCTTAAATTTCACAGAGAAATTAATTAATGTTAGCCAGGGAAAAGGCGCTGGGAACGAGGTTGGTGATTATCCCAATCCTTTCAACTCCTACAGTTCGTGGTCGAAGTATCCAGTAATGTGATAAGAGATAAAGAGATAGAAGAATTTAGCGATCGTTTTATTCGTGCATATTGAGTCTAACTTAGGTCTGAACCAGATGCCGCTCCACTCGCGCACTGACTGTTGGCAGAATGAATGATAAAGGCTGGTTTTCACTAGCGACGGAGTCGGAGTCGGAGTCGTAAGCAGAGTCGTAAGAGCGCTTATGACCTAGTGAAAATCAAAAATCGGAGTCGTAAGCGGAGTCATAAGCGCGACTGAATCGGAGTCAGAAGAATCAGAACGTTTCCATTTTCATCCGACTCTGCTTACGACTCCGTCGCTTACGTTCCGGAATCGGAACGCTGTTTTCACTAGATCATAAGCTCTACGCTTCTGATTACGACTCCGTCGCTGGTGAAAACCAGCCTTAAGCCGTAGCACAATACTATACCATAAAAAAGATTTGCGACCGCTTGTCATTAGGATTTTCATCTTGGAGAAATATCCTTTTAACTCAGTGGAGAGAAATAATCTCAACTGGGTAGCTGCTTGGTAGGGAATGAATTAAATAAAAAAGAACAGGTGCGGTTTTTTTTAAATAAATATATATCTATATCAAGACTAAAAAAAATTACTGCAGGTGCCACGTAATTTGTCATCACTTTTAATAAATACGTCAGCGAAATGACAGGAACTTTCTACTTGGAGGAAAAAAATGTGAGTATGATTTTCCTTCCAATTGGCTGAGATTCTCCTTAAGCGTAGTTTTTATACAATATGGCGGGGATCGGGGATTTCAATGTTTCGTCAGAAACGCGTGACTGTATAAGATTTGAATTTAAGGCTTATAGAATATATAGATTTGAAAATATAGCTTAATTACTTATTTATATTCAAATTTGCACGTTCTGCAACATTTGCATTAAAGAAGGCAGAAGTCTTTTTATATCTTAGTAATAATAGTAATAATAATAATAATAATTATAATAATAATAATAATAATAATAATAATAATAATAATAATTGGCCGAGATTCTCCTTTCTTAACCACGACAGCAACCCCACCTTAAGTGTCACAGAGAAATAAATTAATGTTCCAATTTTTCTTATCTACGTCGTGATTATCCTAATTCTTTTTAATTCGTACAATCCGTGGCCAAAGTATCCAGGAATATGATAACTAACAAGAGCATTCAAGAGATAAAGAGATAAAAAAAATTCAGCTGTTCCCGCTGACCCCCTGTTAGTACGGCGCTGATATATGTAGTTAAAAACGCCGACACTAGTCAACAAGCGTTTTCGTAAAACCAACAACAGCTAGTAAATTCGGGGACTTAAACCTTTCTGCTAAAGTTTCCGAACAAATCAATCTGTATCAGCTTAAAGATGATGTCTCTAAAAGAGAAGAAAACGATCTGACAACATTGGAGAAAACATTTTAAACATTTAAATTGTTTTGATGTTGTCGTTGGGTACCCTATGGCTATGTCTGTTAAGTACTATTGTTATGTAAATGCTGATCGAAGTTGTTTTGAAGTTATATCTTTACGAGCCGCAAACAGAAATTCAAATAATTACACTACATCGTCTTTTTGTTTTCATGTTTTCACAGAAAAGCTTTAACTCCCTGGCGACTGTTTGTGCAAACACCTGCTGACTCATTACAGTTGGTTTTAGTTCCTTTCCCTAAAAGTGCTAAGTTTTGGCTTGGTACATTGGTTTTCTTTTTTTTTTTTTTCAATTTGTTTTTTTGTTTTCTCTTTCGTTGCTTACTGTAAGGAACACCCTACAGGAATGAATTTGCAAATGGCAAGAACTGGTAGAAAACATAACACTGAATGGAGTCTCGTGTATTGAAAGACTGTACTCTTGGTTTTAGGCAAATTACACCAATTAGTTCAAGGGATTTCCAGAAAATAAACAGACGAATTTTCAGAATTCATGGAGCGAAAAGGTTCATCGAGAAAGTTCTTATATCATTATGAATTTTCTTTTTTTGTTGACACTTGGAACATTTATTTTGCAACCTGAAAACAAATCCTGATGTTACGTTAATTAAGCTATGAAAAAACCACATCACCATCACGAGATGTCGTCATTGGTTTATCAAAAATGTTCCTTACCGGCTTTACAAATTAGAACGTTAGTAAGTATCTGTATTAGCAGGTTTGCAAATTGTCATCGATAAATTCAATCATGTTATTTAAGTTTGCAAACGTCAAGGCTTTTGTAGTCTTAGACAGCAGGGACACTAATCATCCGAGGTTCATGAATAAATTAAGCATCTCTTTCAAAAGATTGAAAGAGGTTGCCGAACTGCGATAGAATTTGATCAATAGATAAGCTCAATGTTTGTGCTTAAATAATACTGTATATAATTTGAGCTTATTAAACCATAGCTCACCGATCGTTTTATTCGTGTGGATTAAGTCTAACTTCGTGACAGCTGCCTCACAACTTGTTTAAAACCAGGTTGATATGGAAACGAGGACTTCAAGAATGCAGCAATGAACCTGTAATAAATTTCAGCATCCCAAGAACTGACTAAACTAACCCCGTAAAGTCGCTTTACACTGTTCACAGTCATTTTCGTACTTTTATCCCTAACTGCTGCTTGAAACTCTGCAGAAATGTGTCCCTCGCCTATTCGAGACAGCGGAAGTCTTAAGTATTTTAATTTGTTCACTAATTTCAAGGGTTTTTCTCAAGTATTTCCCCTATACTCCTGCCATTTCTCTTTTCATACATTATATCGCGACAGTTCCAATTAAGCCACTAAAATGTCCAGTTATCTATCCGAAAACAAACCTACTTACATTCTTATCGTTGTAAGTCCTGGCTGGCTCGTAGTAAGTGACTCCTTCCTTTTCTTTCAGTGCACCCGGCGTCAGTTTTGTGTTCGCATCGTTCAGCTCGCAGTTTTTGGTTTGTTTGGCCCCGTTGAAATTTAAGGAAAGGCACTGGCATTTACTCAAACACATCTCGGCACATGCCTTCCAGATCGAAACGTTCAAGGTCTCAAAAACATACCCATCAAGAAAAGAATTTTGTTTGGTGTTGGTTGTAATAGAGATGAACGTTTTTTCGCACGTTCCACTCGCGCACTGACTGTTGGCAGAAGAAATGATAAGCAGCAGCGCAATACCATACCATAAAAAAGAATTGCAACCGCTTGCCATTAGGATCTTTATCTCGAAGAAATATCTCTTAACCGAGCAGAGAGAAATAATCCCAACTGGGTAGTGACTTGGTGGGGAATAAATTCAATGAAACTGAAGGAACTTACAGGGTCGTTTCTCTCATACCAAGACCAACAATGTCCTTTGTAGGTGTCATGCCATTTGTCACCAGTGTAATAGATACGACAGCGAAATGAGAGGAACTTTTAACTTGCGGTTAAAGAAATTTAATTATGATTTTCCTTCCAATTGGCCGAGATTCTCCTTACATAACCATGACAACAACCATACCTTAAGTGTCACAGAGAAGTAAATTATTGTTTCAATTTTTCTTATCTACGTCGTGATTATTCTTATTCTTTTTTAAAGGGACAGTATCACGCTATTTTTAGTAACACATTGAAAATCGGAAAGACGCTATTCGGTTGATAGCCGCCAAGATATAATGACAAAATTCCACTAAAAGACTATCAGAATGCAAAGAAACTATCCACGGAAATTTTCGCTGCCAGATGACCAAGATAGAGAGGGGTTCAAATTTCGCTGTTGTAACACACTAAAAATCGCCGGTTGTACTATATTTTGGTTCAACCTTTCGTCTAAGAATCACTATCAATATTTCTTTAAATTAGCTATTGTGAAATTAATTAACACAGTGTCCAAAGTTTAAATTTAGTGAACTTTGGCCAAAAATCATGATATCTCCCATCGATCTCACATGATACTGCCCCTTTAATTCAGTCGTACAATCCGTGGCCAAAGTATCCAGGAATATGATAATTAACAACGGCATTCAAGAGATATAGAGATAAAAAAAATTCACCGATCGTTTAGTTCGTGCAGATCGAGTCTAATTTAATGACAGCTGCTTCACAAGTTCAACTTCATCTTCAACTTTGTTAATTTCCAAAACCTTTGTTCCAAAAACTAAAGACATACACAATCCGCATGTAACAAAGGCTAATCGAGGCGGGTTGTGCAAATTAGAGTCAACAGATAATTTAAGTTAAAAATTAAAGAGAAACTAGAGAAATGAGGAAAAAAATGTCAGAGCAGTATCAGTGACATTCAAAAGGGAGATAGGAGATATTCAACTTGTTTAACCAGTTTGATATGGATAGTAGTGAGGACTCATTTTTTTGCTCGAACAGAATTTATTGCATAACACGCCATTTTTACAAGCGTGCACTTGCGTTCGGGAGAATACACCAAATGTAACAGCATAATCTATTCGAGTATATTGTGGACGATTCATGCCAGCATCTTGCAGAGTACCAACTAACGCACTCGCCCACACTAACAAAAGAATGGCACCTGAATTTAAGTGGCTCAAAGTTTTGAGCAATAAGTTTTTCTCCCGCAAAATTCACATTTGTATACTTTGACTGCAAGCAAACCTCAATATATATCGATCGTTCTCTTTTTGCCTACTGCAAATGGAACTTTTGGAAAACAATGGCAATCAAATTCGACCTCGCGACGTCATCGTTTTTGAAAAGGTTCTTTTTTCAGATGTCCACACGAAAACACGAAAACAGCGTTTTTAAATTTTTTTCTTTAGAGAACGTTTTTCAGATGCTGCGTTTTCGGTGATATTTTTTACCAGATACGTGTGGATGGAAGCCGACCAATCCGAAAAGAAAAAGTTGCGTTTTCAACAACTCACAAGAACACTGGCGTGATGGGTAACATGCTTCACAACGTACGTTTGGAAACATCGTTCCTTGACGACTAAAAAAAAACAAATGAAATAACTGTCACGGTTTTAAGACATTTTTGAAGATTATCAAATTTACGTTGACCCAGATTACTGGAAATAAATGTTTCTCCATTTTAAGTTCATGTAAGGGATGGCGAACAAAACAACTGACTTAACACCACCTCAGCATGCTGTCATTTTTCTCCCTGTGAGTCTTGATAATCACGTGTCCGAGTCAAGGAATTAATTATCCACTTAGCCACCATATCATCCCACAGTTGAAATCATTTCTCTCGACAACAATTTCCATAGTTGAGGGACATTTCTTCAAAAAAGAAAAAGGATGAATTGGAAGTTACTCGTGGCTGGTCATCTCAAAGACTTACTGTGCTTTTATATTGTGTTTACCCTCGCCATTCCTTCTTCCAGTAGTCAGTGTGCCAATGGAATGTGCGAGAAAAAGTCCCTCTCTCTTAAAACCGACACCAGACGAATTTTTTTTCTGGAAGGCTATGTTTTTGAGACTTTGAACTTCTCGATCTGGGAGGAATGTTTCAACGTGTGCATGTGAAAGTGCCAGTGTCTTTCGTTCAACTTAAACGAGGTCAACAAAACCCAAAACTGCGAGCTGAATGATGCCAGCACAAAACTGGCGCCAGACACACTGAAAGCAAAGGAAGGAGTCACTTACTAATAACCAGTCAGGACTTACTATGACAAGAATGTAAGTACGTCTGTAGCAAGGTTTTTAGTTTCAAAACTGCAAATTTTATGGTAAGATTAAATGGGACGTTGAAGTATACAAATCTAAGGAAAAAATCTTGTGGTCCTCGTGTCCACATCAAATTGGCTTACACATGCTGTGAAGCAGCTGTCCCTTGGGTGAGATTCATTTGAGCAAATGAAATTTGATTGGCGAACTATGCCCTTATCGTAAGTCAAAATTATATGCAATTTGCGTTTGGTAAAAGCCTTATAAATTCAAACGATAATGCCAATGCGCTCTCGAAACACTCTTTTACTGAGCTGATGATACTGGTTAATTTGATATGATTTGCAACTTAACAGTTCTGCAAACTTTATTCACTTTTGATAATTTTATTAGTAGCCAAATCCAAGAGTATATGGTCTTTCATATGCTGAAGTAACACGGATTTCGTGATTTTACACAATGATGTATGGTGGCCTATGGCTGTCATTGGAAAAATTGCCTCAGATATACGGGAAAACAACTGAAAAAGATAATTAAAAACAAAAATTAAATAAAATGCTATTGAAATTAAAAGTAAAAGGGTTGAAAATGAAATAAAATGAAAATTAAAGTCAAAACAAAGAAAAATGGAAAACGAACTAAAATGAAAATAAATAAAAAAATGTATACAAAGGGAAATTGAATTAAAACGAAAGTGAAATGAAAACACGAACCTAAAAAAAATTGAAATTAAAATGAAAACAACAGTAAAATAAAAGTGAAATGAAAACACAAACATAACAAAAAGTGAACTTTAAAATGAAATCAAAAGTAAAGTAAAAGTGAAATGAAAACACATGTCTAGAACGATCGGTAAAGACATTCTTCTTCTTCTTCTTCTTCTTCTTCTTCTTCTTCTTCTTCTTCTTCTTCTGTTGTTAAGGACGGTGTCTCCTATAACAGAAATGGTTTTGGGCAGTTTTTACAATCCCGATGGTTGAATTAGTGCGAACTATCAAACCGAGGCACCGTCCTGACAACCTGGTCCTCCTCCTCGGTGATCCAGAGGGCAATGGTAGGGGGGGGGGGGGGGGGGAGGAGGGAGAATTTGATGGAGTTTTTTCGACTTTTTCCCTCGTTCCCACTATCTCCTCCTGGGTTTGAAGGATGCCTCGTCCTCAGGGTCCTCGTGCTACTCAAAATGGCGATCCGGGTGAAGCAGGTTCAAGCAGCCGTGAAGTGCCGCGTTTTGGGATCTTTTCCTGGTAATCAACACAAAAACTAAGCAAATTTTAAATACTACCAAAATATTTTACCAGGAGCCATAATCCCTGGAGCCATAATCAATGGCTGACACCAAAAACTTCAATCTCTAGGCGCTGTAGATCCAAACGAATTTTACCGTGTGGCAAACCTCGTAAAAAGACACGATTGTTTGCATTATCCTCGGGCGAAATCTTCGATTATGCCGTATTCGACCGTGAAGTGTTCGCCGCATCTCCGAGGATGAATCATGTCTGTATTTAGCGTTTGTGGCAAGAGAATGGCTTATATACTCAGTGCCGCAAGATAGGACTTGTGAGAACATTAGTGATATGTCATTTGACTACAACTAAGGCCACGTTGCCTGTGTTCTTGTATGTTTTCTTTTAAGAACGGATTGGTTAACCCTTGGTGATCAGCTTGTAATTTCGCCTTACAAGGCCGCTACGTGATCAAACATACTGGCCATGAGAATAGAGAAAATGATCAGGTAAAGTAAAATTCCTTAATACTTAAACGACTTCTCCCAACTAATATCGTAAATAATATATGGGGATAAAGAGGAGAATATACGTTGCGATCAGTGTTTAGGCTTAAAGGGGTCATTAATAGACGTAAGCAAACGCAGGAACGAGATTGATGAGTTGAGACAAAATAAAACTGTACTCTTGTTGGGACTTTTAAAAGGTGAATCCAACAATTTCAGGGGGGTGTTTAAGGGGGTTAGTTTCTAAGCAAACTGTGATGATGCGTCGGTGGGGAGTGGAATGCTGCGAGGCATTTCCTTAAATATGATGTAGTCAGTGTGAAATGTAATTGTAATGACTTGTATAGTTTGCTCATATTAGCAAATGTGATCAAACTCATAGTACTGAACAAGTTTGATCATATTTCATATTACAATTGTGATCAAACTCGTAGTATTTAACAAGTTTGCTCATTCTAGGAAATGTAATCAAACTTGCTTATTCAAGCAAATATGACAAAAATGAAAAACGTTGAACAATTTTGCATGGGGCAGTAAAGTTGATCAAACTCTTCGATTGAACAAGTTTGCAAAGATTGGTAAACGTTGTCATTGAACAAGTTTTTTCTGTATACCAAGTATACACAGTATATGATCGATCATTATGCTCGCGTAATCGTGTTAACTTTTCTCGTTAGATCGGATATAACAGGGTAGGGATCAATATAATTAGCAGATAGTAATAGATTATTACATTTCGTTGACAATTCAAATACTGACCATTCAATAATGCTATAGATAATTTTATTCATGCCATTGACCAAATGGCCAATAGGAAAAACAAAACAAAAACAAAACTACAAGCACAGGTTAAAGAATGATATATAAACATTCAATTTTTCCAATGTCTACCTCAAGGTCAATCAACCATTAAATGTTTGTAACTCCTTTGAGATTCTAAAACACACTATTATATTTATGATTGCTATAATCATAATAACAACATGATAATAATTATTATTTCTGTTATTAGTATAAATATGAATTGTTGGCATCCTCTCATATTTTCTAAATGGGCCTTTTACACTATCTGGTCACTTGGTAAAAATTCCGCCATACTGGATGGCAAAAAAGCGTGGCTTCCTCCACTGGGACATCGAGAACAATGGAGAGTCACGCTTGACAGGTTGAAATTTCTTTGTGTTCGAATCTACTACATTCTTTTGGCATCCAGTACAAAGGATTTTGTACCATGTGCCCAGTTAGTGCAAAAGGCCCGTTATTAATTACTTCCTACCAGTTTGTTTGTGCACCAGGAAATATGGATAAGCTATACGGAATTTGCAGTTTTGCACCGTGCTTAATGTCTTCAATCCATAATGCAAACAAGGAATTTGTGCAGTGCTTGCCGACATTTGCTATAATTGCTCTAAAACATTTCACTTTGGCGTGGTGCGCAAATCTGAAGTAATTTTGTATGGCATTTATGGATTTGTCTTTGTTGCAAAACTGAGGAAAATTCGAAGCATATATTACATTTACGCCACATTTGCACACAAACTGAACACAAGCAAATTGTCTATTTCCGTAAGACTTACTTGAAGAATTTGTGTCAAATTTATAAGTTTGCTACGGATTTGCTCCAATTACGAGTTGAGTAAATACGTTTTTTTGTCCATTGTCTACTTTTATTCGGCATTAAAATTTTACCACAATGGCTACTACTAAAACTAATGTATAAATGGCACTTACAATGTAAGATACTGCTGGCCTGGTCTTATACATAATTAAGTGCCGTGTAAATAAGCGGAAGCATCGTTTGCAGCAAGCCCTGTAGGTTCCAAGAGAGTTTGCCTGTCAACTCTGGGAAGGCTATTTCAACAAACTGCCCCCAAAGCTCTTAGTTTCCAACTGAGTTTCGTAAGTCAAATCAAAATAATTATTCTTGCCAATTGGCACAACCACGAACAATGGGGAGCTTTAGCAAAGACGAAGCCGATAGCAGTGAAAACGTCACGGCTATTTAAATGAATTCGCGTTTTTTCAAACGTGGTCAAAATTATTCCAGCTTGCTTTAAATGTCAAATGTAGGTGAAATTTTCTGGAGTTGAGTTCTTGGAGACCGCGCCCAAGTTTAGAAATAGATAAAAATTCGTCGTGTGTGTTTACCTCCTCCATAAAACGGTTTTGCCTCTCTTTGGTTGATAAAGCCAGCAAAGCAAAGCGAAGACAAATTGAGTTACCTTGGACGTTCAATTGAAAACCACTCATAGTCATAGAAAAGAGTATATTCGAGAGATAACTGCCCGCTTATAATATCAACAATAAAGGATAAATGTGAGGTACAACGAACGACCAGTTATACATTTTTACAGTGAATTTACATACAGAGCGCTGATCTGATTTAGAACAGTTTTTGCTTTATTATCTGTAAAACAATGCGTGTTTACTCCGACATATTCCTCACTTTTTTTACAATAACTTTCAAAATTCCTGCACGCTGATTGGCTCGTAACTAATGTCTATAAGAGTTTATAACATCGGGCGCGTGCTTTCCCATCTAATTCCTATTGGAGTAATCATTCTTCAACTTAAGCGTGCACAACGTAGGCATTTCGATGAATGGAAACCCTAGTTGACGCCTTCAACTTTGATTTCAACATTTAAATACTTAAACAATCGAAAATTACAGCCATATAAATACTGATATTTAGGTAAATTCAAAACTGGCACGTTTTCCGTGTTATTTTAAAAATCGTCGTCGATTTGATAATTAGAAGATATTTCAGTGAGTGTGTTAAACGTTTCGTATTGCAATCCACAGTTTTAAAACCAGTGGAAGACATCCTTCTTTAAAACTGTTCCCGCTGTAGTACCTTGTGGAACTTCCAACCTACCTTACAGTCGATCTACCATTATACTACAAATGCTTTGGTCCAACACGTCCACATTTTTCTGGCGTACGACCTAAAATCTTCCAAACCAGACCTGAGTCGTGGAATTCATTGAAGCTGTGCAGCGGAAATCTTTGTTTATTTTGCTGTAAAATCCGAAGTTATCTTCATTTTCTATTCCCCCCCAAAGGTCACAACCTTTGGATGGACCGTGATAGCTGTCGAGATGAAGAGAGTACCGCGAACTGTACCCACACAACACTGTACAGTTGGAACAGTTATGTCCATGAACATCCACAAACTCTGTCGATAGGCAGAATTCATCTTTACTGGGTGCCACCAGAATATCCAAGTTTTCCAGGGACACTCTCCAGTAATCACGGTAGTCCACTCCATCCGTCGGAAAATTACAAGTTGCTCGCCAGTGAGTGGAGACATTCCGGATGGACTTCATACGGGACAATGACAGGCGGTAGTTGTTCCATTCGGGTGCATCTTGGTTGATTGGCATGTCGTGCAGATAGAAGGCTTTG
Source organism: Pavona decussata (assembly GCF_977016875.1). Taxonomy (NCBI): domain Eukaryota; kingdom Metazoa; phylum Cnidaria; class Anthozoa; order Scleractinia; family Agariciidae; genus Pavona; species Pavona decussata. Next base: position 767,342 of record NW_028145425.1, on the reverse strand, counting down.
CCCTTGAACACAGCGGCATTGTTCTGCAAAGAGTGAGACTGGATCAGAGTCCATGCTGCACCTGGCTCGGACGCAAAGTCGCAGTAGACTGGAAATGGTTTGTTCTGTTGGTCCATGACAGTGTAGGTGCCATTGGTTTTCACTTTGTTAAAGATCATGACGTCTTTACAGGATCGAGGAGGCAGCGCCATTTGGCACCTGTGTCCAGTGTATCCTGGAGGACATGCGCATTTGAATCTTCTTTTGTTGACATCACATACTTCAGTACACGTGCCGCCATTTCGACAGGGGACAGTTTCACAGCACTTGTTTCGGCAGGCCAGTTCAGAACAGGATTGGCGCGCAACTCCCTGAAAAAAATGTTTCGAATTAAATTGTTATACTTGACAAGTATCTTTAAGGCATTAATTAAATATGCGATGTCTGCAACTATGAAGTGAATATATGAAAATTCATACATTTGGCTATCTGAAGGGTGATTTACACGGTACGATCTTGTCGCATGCGGCAGGCCTACGACGTAAATTGTTTCGTGTAAATCAAACCTACAACTCGCTTAGGACTGTGGTGTACGTCACAAAAAATGTCGTACGGCAACCGCAGGTATAGGCAATGGTGAGTCACGAGAGTTGTGTGCGATGTTTTGCATGATGCGAGCAGCGCGCGCTTCAGAAATCGCATGCGACAGTCGTAAGCAGTCATAAGTTGTACCGTCTTATTCGGCCTTAAGGGTGCATTCGATAAACCCTACTCCGGAATAGGAATAAGTACAATAATTACCAGCAATCCCTCATGAGAGGTTTTTGGAGTTACTGGAATACAAAATGGCTCTTAAGTTGTCGTTTATTACAGAAAGTTTGTAGATGCATCTTCCAAAATTTGCCTAAAAAAAGAAATCTAACAGCTATAAGTGGTTTGCATTGCCACCACGTTGTCGTATAAAAAAAAGGAATTTTTTTCATGTAGCTTGCATAAAAATGGAGTTAAGCCCCAGAGCAAAAAAATCTTATTGTTCCTGTACACCAACAAAGCCGCCATTACGTCACATGCGACCAACAATTCCCTTTACTCTTAGTCCATAATACGGTAAATGAAATCAACAGACAGTGTTAGTCCGTTATCAAATGTTTTATTTAGTAGTAAAGACAGTAGGATATTAACATCATACCACCCGTGAGTTTTTTTTTTCTGATCTGCCAACCGTCTTTCTTGTCCTGCCTCCCAAATATCTAATAATTGATTACTTTGCACGAAGATATGAGTTTTGTTTTCGAGTGGTAAAAACAACATTGCGTGAGTAAAATATTGTTTTTAACAGAAGAAAATATAATTTATAGCGGAGCTCCGCGCGCGCCTTCCCCATTTAATTGATTAGAGATTTTGGTAAACCCATAAATGGGAAAAATTTTGGCTTTGGCTATGACGTCACTGTCCGTCCGTGCGTACATACGTCGGCCCTTCTATGTAAGCCGTTGTGAAATGCCACACTCAACCTGTGTGGCAACCCGCGTTTTTCTAGCGGGAAGTTGCATCGCCAACTGCGTTTTAGAAAAAAATCAACATCATTTTGAAGACGACAAAATGCAAAGTCACTTTTTGTGACCAACAGCGAGGGAAAGAGCAAGACGACTACCAAAATGCGGTGGATTCTCATTAAAGTGCTGTAGAATACATTAGTTATAGTAGGATGATGTCATGTTCTATTTTAGGCTCAACAAACAGGTTATGAACAGGTTTATCTATTTTTGCTGACGTTATCTTCTCCACCACAACCACAATGCCATTTTTTTCGCATATTTTTCCTCCTCCACCACCTCCACCAATTGAACCACCATCTCCACCCCTGCACCACCAATTCCACCAGCATCTCCACCACGACCAACTCCACTACCAATTCCACCACTTTCTTGCCTCCACCACCGATTCCATCACCATCACCACCAACTCCACCAACTCTACCACCAACTCAACCACTATCTCCAACACCAACACCACTACCATCACTACCAACTCCACCACCAATTCAAGCACCACCTCCACAAACTCCACCACCAATTCCACCACTCTCTTATCTCCACCACCGATTCCGTCACCATCTCCACCAACTCTACCACCAACTCAACCACTATCTCCAACACCAACACCACTACCATCACTACCAACTCCACCACCAATTCCAGCACAACTTCCACCGTCTCCACCATCACCACCGCCACCACTACCACAATGCTATTGTTTTACACCGGTGTTTTTAAACTTCGTAAAGCGGCTTGGATTGACCCAAGAGGAATGGAAGCGATTATTTCTCCTTCTGGTTTTCAATCTCACCTGGATGCAACTTTGAGTATAATGTTTGCAGGTAAGTGTTTTGGCGCAATAATTTTGGCGGCTTAGTTCTAACGCAATAATTTTGGCGCGGTATATTATGTTTACATTTTTTATCATGTTTGGTTAGTGCTTTCTACAAATCCTTATACAATAAAACAAAAATCGATCAAATTGCTTTTCTAACCTACATTCAGGAATCAAAAATGATAGTTTCCAGTTGAAAGCATGTCTTGTTTGGAGGTTGTTGTATGGTATGCAAATTCACGACGAAAACAATGATATGGAACGGTTTCAGTCTTTTGTTCATGGAAATATAAGACTTTCAACCACATCTATTGTTTTAGATCCCCAAAATGCTTATTTTTCCATAAACAAAAGAAACGTTTCTGCTCAAAATCTCGAAACATTAGAAAACTAAATCCTTTCATTTTCGAAGGGTATATATGTCGTTAAATACGCCGAAACTAATCAACTAGCGTTTTCGTAAAACCAACAACAGCTAGTAAATGCGGGGAAGAAAATTCTGTTTTCTAAAACTTTCTGCCACTTAAATACATAACTTTTCAGCTCAAGCTTCCGAACAAATTTATCTGTATCAGCTTAAAAGAGAATGTCTCTAAAAGGGCGGAAAACAATCTGAAAACAAAGGGGAAGATATTTTAAACATTTTTTTGTAAGTCTTATTGTTATGCAAATATAGTATTGTTATGCAAATGCTTATTGGAGTTGTTTTGAAGTTATATCTTTAGGAGCCGAAAAAAGGAATTCAAATGATTACTAAATTTGGTAAAAAGGTTAAAGAGGTTGCCTAACTGCGATAGAATTTGATCGATTGATAAGCTCAGGGTTTGTGCTTAAATAATACTGTAGATAATTTTGACTTATTAATCCATAGCTCACCGATCGTTTTGTTCGCGCAGACCACGTTTAATTTCGTGGTTAAAACCAGTTTGATACGGAAACGAGGACTTCAAGAATGTAGCAATGAACCTGTAGTAACTTTACTATGCTAACCTCTTGAAAACGAAAGTCACTGTTCACAGTCATTTTCTTACTTTAATCTCTAACCGCTGCTTTAAACTCTGTGAAAATGTGTCCCTCGCCCATTCGAGACAGCGGAAGTCTTATGTATTTTAATTTGTCCAGCAGTTTCAGGGGTTTTTCTTAAGTATTTCACCTGTACTCCTGCCATTTCTCTTTCCACACATTTTAATATCCCGACAGTATCAATTTAGCCACTAAAATGTTCAGTTATCTATCCGAAAACAAACTCACGTACATTCTTATCGTGGTAAGTCCTAACTGGTTCGAAGTGAGTGACTCCTTCCTTTTCTTTCAGTGCGTCTGGCGTCAGTTTTGTGTTCGCATCGTTCAGCTCGCAGTTTTTGCTTTGGTCGGCCTCGTTGAAATTGAACGAAAGGCACTCGCATTTACTCAAACACATCTTGGCACATTCCTTCCAGATCGAAACGTTTAAGGTCTCAAAAACATACCCATCAAGAAAAGATTTTGTTTGGTGTCGGTTGTAATAGAGACGAACTTTTTTTCGCACGTTCCACTCGTGCACTGACTGTTAGCAGAATGAATGATAAGCAGCGGCACAGTACTATACCATAAAAAAGAATTGCGACCTCTTGTCGTTAGGATTTTCATCTGGAAAAAATATCTCTTAACTGAGCGGAGAGAAATAATCTCAACTGGGTAGTGACTTGGTGGGGAATAAGTTCAATGTGGAGGAACAGGTGCGTTTTCTATATATCTATATCAAGACTCAAAAAAATTACTGCAGGTGCCACGTAATTTGTCACCACTTTTAATAAATACGTAATAATAGTAATAATAATAATAATAATAATAATAATAATAATAATTGGCCGAGATTCTCCTTTCTTAACCACGACAACAACCCCACCTGACATGTCACAGAGAAATTAATCATTGTTCCAATTTTCTCTCATACCAAGACCAACAATGTCCTTTGCAGGTGTCATGCCGTTTGTCACCAGTTTAATAGATATGACAGCGAAATGACAGGAACTTTCAACTTGCAGTTAGAGAAATTTAATTATGATTTTCCTTCCAATTGGCCGAGATTCTCCTTACATAACCATGACAACAACCCCACCTTAAATGTCACAGAGAAATAAATTATTGATTTCAATTTTCTTATGTACGTCGTGATTATCCCAATTCTTTTTAATTCGTACAATTCGTGGCCAAAGTATCCAGAAATATGATAACCAACAACGGCATTCAAGAGATAAAGAGACAGAACAATTCAGCTGTCCCCGCTATGTACGGCGCTGATATATGTCGTTAACAACGCCGACACTAGTCAACAAGCGTTTTCGTAAAACCAACAACAGCTACATGTAGTAAATTCGGGGACCTAAAACTTTCTGCTAAAGCTTCCGAACAAATCAATCTGTATCAGCTTAAAGATGATGTCTCTAAAAGAGAAGAAAACAATCTGAAAACGTAGGAGAAAACATTTTAAACATTTTGTTTTGATGTTGTCGTTGGGTACCCTATGGCTATGTCTGTTAAGTCCTATTGTTATGTGAATGCCGTTCAAAGTTGTTTTAAAGTTATATCTTAAAGAGCCGCAAACAGGAATTCAAATAATTACTAAATCGCTACTTTTTTTTTGTGTTTTCACAGAAAAGCTTTAACTCGCTGGCGACTGTTTGTGCAAACACCAGCTGGCTCATTACAGTTGCTTTTAGTTCCTTTCCCTAAAAGTGCTAAGTTTTGGTTTCGTACATTGGTTTTCTTTTCTTTTCTTTTTTTTTTTTCAATTTGTTTTTGTTTTTTTGTTTTTTTTTTTGTTTTCTCTTTCGTTGCTTATTGTAAGGAACAGCCTCAAGGAGTGAATTTGCGAATGGTAAGAACTGTCAGAAAACATAACACTGAATGGAGTCTCGTGTACTGAAAGACTGTACTCTTGGTTTTAGGTTAATTACACCAATTAGTTCAAAGGATTTCCAGAAAATAAACAGACGAATTTTCAGAATTCATCAGGCGAAAAGTTTTATCGAGAAGGTTCTAATCTCGTTATGAATTTTCTTTTTTGTTGACACCTGGAACATTTCTTTTGCCACCTGAAAACGGATCCTGATGTTACGTTAATTAAGCTATGAAAAAAAACCGCATCACCATCACGAGATGTCGTCATTTGTTTATCAAAAATGTTCCTTACCGGATTTACAAATTAGAACATTAGGAAGTATCTGTCTTAGCAGGTTTGCAAATTGACATCGAGAAATTCAATCATGTTATTTAAGTTTGCAAACGTCAAGGCTTTTGTAGTCTTAGACAGCAGGGACACTAATCATCCTTGGTTCATGAATAAATTAAGCATCTCCTTCAAAAGGTTGAAAGAGGTTGCCGAACTGCGATAGAATTTGATCAATAGATAAGCTCAATGTTTTGTGCTTAAAGGCCGAGTTTCACGGTCAAGCGCATGCGCGAGCAGACCGGCTCAAAAATAAATTGTACGGGTCGACACTAAATTCGATGCGAGCTTGTGGTGGAACAATCTGTTGAAATCGTGCCCGAAATTGGATCATCCGCTCTTCGTTCTTCACCTTTTATAATCTTTGTTTCCTGTTGTAAATATAAGTTCGATTTTTGTAAGGTTAAAAGTGTTTTAGCATCCGAAAACGACATTTTTGTCGATGGATCGGCAAGGAGACGTCGCGGCCGACCGGCGACGGGACGTTCTGTGGACTCTCTGGAAGCACAGAAGTTAAAGCGGACAGAGTGGAGTGGATGTAGAAATCTTGTGTGGTTAACAAGATAAGTCCACCAAACGTGGAAAATTGGTAAAGAGATAAGTCTGTTTAAAAAAGACAACGATTTCGCGGCACATCTGCCTTCGCTGGAATTGGCAAAGGTCACCAACTGGCTTTGGATGAACTCGCGAGGATTTTCTAATATTTCAATCGTACTGTTTGTTCATATGGAAGTCAACTGTCAAAAACGGAGAATTCGACGGACAAACAGCATCAAACATCAGTGTTTTGCTTTGGATGGAAAAAATTGTGCTACACTGAGACGCGAAGCGAATAAATATGAGATCAAATGTGCGAGTTAGTTGTAGTCGTCTTTTAGCGGGCTCGAATAGCGGGCAGTAGAAAAAAATCCAAAAGATTTGCGGCAAACTACAAAATCTATTGTAAGGTATTCATTTATCTATAAAATTATGGTCATTGCGAATGGCAAACGCAGTTTTGATTTGCCACCATGGCAGAGTTTTCTCAAATGCATTCCAGCATCTCGGAAGGACGCTTAGTGTTGTTGTTACTAAACGGTCGCATCGCTTCTTGAAGCTTGCGGATTTCCCGTTCTTCGCCTTCTCGCTGGTCTAAAAAAATCAGGCTATCGAGTGTACACACTACAGTAAGTTTATCACTGAATGCTGATGAAATACTGGATTTAAGTACGTTAGTTTGAGGGAGCTTCTCGGCTTTTCGAACCGCGCGTAATAAAAAAAGGTCGATGCCGCGAGATACCGACATTGTACTAAAATTAACCGTGTACGTTCGCATAAGTTCTGGCATTTCTTGAATGTCATGCATGGGACATTCACGAAGCGGCGCTGCAAAAATCCCCATGTGTTTTACATGGACAGCCTTTTTGTTTCTTTCTGAAACGTGACCGAAACATTGGCCGGTCAGTTTTATTTTTATGCCAGCAAGTTATAAGACTTGCCCGCCGTATCCCGCCGGTATCGTGTACTCGCTTCCAATTGGTCCAAAAACATTTCGCTTGACAGCGCTTACGTTTCGCTCGCACATGCGCCGAACCGTGAAACTCTCCCTTTAAATAATACTGTAGATAATTTGAACTTATTAAACCATAGCTCACCGATCATTTTATTCGTGTGGATTAAGTCTAACTTCGTGACAGCTGCTTCACAACTTGTGTAAAACCAGGTTGATATGGAAACGAGGACTTCAAGAATACAGCAATGAACCCGTAATAAATTTCACCATCCCAAGAACTGACTAGACTAACCCCTCAAAAAAGAAAGTCGCTTTTACACTGATCACAGTCATTTTCTTACTTTTATCACTAACCGCTGCTTGAAACTCTGCAGAAATGTGTCCCTCGCCTATTCGAGACAGCGGAAGTCTTATGTATTTTAATTTGTTCACCAATTTCAAGGGTTTTTCTTTTTCTGTACTGCCGTTTCTCTTTTCATACATTATATCCCGACAGTTCCAATTAAGCCACTAAAATTTCCAGTTATCTATCCGAAAACAAACTTACTTACATTCTTGTCGTTGTAAGTCCTGACTGGTTCGTAGTAAGTGACTCCTTCCTTTTCTTTTAGTGCACCTGGCGTCAGTTTTGTGTTCGCATCGTTCAGCTCGCAGTTTTTGGTTTGTTTGGCCCCGTTGAAATTGAACGAAAGGCACTGGCATTTACTCAAACACATCTCGGCACATGCCTTCCAGATAGAAACGTTCAAGGTCTCAAAAACATACCCATCAAGAAAAGAATTTTGTTTGGTGTCGGTTGTAATAGAGATGAACATTTTTTCGCACGTTCCACTCGTACACTGACTGTTGGCAGAATGAATGATAAGCAGCAGCACAGTACTATACCATAGAAAAGAATTGCGACCGCTTGTCATTAGGATCGTCATCTGGAAGAAATATATCTTAACTGAACGGAGAGAAATAATCTCAACTGGGTGGTTACTTGGTGGGGAATGAATTCAATGAAAAGGAACGTACAGGTTCGTTTCTCTCATACCAAGACCAACAATGTCCTTTGCAGGTGTCATGCCGTTTGTCACCAGTTTAATAGATACGACAGCGAAATGACAGGAACTTTCTATTTGCAGTTAGAGAAATTTAATTATGATTTTCCTTCCAATTGGCCGAGATTCTCCATACTTAACCATGACAACAACCCCACCTTAAATGTCACAGAGAAATTAATTATTGTTACAATTTTTCTTATCTACGTCGTGATTATCCCAATTCTTTTTAATTCGTACAATTCGTGGCCAAAGTATCCAGGAATATGATAACTAACAACGGCATTTAAGAGATAAAGAGATAGAAAAATTCACACATCGTTTAGTTTGTGCATATCGAGTCTAACTTAATGACAGCTGCTTTACAAGTTCAACTTCATCTTTAACTTTGTTATTTCGCAAAACCTTTGTTTAAAAAACTTAATACATACACAATCCGCATATAACAAAAGCTAATCGAGGTGGGTTGTGCAAATTAGAGTCAACAGACAATTTAAGTTAAAAATTAAAGAGAAACTAGAGAAATGAGGAAAATAATGTCAGAGCAGTATCAGTGACATTCAAAAGGGAGATAGGAGATATTCAACTTGTTTAACCAGTTTGATATGGATAGTAGTGAGGACTTATTTTTTTGCTCGAACAGAATTTTGTGCACAACACGCCATTTTTACGAGCGTGCACTTGTGACAAATGTAACAGCATAATCTATTCGAGTATATTGTATACTCGATTGTATATTTGTATATTGTATATTGTATATTGATTCATGCCAGCATCTTGCAGAATATTAACTAACGCACTCGCCCCGCTAACAAAAGAATGGCACCTGAATTTAAGTGGCTCAAAGTTTTGAGCAATACGTTTTTCTCCCGCAAAATTCTTTGCTTGCTTTGACTGCAAGCAAACCTCAATATACATCGATCGTTCTCATTTTGCCTACCGAAAATGGAACTTTTCGAAAACAATGGCAATCAAATTCGACCTTGCGATGTCATCGTTTTTGAAAAGGTTCATTTTCAGATGTCCACACGAAGACACGATAACAGCGTTTTCAAATTTTTTTCTTTAGAGAACGTTTTTCAGATGCTGCGTTTTCGGTGATCGTTTTTACCGGATACGTGTGGGTGGAAGCCGACCAATCCGAAAAGGAAAAGTTGCGTTTTCAAACAAACACGGATACGTGAGGACGGGACCTTAGATTCCGTTCAAAGACCTACTGCTCCTAGAATAAAGACAAAGAATGAAACGTTTATGATCCTATACATAACTGCCTCCCTCCATACAAGTGTCTTTGCTTGTCGCGTATTATTGTTATTATTAGTATTTATTTTTTTACTTATGTACAGACATAACTTCATCTGCATAGCCGCGAAACAGGAAAGCCCAATCGTGGCCAACTCACTTGATCAACAACTTTGACAAGAACACTGACTTGACGGGTAAAATGTATCACAAGCTAGGTACGATTGGAAACATCGTTCCTTAACGACTAAAAAGAAACAAAATATATATATTTAGCCAAGCCTAAAAGCGGAGCTCCACACTTGCCACTCTATACATGCTACTCTGCTTATTGTATAAGCGTAATAACGTCACAAATTCTTCATCCTGTCTTGAGTTATATATATCTTAAGTGCATATACAGCAAACTTTTTACACGTCAGCGGAAAATGTTTTGAGCCATAAGCTGTTCTTGTTGATCGTGCGAGATCACATTGCTGAATTCCGATGACGTTCGAGAGCA
>NW_028145425.1:682500-752500 GCF_977016875.1 Pavona decussata | reverse complement strand
AGCAGACGAAGCCCTCAACTAATCAGACTGGAAGATTATTCCATCTTCCCAGCGAAGGGCGCTAATGATATTGAACTGTCAATATTTTTCGCTCCGTGGTTTTGTATTTGGAATTTTTAAAGTACAAAAATCATAAAAGCGCGTCCAGTCCCTTCATGATGTCATATTAAATGCTTTTCACTCACGCGCCAATCTTGTTCCCAGATAACGAAGGCCCTGGACACGAGATTGCTCACGCGCGCATAACAGCGTCGAGAGCAATCAGCTCTTACATTTAGATATTCCGCAATACCGCACCTTTCTCCTCTTTTTGCGCATATCTAGCGTAGATGCGAAGGCTATGGGTTGAAAACATTCTCACACACAGTGCTTGCATAGCGAGGAAGAAAACATGGGTCTAGAAAAATGTCTAGAACGATCGGTAAAGACATTCTTCTTCTTCTTCTTCTTCTTCTTCTTCTTCTTCTGTTGTTAAGGACGGTGTCTCCTATAACAGAAATGGTTTTGGGCAGTTTTTACAATCCCGATGGTTGAATTAGTGCGAACTATCAAACCGGGGCAGCGTCCTGACAACCTGGTCCTCCTCCTCGGTGATCCAGAGGGCAATGGTGGGGGGGGGGGGGGGGGGGGAGAGGGAGAATTTGATGGAGTTTTTTCGACTTTTTCCCTCGTCCCCACTATCTCCTCCTGGGTTTGAAGGATGCCTCGTCCTCAGGGTCCTCGTGCTACTCAAAATGGCGATCCGGGTGAAGCAGGTTCAAGCAGCCATGAAGTGCCGCGTTTTGGGATCTTTTCCTGGTAATCAACACAAAAACTAAGCAAATTTTAAATACTACCAAAATATTTTACCAGGAGCCATAATCCCTGGAGCCATAATCAATGGCTGACACCAAAAACTTCAATCTCTAGGCGCTGTAGATCCAAACGAATTTTACCGTGTGGCAAACCTCGTAAAAAGACACGATTGTTTGTATTATCCTCGGGCGAAATCTTCGATTATGCCGTATTCGACCGTGAAGTGTTCGCCGCATCTCCGAGGATGAATCATGTCTGTATTTAGCGTTTGTGGCAAGAGAATGGCTTATATACTCAGTGCCGCAAGATAGGACTTGTGAGAACATTAGTGATATGTCATTTGACTGCAACTAAGGCCACGTTGCCTGTGTTCTTGTATGTTTTCTTTTAAGAACGGATTGGTTAACCCTTGGTGATCAGCTTGTAATTTCGCGTAACAAGGCCGCTACGTGATCAAACATACTGGCCATGAGAATAGAGAAAATGATCAGGTAAAGTAAAATTCCTTTATACTTAAACGACTTCTCCCAACTAATATCGTAAATAATATATGGGGATAAAGAGGAGAATATACGTTGCGATCAGTGTTTAGGCTTAAAGGGGTCATTAATAGACGTAAGCAAACGCAGGAACGAGATTGATGAGTTGAGACAAAATAAAACTCTACTCTTGTTGGGACTTTTAAAAGGTGAATCCAACAATTTCAGGGGGGTGTTTAAGGGGGTTAGTTTCTAAGCAAAATGTGATGATGCACCGGTGGGGAGTGGAATGCTGCGAGGCATTTCCTTATATATGATGTAGTCAGTGTGAAATGTAATTGTAATGACTTGTATAGTTTGCTCATATTAGCAAATGTAATCAAACTCATAGTACTGAACAAGTTTGATCATATTTCATATTACAATTGTGATCAAACTCGTAGTATTTAACAAGTTTGCTCATACTAGGAAATGTAATCAAACTTGCTTATTCAAGCAAATATGATAAAAATGAAAAACGTTGAACAATTTTGCATGGGGCAGTAAAGTTGATCAAACTCTTCGATTGAACAAGTTTGCAAAGATTGGTAAACGTTGTCATTGAACAAGTTTTTTCTGTATACCAAGTATACACAGTATATGATCGATCATTATGCTCGCGTAATCGTGTTAACTTTTCTCGTTAGATCGGATATAACAGGGTAGGGATCAATATAATTAGCAGATAGTAATAGATTATTACATTATGTTGACAATTCAAATACTGACCATTCAATAATGCTATAGATAATTTTATTCATGCCATTGACCAAATGGCCAATAGGAAAAACAAAACAAAAACAAAACTACAAGCAAAGGTTAAAGAATGATATATAAACATTCAATTTTTCCAATGTCTACCTCAAGGTCAATCAACCATTAAATGTTTGTAACTCCTTTGAGATTCTAAAACACACTATTATATTTATGATTGCTATAATCATAATAACAACATGATAATAATTATTATTTCTGTTATTAGTATAAATATGAATTGTTGGCATCCTCTCATATTTTCTAAATGGGCCTTTTACACTATCTGGTCACTTGGTAAAAATTCCGCCATACTGGATGGCAAAAAAGCGTGGCTTCCTCCACTGGGACATCGAGAATAATGGAGAGTCACGCTTGACAGGTTGAAATTTCTTTGTGTTCGAATCTACTACATTCTTTTGGCATCCAGTACAAAGGATTTTGTACCATGTGCCCAGTTAGTGCAAAAGGCCCGTTATTAATTACTTCCTACCAGTTTGTTTGTGCACCAGGAAATATGGATAAGCTATACGGAAATTTGCAGTTTTGCACCGTGCTTAATGTCTTCAATCCATAATGCAAACAAGGAATTTGTGCAGTGCTTGCCGACATTTGCTATAATTGCTCTAAAATATTTCACTTTGGCGTGGTGCGCAAATCTGAAGTAATTTTGTATGGCATTTATGGATTTGTCTTTGTTACAAAACTGAGGAAAATTCCAAGCATATATTACATTTACGCCACATTTGCACACAAACTGAACACCAGCAAATTGTCTATTTCCGTAAGACTTACTTGAAGAATTTGTGTCAAATTTATAAGTTTGCTACGGATTTGCTCCAATTACGAGTTGAGTAAATACGTTTTTTTGTCCATTGTCTACTTTTATTCGGCATTAAAATTTTACCACAATGGCTACTACTAAAACTAATATATAAATGGCACTTACAATTTAAGATACTGCTGGCCTGGTCTTATACATAATTAAGTGCCGTGTAAATAAGCGGAAGCATCGTTTGCAGCAATCCCTGTAGGTTCCAAGAGAGTTTGCCTGTCAACTCTGGGAAGGCTATTTCAACAAACTGCACCCAAAGCTCTTAGTTTCCAACTGAGTTTCGTAAGTCAAATCAAAATAATTATTCTTGCCAATTGGCACAGCCACGAACAGTGGGGAGCTTTAGCAAAGACGAAGCCGACGGCAGCGAGAACGTCACGGCTATTTAAATGAATTCGCGTTTTTTCAAACGTCGTTAAAATTATTCCAGCTTGCTTTAAACGTCAAATGTAGGTGAAATTTTCTGGAGATGAGTTCTTGGAGACCGCGCCCAAGTTTAGAAATAGATAAAAATTCGTCGTGTGTGTTTACCTCCTCCATAAAACGGTTTTGCCTCTCTTTGGTTGATAAAGCCAGTAAAATAAAACGAAGACAAACTGAATTACCTTCGACGTTCAATTGAAAACCACTCATAGTCATAGAAAAGAGTATATTCTAGAGATAACTGCCCGCTTATAATATCAACAATAAAGGATAAATGTAAGGTACAACGAACGACCAGTTATACATTTTCACAGTGAATTTACATCCAGAGCGCTGATCTGATTTAGAACAGTTTTCGCTTTATTATCTGTAAAACAATGCGTGTTTACTCCGACATAATCCTCACTTTTTTTACAATAACTTTCAAAATTTCTGCACGCTGATTGGCTTGTAACTAATGTCTATAAGAGTTTATAACATTGGGCGCGTGCTTTCCCATCTAATTCCTATTGGAGTCATCATTCTTCAACTTTAGCGTGCACAACGTAAACATCGCGATGAATCGAAACCCTAGTTGAAGCCTTCAACTTTGATTTTAACATTTAAATACTTAAACAATCGAAAATTACAGCCATATAAATACTGATATTTAGGTAAATTCAAAACTGGCACGTTTTCCGTGTTATTTTAAAAATCGTCGTCGATTTGTTAATTAGAAGATATTTCAGTGAGTGTGTTAAACGTTTCGCATTGCAATCCACAGTTTTAAAACCAGTGGAAGACATCCTTCTTGAAAGCTGCTCCCGTTGTAGGACCTTGTGGAACTTCCAACGTACCTTACAATCGACCTACCATTATTCTACAAATGCTTTGGTCCAACACGTCCACATTTTTCTGGCGTACGACCTAAAATCTTCCAAACCAGACCTGAGTCGTGGAATTCATTGAAGCTGTGCAGCGGAAATCTTTGTTTATTGTGTAGTAAAACCCGAAGTTATCTTCGTCTTGTATTCCTCCCCCAAGGTCACAACCTTTGGATGGACCGTAATAGCTGTCGAGATGAAGAGAGTGCAGCGAGCTGTACCCACACAACACTGTACAGTTGGAACAGTTATGTCCATGAACATTCACAAACTCTGTCGATAGGCAGAATTCATATTTACTGGGTGCCACCAGAATATCCAAGTTTTCCAGGGACACTCTCCAGTAATCACGGTAGTCCACTCCATCTGTCAAAAAATTACAAGTGGCTCGCCAGTGAGTAGAGACATTCCGGATGGACTTCATACGGGACAATGACAGGCGGTAGTTGTTCCATTCGGGTGCATCTTGGTTGATTGGCATGTCGTGCAGATAGAAGGCTTTGCCCTTGAACACAGCGGCATTGTTCTGCAAAGAGTGAGACTGGATCAGAGTCCATGCTGCATCTGGCTCGGACGCAAAGTCGCAGTAGACTGGAAATGGTTTGTTCTGTTGGTCCATGACAGTGTAGGTGCCATTGGTTTTCACTTTGTTAAAGATCATGACGTCTTTACAGGATCGAGGAGGCAGCGCGATTTGGCACCTGTGTCCAGTGTATCCTGGAGGACATGCGCATTTGAATCTTCTTTTGTTGACATCACACACTTCAGTACACGTGCCGCCATTTTGACAGGGGACAGTTTTACAGCACTTGTTTCGGCAGGCCAGTTCAGAACAGGATTGGCGCGCAACTCCCTGAAAAAAATGTTTCGAATTAAATTGTTATACTTGACAAGTATCTTTAAGGCATTAATTGAATATGCGATGTCTGCAACTATGAAGTGAATACATGAAAATTCATACATTTGGTTATCTGAAGGGCGATTTACACGGTACGACCTTGTTGCATGCGGCAGGCCTACGACATGAATTGTTTCGTGTAAATCAAACCTACAACTCGCTTAGGACTGTGGTGTACGTCACAAAAAATGTCGTACGGCAATCGCAGGTTTAGGCAATGGTGAGTGACGAGAGTTGTGTGCGATGTTTTGCATGATGCGAGCAGCGCGCGCTCCAGAAATCGCATGCGACAGTCGTAAGCAGTCATAAGTTGTACCGTCTTATTCGGCCTTAAGGGTGCATTCGATTAACCCTTCTCCGGAATAGGAATAAGTACAATAATTACCAGCAATCCCTCATGAGAGGTTTTTGGAGTTACTGGAATACAAAATGGCTCTTAAGTTGTCGTTTATTACAGAAAGTTTGTAGATACATCTTCCAAAATTTGCCTAAAAAGAGACATCTAACAGCTATAGGTGGTTTGCATTGCCGCCACGTTGGTGTACAAAACAAAAGAAATTTTTTTCATGTAGCTTGCATAAAAATGGAAGTTAAGCCCCAGAGGAAAAAAATCTTATTGTTCCTGTACACCAACAAAGCCGCCATGACGTCACATGCAACCAAAAATTCCCCTTACTCTTAGTCCATAATACGGTAAATGAAATCAACAGACACTGTGAGTCCGTTATCAAACGTTTTTATTTAGTAGTAAAGACAGTAGGATATTAACATCATACCACCCGTGAGTTTTTTTTTCTGATCTGCCAACCGTCTTTCTTGCCCTGCCTCCCAAATATGTAATAATTGAATACTTTGCACGAAGATATGAGCTTTGTTTTCAAGTGGTAAAAACAACATTGCGTGAGTAAAATATTGTTTTTAACAGAAGAAAATATAATTCATAGCGGAACTCCGCGCGCTCCTTCCCCATTTAATTGATTAGAGATTTTGGTAAACCCATAAATGCGAAAAATTTTGGCTTTGGCTATGACATCACTGTCCGTCCGTCCGTGCGTACGTCGGCCCTTCTATGTAAGCCGTTGTGAAATGCCACACTCAATCTGTGTGGCAACCCGCGTTTTTCTAGCGGGAAGTTGCATCGCCAACTGCGTTTTAGAAAAAAATCAACATCATTTTGAAGACGACAAAATGCAAAGTCACATTTTGTGACCAACAGCGAGGGAAAGAGCAAGGGGACTACCAAAATGCGGTGGATTCTCATTAAGGTGCTGTAGAATACATTAGTTATAGTAGGATGATGTCATGTTCTATTTTAGGCTCAGCAAACAAGTTATAAACCGGTTTGACAGGTTTATTAATTTTTGCTGATGTTACCTTCTCCACCACAACCACAATGCCATTTTTTTTCACATATTTTCCTCCTCCACCACTTCCACCAATTGAACCACCATCTCCACCAACTGCACCACCAATTCCACCAGCATCTCCACCACGACCAACTCCACTAGCAATTCCATCACTTTCATGCCTCCACCACCGACTCCATCACCATCACCACCAACTCCACCAACTCTACCACCAACTCAACCACTATCTCCAACACCAACACCACTACCATCACCAGCAACTCCACCACCAATTCAAGCACCACCTCCACAAACTCCACCACCAATCCCACCACTGTCTTACCGCCACCACCGATTCCATCACCATCACCACCAACTCCACCACCACCTCCACCAACTCAACCACAATCTCTAACACCAACACCACTACCATCACTACCAACTCCACCACCAATTCCAGCGCAACCTCCACCATCTCCACCATTACCACCACCACCACTACCACAATGCTATTGTTTTACACCGGTGTTTTTAAACTTCGTGAAGCGGCTTGGATTGACCCAAGAGGAATGGAAGCGATTATTTCTCCTTCTGGTTTCCAATCTCACCTGGATGCAACTTTGAGTATAATGTTTGCAGGTAAGTGTTTTGGCGCAATAATTTTGGCGCGGTATATTATGTTTACATTTTTTATCATGTTTGGTTAGTGCTTTCTACAAATCCTTGTACAATGAAACGAAAAGCGATCAAATTGCTTTTCTAACCTACATTCAGGAATCAAAAATGATAGTTTCCAGTTGAAAACATGTTTTGTTTGGAGGTTGTTGTATGGTATGCAAATTCACGACGAAAACAATGATATGGAACGGTTTCTCTTTTGTTCATGGAAATATAAGACTTTCTACCACATCTATTGTTTTAGATCCCCAAAATGCTTATTTTTCCATAAACAAAAGAAACGTTTCTGCTTAAAATCTCGAAACACTGGAAAACTAAATCCCTTCATTTTCGAAGGGTATATATGTCGTTAAATACGCCGAAACTAATCAACTAGCGTTTTCCTAGAACCAACAACAGCTAGTAAATGCGGGGAAGAAAATTCTGTTTTCTAAAACTTTCTGCCACTTAAATACATAACTTTTCAGCTCAAGCTTCCGAACAAATTTATCTGTATCAGCTTAAAAGAGAATGTCTCTAAAAGGGCGGAAAACAATCTGACAACAAAGGGGAAGACATTTTAAATATTTTTTGTAAGTCTTATTGTTATGGAATAATAGTATTGTTATGCAAATGCTTATCGGAGTTGTTTTGAAGTTATATCTTTAGGAGCCGAGAACAAGAATTCAAATAATTACTAAATTTGGTAAAAAGGTTGAAAGAGGTTGCCGAACTGCGATAGAATTTAATCGATTGATAAGCTCAGGGTTTGTGCTTAAATAATACTGTAGATAATTTTGACTTATTAATCCATAGCTTACCGATCGTTTTGTTTGTGCAGACCAAGTTTAATTTCGTGATTAAAACTAGTTTGATACGGAAACGAGGACTTCAAGAATGTAGCAATGAACCTGTAGTAAATATAAGCATCCCACGAACTGACTAAGCTAAACGAAAGTCACTGTTCACAGTCATATTCCTACTTTTATCACTAACTGCTGCTTGAAACTCTGTTAAAATGTGTCCCTCTCCCATTCGAGACAGCGGAAGTCTTATGTATTTTAATTTGTTCAGCAGTTCCAGGGGTTTTTCTTAAGTATTTCACTTGTACTCCTGCCATTTCTCTTTCCACACATTTTAATATCCCGACAGTTCCAATTTAGCCACTAAAATTTTCAGTTATCTATCCGAAAACAAACTTACTTACATTCTTATCGTGGTAAGTCCTGACTGGTTGATAGTAAGTGACTCCTTCCTTTTCTTTCAGTGCGTCTGGCGTCAGTTTTGTGTTCGCATCGTTCAGCTCGCAGTTTTTGGTTTGGTCGGCCTCGTTGAAATTGAACGAAAGGCACTGGCATTTACTGAAACACCTCTTAGCACATTCCTTCCAGATCGAAACGTTCAAGGTCTCAAAAACATACCCATCAAGAAAAGAATTTTGTTTGGTGTCGGTTGTAATAGAGACGAACTTTTTTTCGCACGTTCCACTCGTGCACTGACTGTTGGCAGAATGAATGATAATCAGCAGCACAGTACTATACCATAAAAAAGAATTGCGACCGCTTGTCGTTAGGATCTTCATCTGGAAAAATATCTCTTAACTGAGCGGAGAGAAATAATCTCAACTGGGTGGTTACTTGATGGGGAATGAATTCAACGAAAAGGAACAGGTGCGTTTTCTATATAGCTATATCAAGACTCAAAAATAACTGGAGTTGCCGCGTAATTTGTCACCACTTTTAATAGATACGTCAGCGAAATAACAGGAACTTTCTACTTGCAGGTAAGAAATGTGAGTATGATTTTCCTTCCAATTGGCTTAGATTCTCCTTAAGCCTATTTTTCATACAGTATGGCGGGAAAATCCCAGACGATCGGGGATTTCAATGTTTCGTCAGAAACGCCTGACTGTATAAGATTTGAATGTAAGGCTTATAGAATATGTAGATTTAAAAATATCGCTTAATAACTTATTTATATTCAAATTTTCACGTTTTGCAACATTTGCATTAAAGAAGGCAGAAGTATTTTTATATCTTAGTAATAATAATAATAATAATAATAATAATAATAATAATAATAATAATAATAATAACAATAATAATAATAATAATAATAATAATAATTATTATAATAATTGGCCGAGATTCTCCTTTCTTAACCACAACAACAACCCCACCTGACATGTCACAGAGAAATTAATCATTGTTCCAATTTTCTCTCATACCAACAATGTCGTTTGCAGGTGTCATGCCGTTTGTCACCAGTTTAATAGATACGACAGCGAAATGACAGGAACTTTCAACTTGCGGTTAGAGAAATTTAATTATGATTTTCCTTCCAATTGGCCGAGATTCTCCTTACATAACCATGACAACAACCCCACCTTAAATATCACAGAGAAATTAATTATTGTTCCAATTTTTCTTATCTACGTCGTGATTATCCCAATTCTTTTTAATTCGTACAATCCGTGGCCAAAGTATCCAGGAATATGATAACTAACAAAAGCATTCAAGAGATAAAGAGACAAAAAAATTCAGCTGTCCCCGCTGACCCTCCGCTATGTACGGCGCTGATATACGTCGTTAAAAACGCCGACACTAGTCAACAAGCGTTTTCGTAAAATCAACAACAGCTACATGTAGTAAATTCGGGGACCTAAAACTTTCTGCTAAAGCTTCCGAACAAATCAATCTGTATCAGCTTAAAGATGATGTCTCTAAAAGAGAAGAAAACAATCTGAAAACGTAGGAAAAAACATTTGAAACATTTTGTTTTGATGTTCTCGTCGGGTACCCTATGGCTATGTCTGTTAAGTCCTATTGTTATGTAAATGCCGTTCAAAGTTGTTTTAAAGTTATATCTTAAAGAGCCGCAAACAGGAATTCAAATAATTACTAAATCGCTACTTTTTTGTGTGTTTTTACAGAAAAGCTTTACTCACTGGCGACTGTTTGTGCAAACACCAGCTGGCTCATTACAGTTGCATTTAGTTCCTTTCCCTAAAAGTGCTAAGTTTTCGTTTGGTACATTGGTTTTCTTTTCTTTTCTTTTTTTTTTTTTTCAATTTATTTTTGTTTTTTGTTTTTTTTTTTGTTTTCTCTTTCGTTGCTTATTGTAAGGAACAGCCTCAAGGAGTGAATTTGCGAATGGTAAGAACTGTCAGAAAACATAACACTGAATGGAGTCTCGTGTACTGAAAGACTGTAGTCTTGGTTTTAGGTTAATTACACCAATTAGTTCAAAGGATTTCCAGAAAATAAACAGAGGAATTTTCAGAATTCATCAGGCGAAAAGTTTTATGGAGAAGGTTCTAATCTCATTATAAATTTTCTTTTTTGTTGACACCTGGAACATTTCTTTTGCCACCTGAAAACGGATCCTGATGTTACGTTAATTAAGCTATGAAAAAAAAAACCGCATCACCATCACGAGATGTCGTCATTGGTTTATCAACAATGTTCCTTACCGGATTAACAAATTAGAACATTAGTAAGTAGCTGTCTTAGCAGGTTTGCAAATTGACATCGAGAAATTCAATCATGTTATTTAAGTTTGCAAACGTGAAGGCTTTTGTAGTCTTAGACAGCAAGGACAGTAATCATCCTTGGTTCATGAATAAATTAAGCATCTCTTTCAAAAGGTTGAAAGAGGTTGCCGAACTGCGGTAAAATTTGATCAATAGATAAGCTCAATGTTTGTGCTTAAATAATACTGTATATAATTTGAACTTATTAAACCATAGCTCACCGATCGTTATTCGTGTGGATTAAGTCTAACTTCGTGACAGCTGCTTCACAACTTGTATAAAACCAGGTTGATATGGAAACGAGGACTTCAAGAATACAGCAATGAACCTGTAATAAATTTCAGCATTCCAAGAACTGACTAGACTAACCCCTCAAAAAAGAAAGTCGCTTTTACACTGTTCACAGTCATTTTCTTACTTTAATCACTAACCGCTGCTTGAAACTCTGCAGAAATGTATCTCTCGCCCATTCGAGACAGCGGAAGTCTTGTGTATTTTAATTTGTTCACCAATTTCAAGGGTTTTTCTTAAGTATTTCCCCTGTACTCCTGCCGTTTCTCTTTTCATACATTATATCCCGACAGTTCCAATTAAGCCACTAAAATGTCCAGTTATCTATCCGAAAACAAACCTACTTACATTCTTGTCGATGTAAGTCCTGACTGGTTCGTAGTAAGTGACTCCTTCCTTTTCTTTTAGCGCAGCTGGCGTCAGTTTTGTGTTCGCATCGTTCAGCTCGCAGTTTTTGGTTTGTTTGGCCCCGTTGAAATTGAACGAAAGGCACTGGCATTTACTCAAACACATCTCGGCACATTCCTTCCAGATAGAAACGTTCAAGGTCTCAAAAACATACCCATCAAGAAAAGAATTTTGTTTGGTGTCGGTTGTGATAGAGATGAACATTTTTTCGCACGTTCCACTCGTACACTGACTCTTGGCAGAAGGAATGATAAGCAGCAGCACAGTACTATACCATAAAAAAGAATTGTGACCGCTTGTCATTAGGATCGTCATCTGGAAGAAATATCTCTTAACTGAGCGGAGAGAAATAATCTCAACTGGGTGATTACTTGGTGGGGGAATGAATTCAATGAAAAGGAACGTACAGGTTCGTTTCTCTCATACCAAGACCAACAATGTCGTTTGCAGGTGTCATGCCGTTTGTCACCAGTTTAATAGGTACGACAGCAAAATGACAGGAACTTTCAACTTGCGGTTAGAGAATTTAATTATGATTTTCCTTCCAATTGGCCGAGATTCTATTTACATAACCATGGCAACAACCCCACCTTCAATTTCACAGAGAAACTAATTAATGTTAGCCAGGGAAAAGGCGCTGGGAACGAGGTTGGTGATTATCCCAATCGTTTCAACTCCTACAGTTCGTGGTCGAAGTATCCAGTAATGTGATAAGAGATAAAGAGATAGAAGAATTTAGCGATCGTTTTATTCGTGCATATTGAGTCTAACTTAGGCCTGAACCAGATGCCGCTCCACTCGCGCACTGACTGTTGGCAGAATGAATGATAAAGGCTGGTTTTCACTAGCGACGGAGTCGGAGTCGGAGTCGTAAGCAGAGTCGTAAGAGCGCTTATGACCTAGTGAAAATCAAAAATCGGAGTCGTAAGCGGAGTCATAAGCGCGACTGAATCGGAGTCAGAAAAATCAGAACGTTTCCATTTTCTTCCGACTCTGCTTACGACTCCGTCGCTTACGTTCCGGAATCGGAACGCTGTTTTCACTAGATCATAAGCTCTACGCTTCTGATTACGACTCCGTCGCTGGTGAAAACCAGCCTTAAGCCGTAGCACAATACTATACCATAAAAAAGATTTGCGACCGCTTGTCATTAGGATTTTCATCTTGGAGAAATATCCTTTTAACTCAGTGGAGAGAAATAATCTCAACTGGGTAGCTGCTTGGTAGGGAATGAATTAAATAAAAAAGAACAGGTGCGGTTTTTTTTAAATAAATATATATCTATATCAAGACTAAAAAAAATTACTGCAGGTGCCACGTAATTTGTCATCACTTTTAATAAATACGTCAGCGAAATGACAGGAACTTTCTACTTGGAGGAAAAAAATGTGAGTATGATTTTCCTTCCAATTGGCTGAGATTCTCCTTAAGCGTAGTTTTTATACAATATGGCGGGGATCGGGGATTTCAATGTTTCGTCAGAAACGCGTGACTGTATAAGATTTGAATGTAAGGCTTATAGAATATATAGATTTGAAAATATAGCTTCATTACTTATTTATATTCAAATTTGCACGTTCTGCAACATTTGCATTAAAGAAGGCAGAAGTCTTTTTATATCTTAGTAATAATAGCAATAATAATAATAATAATAATAATAATAATAATAATAATAATAATAATAATAATAATAATAATTGGCCGAGATTCTCCTTTCTTAACCACGACAGCAACCCCACCTTAAGTGTCACAGAGAAATAAATTAATGTTCCAATTTTTCTTATCTGCGTCGTGATTATCCTAATTCTTTTTAATTCGTACAATCCGTGGCCAAAGTATCCAGGAATATGATAACTAACAAGAGCATTCAAGAGATAAAGAGATAAAAAAAATTCAGCTGTTCCCGCTGACCCCCTGTTAGTACGGCGCTGATATATGTAGTTAAAAACGCCGACACTAGTCAACAAGCGTTTTCGTAAAACCAACAACAGCTAGTAAATTCGGGGACTTAAACCTTTCTGCTAAAGTTTCCGAACAAATCAATCTGTATCAGCTTAAAGATGATGTCTCTAAAAGAGAAGAAAACGATCTGACAACATTGGAGAAAACATTTTAAACATTTAAATTGTTTTGATGTTGTCGTTGGGTACCCTATGGCTATGTCTGTTAAGTACTATTGTTATGTAAATGCTGATCGAAGTTGTTTTGAAGTTATATCTTTACGAGCCGCAAACAGAAATTCAAATAATTACACTACATCGTCTTTTTGTTTTCATGTTTTCACAGAAAAGCTTTAACTCCCTGGCGACTGTTTGTGCAAACACCTGCTGACTCATTACAGTTGATTTTAGTTCCTTTCCCTAAAAGTGCTAAGTTTTGGCTTGGTACATTGGTTTTCTTTTTTTTTTTTTTTCAATTTGTTTTTTTGTTTTCTCTTTCGTTGCTTACTGTAAGGAACACCCTACAGGAATGAATTTGCAAATGGGAAGAACTGGTAGAAAACATAACACTGAATGGAGTCTCGTGTATTGAAAGACTGTACTCTTGGTTTTAGGCAAATTACACCAATTAGTTCAAAGGATTTCCAGAAAATAAACAGACGAATTTTCAGAATTCATGGAGCGAAAAGTTTCATCGAGAAAGTTCTCATATCATTATGAATTTTCTTTTTTTGTTGACACTTGGAACATTTATTTTGCAACCTGAAAACAAATCCTGATGTTACGTTAATTAAGCTATGAAAAAACCACATCACCATCACGAGATGTCGTCATTGGTTTATCAAAAATGTTCCTTACCGGCTTTACAAATTAGAACGTTAGTAAGTATCTGTATTAGCAGGTTTGCAAATTGTCATCGATAAATTCAATCATGTTATTTAAGTTTGCAAACGTCAAGGCTTTTGTAGTCTTAGACAGCAGGGACACTAATCATCCGAGGTTCATGAATAAATTAAGCATCTCTTTCAAAAGATTGAAAGAGGTTGCCGAACTGCGATAGAATTTGATCAATAGATAAGCTCAATGTTTGTGCTTAAATAATACTGTATATAATTTGAGCTTATTAAACCATAGCTCACCGATCGTTTTATTCGTGTGGATTAAGTCTAACTTCGTGACAGCTGCCTCACAACTTGTTTAAAACCAGGTTGATATGGAAACGAGGACTTCAAGAATGCAGCAATGAACCTGTAATAAATTTCAGCATCCCAAGAACTGACTAAACTAACCCCGTAAAGTCGCTTTACACTGTTCACAGTCATTTTCGTACTTTTATCCCTAACTGCTGCTTGAAACTCTGCAGAAATGTGTCCCTCGCCTATTCGAGACAGCGGAAGTCTTAAGTATTTTAATTTGTTCACCAATTTCAAGGGTTTTTCTCAAGTATTTCCCCTATACTCCTGCCATTTCTCTTTTCATACATTATATCCCGACAGTTCCAATTAAGCCACTAAAATGTCCAGTTATCTATCCGAAAACAAACCTACTTACATTCTTATCGTTGTAAGTCCTGGCTGGCTCGTAGTAAGTGACTCCTTCCTTTTCTTTCAGTTCACCCGGCGTCAGTTTTGTGTTCGCATCGTTCAGCTCGCAGTTTTTGGTTTGTTTGGCCCCGTTGAAATTTAAGGAAAGGCACTGGCATTTACTCAAACACATCTCGGCACATGCCTTCCAGATCGAAACGTTCAAGGTCTCAAAAACGTACCCATCAAGAAAAGAATTTTGTTTGGTGTTGGTTGTAATAGAGATGAACGTTTTTTCGCACGTTCCACTCGCGCACTGACTGTTGGCAGAAGAAATGATAAGCAGCAGCGCAATACCATACCATAAAAAAGAATTGCAACCGCTTGCCATTAGGATCTTTATCTCGAAGAAATATCTCTTAACCGAGCAGAGAGAAATAATCCCAACTGGGTAGTGACTTGGTGGGGAATAAATTCAATGAAACTGAAGGAACTTACAGGGTCGTTTCTCTCATACCAAGACCAACAATGTCCTTTGTAGGTGTCATGCCGTTTGTCACCAGTTTAATAGATACGACAGCGAAATGAGAGGAACTTTTAACTTGCGGTTAAAGAAATTTAATTATGATTTTCCTTCCAATTGGCCGAGATTCTCCTTACATAACCATGACAACAACCATACCTTAAGTGTCACAGAGAAGTAAATTATTGTTTCAATTTTTCTTATCTACGTCGTGATTATCCTTATTCTTTTTTAAAGGGACAGTATCACGCTATTTTTAGTAAGACATTGAAAATCGGAAAGACGCTATTCGGTTGATAGCCGCCAAGATATAATGACAAAATTCCACTAAAAGACTATCAGAATGCAAAGAAACTATCCACGGAAATTTTCGCTGCCAGATGACCAAGATAGAGAGGGGTTCAAATTTCGCTGTTGTAACACACTAAAAATCGCCGGTTGTACTATATTTTGGTTCAACCTTTCGTCTAAGAATCACTATCAATATTTCTTTAAATTAGCTATTGTGAAACTAATTAACACAGTGTTCAAAGTTTAAATTTAGTGAACTTTGGCCAAAAATCATGATATCTCCCATCGATCTCACATGATACTGCCCCTTTAATTCAGTCGTACAATCCGTGGCCAAAGTATCCAGGAATATGATAATTAACAACGGCATTCAAGAGATATAGAGATAAAAAAAATTCACCGATCGTTTAGTTCGTGCAGATCGAGTCTAATTTAATGACAGCTGCTTCACAAGTTCAACTTCATCTTCAACTTTGTTAATTTCCGAAACCTTTGTTCCAAAAACTAAAGACATACACAATCCGCATGTAACAAAGGCTAATCGAGGCGGGTTGTGCAAATTAGAGTCAACAGATAATTTAAGTTAAAAATTAAAGAGAAACTAGAGAAATGAGGAAAAAAATGTCAGAGCAGTATCAGTGACATTCAAAAGGGAGATAGGAGATATTCAACTTGTTTAACCAGTTTGATATGGATAGTAGTGAGGACTCATTTTTTTGCTCGAACAGAATTTATTGCATAACACGCCATTTTTACAAGCGTGCACTTGCGTTCGGGAGAATACACCAAATGTAACAGCATAATCTATTCGAGTATATTGTGGACGATTCATGCCAGCATCTTGCAGAGTACCAACTGACGCACTCGCCCACACTAACAAAAGAATGGCACCTGAATTTAAGTGGCTCAAAGTTTTGAGCAATAAGTTTTTCTCCCGCAAAATTCACATTTGTATACTTTGACTGCAAGCAAACCTCAATATATATCGATCGTTCTCTTTTTGCCTACTGCAAATGGAACTTTTGGAAAACAATGGCAATCAAATTCGACCTCGCGACGTCATCGTTTTTGAAAAGGTTCTTTTTTCAGATGTCCACACGAAAACACGAAAACAGCGTTTTTAAATTTTTTTCTTTAGAGAACGTTTTTCAGATGCTGCGTTTTCGGTGATATTTTTTACCAGATACGTGTGGATGGAAGCCGACCAATCCGAAAAGAAAAAGTTGCGTTTTCAACAACTCACAAGAACACTGGCGTGATGGGTAACATGCTTCACAACGTACGTTTGGAAACATCGTTCCTTGACGACTAAAAAAAAACAAATGAAATAACTGTCACGGTTTTAAGACATTTTTGAAGATTATCAAATTTACGTTGACCCAGATTACTGGAAATAAATGTTTCTCCATTTTAAGTTCATGTAAGGGATGGCGAACAAAACAACTGACTTAACACCACCTCAGCATGCTGTCATTTTTCTCCCTGTGAGTCTTGATAATCACGTGTCCGAGTCAAGGAATTAATTATCCACTTAGCCACCATATCATCCCACAGTTGAAATCATTTCTCTCGACAACAATTTCCATAGTTGAGGGACATTTCTTCAAAAAAGAAAAAGGATGAATTGGAAGTTACTCGTGGCTGGTCATCTCAAAGACTTACTGTGCTTTTATATTGTGTTTACCCTCGCCATTCCTTCTTCCAGTAGTCAGTGTGCCAATGGAATGTGCGAGAAAAAGTCCCTCTCTCTTAAAACCGACACCAGACGAATTTTTTTTCTGGAAGGCTATGTTTTTGAGACTTTGAACTTCTCGATCTGGGAGGAATGTTTCAACGTCTGCATGAGAAAGTGCCAGTGTCTTTCGTTCAACTTAAACGAGCTGAATGATGCCAGCACAAAACTGGCGCTGACACACTGAAAGCAAAGGAAGGAGTCACTTACTAATAACCAGTCAGGACTTACTATGACAAGAATGTAAGTACGTCTGTAGCAAGGTTTTTAGTTTTAAAACTGCAAATTTTATGGTAAGATTAAATGGGACGTTGAAGTATAGAAATCTAAGGAAAAAATCTTGTGGTCCTCGTGTCCACATTAAATTGGCTAACACATGCTGTGAAGCAGCTGTCCCTTGGGTAAGATTCATTTGAGCAAATGAAATTTGATTGGCGAACTATGCCCTTATCGTAAGTCAAAATTATATGCAATTTGCGTTTGGTAAAAGCCTTATAAATTCAAACGATAATGCCAATGCGTTCTCGAAACACTCTTTTACTGAGCTGATGATACTGGTTAATTTGATATGATTTGCAACTCAACAGTTCTGCAAACTTTATTCACTTTTGATAATTATATTAGTAGCCAAATCCAAGAGTATATCGTCTTTCATATGCTGAAGTAACACGGATTTCGTGATTTTACACAATGATGTATGGTGGCCTATGGCTATCACTGGAAAAATTGCCTCAGATATACGGGAAAACAACTGAAAAAGATAATTCAAAACAAAAATTAAATAAAATGCTATTGAAATTAAAAGTAAAAGCGTTGAAAATGAAAATAAAATGAAAATTAAAGTCAAAACAAAGAAAAATGAAAATAAATAAAAAAATGTATACAAAGGGAAATTGAATTAAAACGAAAGTGAAATGAAAACACGAACGTAAAAAAAATTGAAATTAAAATGAAAACAAAAGTAAAATAAAAGTGAAATGAAAACACAAACCTAACAAAAAGTGAACTTTAAAATGAAATCAAAAGTAAAGTAAAAGTGAAATGAAAACACAAACCTAAAAAAAAGATCAATTTAAAATGTAATTTGTTTATACATTAAATAAAATGAGCAACTTTATTTTCCAAAGCCGTGAGAGTTGGAGCACATTAACAGCTCTGTCCGACAATAATAGCCTGTTGTGTAGTGTGAAATAAAGGCGGTCTCCTTTCTCTCCGCTGGATTCAGCCATCGTTTTATCACTCGCCATCCCCCTCCCCCCCAAGACATCCTTATCCCCCCTGCGCTCCGTGAAATGGATAAGTCACCCTGGCGATGCATACTTTCGTGACTGGAAATCCTTGACCGTAGTGAAACAGGAGTCGAAAGGAATTTACCCGGTGAATGCTCGCATTTTGATGACACTGGTCTTTTACGCTCTAGCAACTGTTTAATTTGATTTAATCGAGACCAAGCAAAAACCCTCGGCTAAATGGCGGAATTTTCGTAGCCGCCCTCATCAAATTTTACGCGGATATCCTTTTCGTGATTTAACTTGAAAAAGCTAAATCGTCTAGTCATTTACGTTTAAATTGCAAACATTTTCGTTAAGTTAGGTCTCAGAGTGGTGATATGACAACTCGCCAAGAAGTTTTGCAAAGACAATGCAAAAATATAGCCCGAGAAAATACCTAATTTCCATCCATCTCAGTACAGCAGACGAAACCCTCAACTAATCAGACTGGAAGAGCAGTCCATCTTCCCAGCGAAGGGCGCTAATGATATTGAACTGTTAATATTTTTCGCTCCATGGTTTTGTATTTGGAATTTTTAAAGTACAAAAATCATAAAAGCGCGTCCAGTCCCTTTATGATGTCATATTAAATGTTTTTCACTCACGCGCCAATCTTGTTCCCAGATAACGAGGGCCCTGGACACGAGATTGCTCACGCGCGCATAACAGCGTCGTGAGCAATCAGCTCTTACATTTAGATATTCCGCAATACCGCACCTTTCTCCTCTTTTTGCGCATATCTAGCGTAGATGCGAAGGCTATGGGTTGAAAACATTCTCACACACAGTGCTTGCATAGCGAGGAAGAAAACATGGGTCTAGAAAAATGTCTAGAGCGATCGGTAAAGACATTCTTCTTCTTCTTCTTCTTCTTCTTCTTCTTCTTCTTCTTCTGTTGTTAAGGACGGTGTCTAATAAACAGAAATGGTTTTGGGCAGTTTTTACAATCCCGATGGTTGAATTAGTGCGAACTATCAAACCGAGGCACCGTCCTGACAACCTGGTCCTCCTCCTCGGTGATCCAGAGGGCAATGGTGGGGGGGGGGGGGGGGGGGAAGGGGAGAGGGAGAATTTGATGGAGTTTTTTCGACTTTTTCCCTCGTCCCCACTATCTCCTCCTGGGTTTGAAGGATGCCTCGTCCTCAGGGTCCTCGTGCTACTCAAAATGGCGATCCGGGTGAAGCAGGTTCAAGCAGCCGTGAAGTGCCGCGTTCTGGGATCTTTTCCTGGTAATCAACACAAAAACTAAGCAAATTTTAAATACTACCAAAATATTTTACCAGGAGCCATAATCCCTGGAGCCATAATCAATGGCTGACACCAAAAACTTCAATCTCTAGGCGCTGTAGATCCAAACGAATTTTACCGTGTGGCAAACCTCGTAAAAAGACACGATTGTTTGCATTATCCTCGGGGGAAATCTTTGATTATGCCGTATTCGACCGTGAAGTGTTCGCCGCATCTCCGAGGATGAATCATGTCTGTATTTAGCGTTTGTGGCAAGAGAATGGCTTATATACTCAGTGGCGCAAGATAGGACTTGTGAGAACATTAGTGATATGTCATTTGACTGCAACTAAGGCCAGTTGCCTGTGTTCTTGTATGTTTTCTTTTAAGAACGGATTGGTTAACCCTTGGTGATCAGCTTGTAATTTCGCCTTACAAGGCCGCTACGTGATCAAACATACTGGCCATGAGAATAGAGAAAATGATCAGGTAAAGTAAAATTCCTTAATACTTAAACGACTTCTCCCAACTAATATCGTAAATAATATATGGGGATAAAGAGGAGAATATACGTTGCGATCAGTATTTAGGCTTAAAGGGGTCATTAATAGACGTAAGCAAACGCAGGAACGAGATTGATGAGTTGAGACAAAATAAAACTGTACTCTTGTTGGGACTTTTAAAAGGTGAATCCAACAATTTCAGGGGGGTGTTTAAGGGGGTTAGTTTCTAAGCAAACTGTGATGATGCGTCGGTGGGGAGTGGAATGCTGCGAGGCATTTCCTTAAATATGATGTAGTCAGTGTGAAATGTAATTGTAATGACTTGTATAGTTTGCTCTTATTAGCAAATGTGATCAAACTCATAGTACTGAACAAGTTTGATCATATTTCATATTACAATTGTGATCAAACTCGTAGTATTTAACAAGTTTGCTCATTCTAGGAAATGTAATCAAACTTGCTTATTCAAGCAAATATGACAAAAATGAAAAACGTTGAACAATTTTGCATGGGGCAGTAAAGTTGATCAAACTCTTCGATTGAACAAGTTTGCAAAGGTTGGTAAACGTTGTCATTGAACAAGTTTTTTCTGTATACCAAGTATACACAGTATATGATCGATCATTATGCTCGCGTAATCGTGTTAACTTTTCTCGTTAGATCGGATATAACAGGGTAGGGATCAATATAATTAGCAGATAGTAATAGATTATTACATTTCGTTGACAATTCAAATACTGACCATTCAATAATGCTATAGATAATTTTATTCATGCCATTGACCAAATGGCCAATAGGAAAAACAAAACAAAAACAAAACTACAAGCACAGGTTAAAGAATGATATATAAACATTCAATTTTTCCAATGTCTACCTCAAGGTCAATCAACCATTAAATGTTTGTAACTCCTTTGAGATTCTAAAACACACTATTATATTTATGATTGCTATAATCATAATAACAACATGATAATAATTATTTGAGAGATTATTATTTCGTAGTATCGCGTAGCAGGATACCACGGGGGGCTAGTAGGAATCCTACAAGTTGAACCAATCCCGTTGCACTACAGTTTCACACGATGACAGTTTTGCTTTCCTCGAATTTCGATCGCATGTCTATTCTCACCAAATTTCAAGCGTATTCCGGTCACGTACCCACGAGGAAAAAGCCATGGCTTCGTCATCCGCTGGTTCTTCAAAAAAGAAAAACTACAAGGGTCGGAGCCCCAATGTTATGCGTTTCATCGAGAGTTGTGATAGCGAGGTCAACATTGGTGACCTTATTGCGGTCAGTGTAAAATGCAGACTGCAGACTGCAGACTGCAGACTGCAGACTGGGGGTAAAATGCAGACTCGGGGTAAAATGCAGACTAAATTATAAAGACTATCTTTTTAAAGTTACAGTCAGTCACGCGCGAACAGTAATTCCAAGAATGAAATGAACATTCGAATTTCTCTTTGTAATGTCCGACGTGTGAATGAAATGTTGGACATCTCTCTGGAAGTCGTTCCGAAAAAGACGCATTAACTGAAAAAAAGATTCAAAATACTTGGGAAACAATTGTTATTCTTGAAATATTCAATTTTGCAATGTAAAGAAAAATTCATAGTTTTTTACTGTCAATAAACTAGGGAAATTTATACGGGAACTCTGAAATATCGTTGGCGATTCTGAAAACTGACATGTAAATTTCAAAACTCCGTTCAAATTTCAAAAATATCGTTCACGCGTGACCTGGGTTGACTGTAAAACACTCGAAGTGATTTTGGTCTGTATAGAAAGTTCTCAAACTCATTAATTATTCATGCAGTCAAAAGCCAATAAATGACCTCCATTTCGGTCAGGTGGATGAATCTTGATACCCCAATGAAACACCAGATGAAACACCACCAGGTTTTCATCTGAGATGAAACATGTTTTTCATCTGAGATCAAACATTTGCATTTTAATGAGATTAATTTCTTATTGTTTCATTTGAGAAGACATGTCAAAAACTCGGGCTTCGTGCTTTATCACGGGTTCCAAATACCTCGAAACAGATGAAAGCACTCGGCCTGCGGCCTCGTGCTTTCATCTGTTTCTCGGTATTTGGAACCTGTGATAAAGCACTCGCCCTCGTTTTTGACATATTACTTAATAAGTAAGTGTAGAATTCCAAAAAGATACATGTAGCAAAAAGGAATTTGAGGCTTGCGAAAAAAAACTTAGGATTTCATTGCGTGACTTTTGGGGACGGCGCCCTACTTCTTCCAATACTTTCAAAAATTATTTCTCCATGAATTCGCTTCGAAATAAAGAGAAAAAGATACAAGATACTTAAATGTTTTAGTTTTGAAAAAAAAATGCATTTGACGATGTGCTTTCGAAATATATCGGTGAATTTTAAAGTGCGCGGATGGATGCATTTTACGTCCGCCGTGTATTAATTACGTTGTAAACAAACCGAGTACAGAAAACTCAAAAATTCGTATCTCGGTAAATATATGTCCTATCGAGCTCATTTTTGTCTCTATAGAAAGCTGAGTAAATGTAGAATTCAAATATGAAAAGATTTCTGTTGCGCAGATAACGAGAAAGGAATTTAGCGATTGCGAAAAAATCGTAGAAAATGAAAACAGTTCTCACGGTTTAAAATGAATGAATACTTTCTGGGATACAACCTGCCCAACCGAACAAAATTTAATTTAATTTAGTCTGCATTTTACCCCTGGTCTGCAGTGTTCAGTCTGCATTTTACCCCTAGTCTGCATTTTACCCCCAGTCTGCAGTCTGCAGTCTGCAGTCTGCAGTCTGCATTTTACACTGACCGACCTTATTGCCCCAAATCTTGCCGCGGGTGCAAGACTCAGTGTCAAGCGTTAGACGAAAAAACGGCGCGAACGTACGAATTGAGGCTGATCGCCTTAGAAAACTTT
This sequence comes from Pavona decussata, assembly GCF_977016875.1. Lineage (NCBI taxonomy): Eukaryota > Metazoa > Cnidaria > Anthozoa > Scleractinia > Agariciidae > Pavona > Pavona decussata. The sequence continues at coordinate 729,253 of NW_028145425.1, read as the reverse complement.
GCCAAGGCCAATGGAGACGATGCCATTCTCTTCGGCCCTAACAAGAGACCATTTTTAGCGGCAACAATACAAACCTTTATGCGTAAGTGTATCTTTATGTTATTTATTGCCCGTTTTCACTGTCACGCCATTGCCGTGTGTGTGAAAAAAAAAAACTGAAACCATTCCATGAATGAAGTCAAGAAATTGACATGTTATAGATGATTAGTAAATAAGAAACCTGTCCAAGTGCCAGGTATGTGCGGTCTTTTGTACTCGAGTTATTTGACAAAATGTTTCACACAAATTTATAGAGCTTAGTATGTTGACACCAACATGGCGGCCGGAAATAGGAGAATACATGTTGAGTTCACTTTGCCAGAAAAGAGGTTTGTTTCCCTTGTGAATTTAATATTTCTCTTCAAACTAGAATGCTGAAAATCACCCGAAGAGGCATTTTCAGGATATGGAACAGCTTTGTCACGGCCGTCCTTGATGTCACGCACGATGAAACTTTTCTATTTTTGAAAGGAAGTACGACATCGAGCTAAGAAATTGAGAAAATATATATTTTAAGGTAATCTTTCCTTGAATGAAGATAAAAATTTTGTAGGCCTCCCAGTTTTGATTTCCAGAATTAGGTGACGTCACGTGTGAAAATGCTGTGAGCGAACACAGCAGCGGATGGATGAGGTGACTGTTGGTGATCAGTACACGCAGTACTTCCGCTGATCATAAAATTTGCTGGGGCATGTGAACGTGATGCTGGATCGATGCCAGGCGAAAAGTGGATTTATTTCAGATTAGGTACAAGATAAACAACGGCAGAACAATCTCTGTACAACACGCAAAGTAAGTGTTATTCCAAAATGGATATCGTACTATTATTTGAGCCACCATATTATTTTTGCTCTCCACTTTTCTTTAGAAATGATGAGTGAAACTAAAGGGAAACGTCTAGGCACCTTACGTTGCCGTGGCTTGAAGCCTCCTGTAATCAGAGGGCATGCTGCTGCCTTCAGATATTGGTTAAATGCATTTGGGCATTCTGGTCCATACAGTCAATCAGTAGAGGAAGTAAATGGAATAAGGAAAGTTATTCCCAAAGGAAATCCAATGGATTCACCTGGTTTGTTTGCCCGTTTTGTTGTTGTTACGTTGTTTTGTTTTTTGGTTTCGTTCATTGCATTAAGCTTAATTCGTGCTTATTATTTCCCTTAGTTTGAAATGCCAATTCTACCAAATAAAAACAGCACACCTTGTACTTTTTTGTGAAGTGTGATTGAGACTACAGTTTTTATATTTCCGTGAAGCATAATTTAAGCCTTTGATTGGTTCAGACGCCATACTTCAAATGAGCCAAATCAAAATCGAATTTAGACTCAGATTATTTAAGGACGGTGCCTACTATTGTTACTGCGCATACGTTCTGCGCATCGCGAGATACTCGGGTTTCCTATGGGTGGTGCCTACTAATACACAAATATTTTTGCACGGTTTAAATCTATACGGAGAAAGTAGAACTTACCAAATGCGTTTGGTATCTCAAAAGAAAATTGGGGGTAACCATGCATTTTTCAGAGATAATTAAGCTTCAATTTAGGAAAAAATCCCATACATTGCTTCATATTTTGGCGTTTTTTAGAGATATTATTGCTTAATTATCTCTGAAAAATGCTCGGTTACCCTCAATTTTCCTTTTGGATTCCAATAGCCCTTGCGAAGATCTGTTTTTCCCGCATAGTCATAAGCCGTGCAAAAATACTTCAGTATTAGTAGGCACCGTCCTTAATCCCAATTGATTCAGACACCAAACTTGATTCTGTAGAAATCAATTTACTGAAGTTCCATCTGTATCAAAGGTCAAGAGCTGGTATTCCTTGCTGAGCCAGGTAGAAAAAATGGCTGACCTGATCCGTTTTAGATAAGTGGTCCTAATTAATGCCATACTTCACATAAACTTAATTCATTAAGTTTGATTCCATTCATGTGAAGTATGTCATCTCAACCTTTTGCTATCTATCCTTCAATGTTCCCTTCCTTTTCTATCTATCTTTCTCAAATTTGTTAATAATTCAAAAGCCAAAGACAATAGCAATCATGCACAGTGACATGTTTGGATATCTGATGAAGTACTCCTGGATTTTGCATCCTTAATTTCTCCTTCAAAATCGGTTTGTTTGAGAAGTTATATCAAACACTTGTCACAGTGTTTCATTACAATATCAAAAACCTCGGAAGTTGGTCAAAAATACTCACATACGCATTGTATTTTCAACTCTATTCTATTGATATTTGATGAAACACTGTGTCTTGTGTTTGATATTTTACATAAATTATATTTTTTGTCATATGTTTGTACAGATGTCAAACAGACCATGAAACAGTTGGTCAAAAGATCAGCCAGGCCAACGGCCAATGACACACGTCGCGGTCGCGTGCCGTATGAACCAAAAAAGGCACCTCCCTTTACTTTACAGCAGATGTTACGTATGCGCACGTACTGTTTAAAAACAATTGAGGTAAGAATATATGGTTTAGTTGTATGATTACAAGTTATATTTAGTTAATATTGCAAATTTCCATAAAATGTTTTGCAAAGTATTGAGGCAACTTGATGCCTTAGGGCAGTAGATTGGCCAATATTGTTTCTTCAGACAACAATGTTAAATGTTATAATACGTGGAGAAATTATAAAGGAATGCTTTCTATTCAGTATGTTTAAGAAAAAAGTCTTTCATAGCTAGGAAATTGTACCAATATGTTGCACTATTGGCACAAAATGTATCTTGCCTCTGCCGGGATTGGTTCTTTTTCTGTAAAGCCCCATTCGTGGCTAGTAGTTTGCCATGTTGTTTCTATTTGGTTTGTTTGACATTATTAGTACAGTATTTTTTCCTTCTGTTGACTGTTGGCTGTCTGATAAGTTAAAGTGGGTTAACAGGTCAATAGGCTAGGTCAGCTGACAGTGAACTGAAACAGTTAGCTGGGAGATAATCGTCAAGTCAGTTTTCTCAGTTTATTTGCGAGTGATTTTGCTTTCATTGTTTCCTCAGGGTCTACGTGGTTTATGGCTATGGACAATTACTTTGTTTTCGTTTGGCCTGTTTTTAAGGGGGGAAGAACCTCTTCGCTTGAAACTGCGGCATTTAAAGTTGCCATCCAACTACCAAGGTACTCTTAACACTTTCAGAACTGGGTGGACATCAAACTTTATTTTCCTCACTTTCACATTCCTTACATTTTGTATCTTAGCATTCCCCTTGTGCTTCAGTCAATAGTGAGTGCATTGTCATATTGCTATGAGATATAATGTTGCTTGTAAAGAAAGTTGAAAAGGTCAATAATTTACAAAGAACATGGGTGCAGTGCTCCTAGAAAACCAAGTCTTGATGCTTTGTTTTTCCTTTTGTGTTCCTTTTCTTTAGCTGATTCCCAAAAATTGCCTCAAAGAATAGATGTCAAAATCCCATGGTCAAAAGCTGACAAGAAAGCAAAAGGTGAATGTAATTCTGAAATAAAAATTCATTCTTAGAATCCTTCTATTGGGCTAATTTTATCTGAAGTCTGACTTAAGTCAACCATAATGAATTATTACTAAATAGGCCTGCCTTATCTAGAGTTCTTCTTTCAAATTTAGTTATTTCTGATAACAGTGAGGCTCATTTTCACCTTACGTGACTTAAGATTCTAGAATTATTATGGACTTTGTTTTCCCAAGTATAAAGATTATAACAGGGTCATTAATTCATGTTCTACCTTTTGTGGCAAATATGCTGACAAAGGTAAACTGCATATGGTCATCACATAATAACCGAAGCAGTCGATATTATAAACTCAAACAATCATTTTTATTATGTCTTAAACTGTTGGCTCTTTTATTTCAGGTGTTACACTAAGTTTGTGGTCAAACCCTTTAAATAAAGAGTTGTGCCCTGTGACTGCCCTTTTCGTGTGGTTGATGGTTACAGGTTGGTTAAATTTTTTGTTTGCAGTTTCACAAAAGTTCCATACCCACCCCATCAAAGGTTACAGAAATTCCTAGGGTGAATAAGGTGTTAAAAGTCAAACTTTTAGAAGCAATGTGTGAAGCTAAACTGAAATTACCTATGGGGAAGGAGGGTACAAAACAAACAACCTTTCTTGAGGGGAGTATCAAATGAATGTTTTTGTAAAGATGCCTATCTACACCTTTAGCAGAACTGCTGAATGTAGTGTATCTGTGGTTAAAATTTTGGGTGCTTAATGGGTTGTACAATAAGTTACAATGTACATGACCATTACCTTACACAATCTTGGTGTTCACACAATTTAAGAATCCTTTCATTTCAATCAATAGATTTTGGCATCCAGCTGATGGTTTTGTTAGAATATCTGTTGGCTAGGAAGGCCTATGATTGCCTCAGATGTTCAGATGGGAGTGTGATTAAAATCTGGAGTTTTCCTTTATGGGAAATGTCATCTTGAATTTCCTTAGTTGACCCTTTCTAACCTAACTGCTCTTGGCCCAATTTTGGAAAACAACAATGAAAGAAAGCAAAATGCTCATGATGTGTTATCATGGTGGACCATTATTTTACAGATGTTGATGAGTGAAATTCATTTCTCATATGGCAATAACGGAAGGAAGTCTGTCATTAGGAGAAATGGTTTTATAACATCGAACATTTAAAACAGGCTAACTACAAAATTTTACTTATCCAGACATGTGATAGGTCTACCCCCAAGCTGTAGCTTTTAAAGCATAGAACCACTTGAATATTGTCAGTCATTAAATGCATCATATTAAGAAAAAAAATCAATGAACAAAATAATGTAGATACCTGGGGGTTACCCCCCCTTTTTTTCCTTTACATGGAAAGATCTTTCCAAGACGAGCTTTCTGACAAGATTTCACTCCAATTGACTAATTATTATTTACCAAGTTGTGATTTGGGGACCCACTGAAAGTGGGTCCCTGACAGGAAATGGTTAATATTGGAAAATTAATTGCCTTTTGCATTTCCCAGGGAAACCAAAAAAGGCTAGGTAGCTGGAAAGACGACAACAGCTCAACCGTTCCAGACCTATAGTTGTTGCAATAGCTACATTAAAATTTTGCTGTTTTGCGCCCCTGGGAATTTTACGTTGTGATTTTTTTTCCTGTTTCTTTTTTTCTTTTCTTTTTACTGTCAAGGTATCAAGAAAGGATTGATATTTCCAAGGGTGGCCAAGAACAACCGCTCTATTCATCCACGGTGTGCTCATGGTGTTTCCTCTTATAGGAAAACCTTTCTTGAGGTAAAGTTTTATTTGTTTAAACCTCTTTTTACCATTTTATGATTATTAAATTATTATTATTATTGTTATTATTATTATTATCATTATTATTATTATTATTATTATGCGCAGTAAAACTATCTGTATGCACAGTATAAGAAGCACCACAGGGCGTGTAGCGTAACCTGTGAGCCAAGCAAAACTTAAAAGATCACGTAAATAAATCAATAAAATATGTAGACATATATGAAAAATATAAAATATATAAAAATATATAAAAGCCATAGTCTAAAAATATAAATTATATATAAATATCTAAAAGTCATAGTTTATATAAAAATGTATAAAAGTCATAGCTGGTCTATTCATGGCTGGTCTATCAATCTTGGTATAATAAAACATCATGTTACTACTTTGAAAGTTCTTGCAATGTTGAGCGTCGCTGATAAAACCGCCATCTGCATTTTCTCTAGGACTTGAGTAGTCTTCCGCCCAACCAGTGATCGCACACTAATCTCTGTCTCTTCCGACCAGCCGCCTAGCACATCCATGATAATGTTATACTGGTGCACCTCATATCATTTGTATTGCTCCTTCAGTTCCCACCTCAAGGGACCATACTTCATGGTTTTCTCCTCGCTCTTCTTCTCTCGATTACTAATCCATGGACAACTCATCTCTATGGTCATGACTTTCTTGCTCTCATTATTATTATTATTATTATTATTATTATTATTATTATTATTATTATTATTATTATTATTATTATTATTATATTATTATTATTATAACTATTATTATTATTATTATTATTATTATTATTATTATTATTTTGACACCCTTATGCGCCTTATAGCAACTGGTCCTTCCTGCTCAAATGTTTCCACTTCCCTTCTCTTTATTCCCATTTTCTCATGTCTGTAAAATAGCAATAAATTCTCCTGATAATCAAAAGAATTCCATTTTGTGGCAAGTTGTCCCTTAAACTCACAAGGCTGTCCTCAATGTTTGCAGATAGAACCACCATTTCTCATAGTCATTTGAGCCATAGCAAAGACAACAACTTTTTCCTTAAAGTAAAAAGGAAAATACCCCCAGTGTTTGTTCATTTGGGTTTGAACCTACTATACAGGATGGCACCTTAAACGACTGAGCTAAGTGGGCCTTGGCCGAGCACCAAGTGCCCTATGGAAATAAAAAAAGCGTCACAGGGTGGGGCTGGGTGATTAAGGACAATGTTTCCACTGTGAAATTATATGAGTTAAAATTTACTGGGACAAGAACATAAAAGTAACAAGTTGTTATTGTTTCATAGATGTCCAAGACCCTATTTGAGAAAGACTTCACAACACATAGTATAAGAAGGTCAGCAGCTCGATGGGCTGCCCGTTGTGGAGCTGATGACAGCACAATTAAAAGAGCAGGAAGATGGTATGTTTAAAGATTTAAACAGGGACCTGCACAAGAGCTACGGATAGCTCCTCCCACTTAAGTCACACAGTCACCTCCTTGACATCACATTAGGGGTGGTGGAAATAATGAGCAAGTACATGTAGGAAGTAAAGGTTGTTGAATCAGTATTTTAAGAAATTAAGCCAATTGTGTCTTGACAAAATGCTGTTAAAAGCATTTTTTGGACATATTTATGTATAATTATTGTAATTAAGTTACAAAAACAAATAAACAAATCTCACGTTTTATTTTTGAGGTAAAAATGCATACAATTTTTTCTTTTAAAATATTCTATAATTGTATCTTGCTGCACGGACTCTGCGATGTTCATAGCTCAGTGTCTTGGCCAGGCCTAGGTTCTTTTTATAGTGTGGGTCCTTGTTTAAATATTTGAAATGTTTGTTTTCTGATATCATTTACGGTAGGGTCAGTAAGTGTGCGTGTTTTCATTTCAATAAAACAAGAGTAAACAAATTAAAGGGTCCTAGTTTGGCAATCCAATTTTGATTGACAAGATCAGATTTGGACTAAAGAGTATACAATTACTTGTAGTTTTTTCAGCACTCTTCTAAGAATTTTATTTCCACTGCTTGAGGTTATTTGAATCGCGTTTTCAACAATGGGACGATGGAAATTAAAATGTAGGAAATGTTCTGATTTTAAATTGATATGTTGTTATTTGTTACTAGGAAATCAAGTAGTTTTGAGCTGTACACTCAGGACGCTAGAGCACAGATGATCAAGGAACAGCATGATGGAAACCCTGTGTCTGACCATAAAATGTGGATGTTTAAGCCTCTAAGATGATTTTTCATAATTTATCTGTTTGCTTTTAAGGAGGCTCATAGTCATTTTTCTGGACTTAGGGTGGAAGTTATGAGATTACAATCTCCCATGGAAGATAAACTTTGATCTCTACCTCATCATTTCAACATATGATCAAAGTGAATATCAAAAACAATTCTTACTCTAACAGATTGTAGTTTAACCAAAAAAATATGTGGAGGCATTTTAACAAATGAATATATCTCAATTTATGTTAAGTAGGAACGTTTTCATTCATCTGCGCTTTATTTTAACTGTTGTCAAACATAAATATCTTAAAATCGGAGACACCCATGAAGCTCAATATACATTCATAATGTTCTGCTATGAGTAAAGACATGTAAACAGAAAAGACAAAGTGTCAAGTTTTATTTTGCTAGAGATTTTGCTGGAAAATGTAGGAATTAACAAAATCACCCCATAAAAATTGATTCATTATTTACTTGAAAATGCTCTTACAGATTTTTTGCTAATTTCACCTACAAATTGTCTAGATTGAATAGTAGTTAAATCCCTAAAGTTTTGTCAAAAAGTGTCTGACTAGATTTCGAGATAATCAACGAAGCTTAAAATGAGAGGCTATGCACCACCCTTGCTATGGTAATAGTTGTTGCTTGAAAATTAAACTGATGAGAAAATTAACTTTGATGATGTAGTATGTAAGTTTATCTTGTATGGGAGATTGTAATTTCATAACTGCCACCTAAGTCCAGAAAAACTGCTGCGAGCCTGGATATTAGAATGAGAATATAAAATATGTTTGCCATGTGATGACCTTAGAACTTTTAAGAAGATGGAACTTTCAAGACATAATACTTGTTGTTTTCACGTGCATTGGTCCTTGTTTTGTAATATATTCCTTATGTTTCTGTTGAAAATAATTACAGCATAATTTGGGCCCAAATTTAGGCCCTTTTCCATATAGCTTATCTGATCGAAACAGACGCTTGGGAGTTGGGAAGCTAAGGCAATAATTACGGCGTTACTTCAGCACAAATTCGGGTTCCCACTAATTAATTTGTCTTCGTTTGAGGCTCAAATATTTAGGTTTCAGTGAGGTCCTATTTAGTTCCATTTAGGCTCTGTATTTTGAGGCCGTGTTCCCCATATAGGATCCATGTTCCCCATACCAGATGGAAAATAAAACGCCTGTGTATTGGTGTCACATTTCCAAGATGGTGAAACAGTCATGGTTTGATCTAGCTTGATTTGTTTTAGTTTAGTATTGTATTAGTAGTGTTACTTTATGCCAATTAAAATTGATCTAGCTTGATTATGAATTTTTGATGTAACTGCTTTTGCAGTGTTCACACTACATATATTTATATTCAAATGCAAGTGCAAGAAAAATGAAAATTTCCTTTCTCCTTGTGCTTGAATTTGAAACTTGAATGTGCACAGTTTCAAACTTCATGTTCACACCCCCATCCAAGTCTAGAGTTTGCACTTGCATTTACAACGACCTTACACATGTGAACCAGGCTTTAGGGTTGTTTTTTCCTTTCCATTATGAGGCATGTGTCAATTGCATGTATTTTTGGCATGGGCACAAAGAAAAATTTCAATATAACTTTTCAATCTTTAACTTGGGTTGATTTTTGTAGCAATAATTTTCCAAATATTAAATGCATCAAAATTAATTATATTGCCAGTAACATTAAATGTTACTAGTAAATTTTACTAGTTTTTTAGGATCATTTTCATTTGTGCGTGCTTTAAAAGATTTCTTTTTTTCTGCATGAGTTGTTTATCTGAAATGTTTTGTCAAAAAAAAAAAAAAAGAAATCAAAAGCAGAACCAATTCAGAACACGTCATAAAATATTTGGGGAAAGAATTAAAGATAATGCAACTATGTAACTTTAAATATGTGGACACTTTTATTTTCTATGCAAATAGATAATATGTTACTGTTTGATTTAATTTCCATAAAACCTGAAATAATCCTTTTCAATGTAATTTGTGCAGTTTCCTAAAATATCCATTCTTCCCCCAGAAAGGTTTTTTTTTTTGGTTTCACCACTGACCCTATAAACCACCACCCCACTCCCCTCTCCCCCAAGGCAAATTCAAGTTTAGAGTCATACTTTGCTTCTAAACTTTTGATTTTGACTACCCCCTTCCACCAAGGAATTTCTGATGACCTTTTATGGGAAGATTTTCTGGAACGTCACATAAACATTTACAATTTTGAACATAACCTTGTTATTATAATTTAATTCTAAAAGTTTTTTCGGACACAATGTTACAATAATTATATTGATTTAAGATGCAATTATATTATAAATCAGTCACTGAATTGAAGAGATACAAATATATTATAGAAGTCCTTTGACTGGTATATCCAAAGGTGATATTTAACTGTAAATTATTTAGGTTACTTTAAGGTGAAGGATCCATCACTCCGTGCAACTATTGCAGCATTCTTGATTCATGGCAGGCAATGCTTAAATGATAACACAACTGCAATTCCAAAATTCTCCTTTTTGGGGGGTGGGGTGGGTACAGTGCTATTATTATCCCAATGCCCATTCCTTTTGTGTTCACTTCCCATGATGAGTTTTTTTTTAATTAAGGCAGGTATGTACTGTAGATAAATGACGGCCGATAAATAATTATTTTGTTTTCATGAAAATTATCCTCATTAGCAGGTGCAAAATTCAATAGAATTTTTACTCAAAAATGAGGTTGGTAGAGCTACAGTGTAATTAACAATTACATTGAAAAGAATAATAAATTTGGCACTATTTATGAAAAAGGTCTCTGTGTACTGAGCAAATAATTCACCTATCATTGTTTTGCTGCGGGGTGACAGGTGGGGGCCATTAAGAGGAGCTGGGAAAAAATCTTTGCTGCTTTAATATTAGTGGTAAAATCCACACCCTTGCTCTGCCTCCACATTGATGGGTGCATAAAGACCCTATGACCAGGATACAAAATGGTTGCGCTAAGATATGCATGAAGCCAGTGATTACGGCAATCAGTATATATCCTGAAAAGAACTTACGTATTAGGCAAAGTATTTTAAAATTTACTGCTGAATTTTTTACCATACTTGAATCAATCAATACATGATTTTCTAATATGTTCATATGGAGGGGAATATTGGACAAAAATGTGATTGGATCGTACCGTATTGCTTTGTATTCGGTGATGCTATGAATCTACCAATACAGTACTATGTCGTACCCGGTAGGATGTTATATCAAAACAGCGATGGTATTATATCGTACCCAGTAACACAATTAATCCTTCGACATGCTATTATATCGTACCCGATGATGATATGTCGTACCCAGTGATGCTATATCGTACCCTTATGTCGTACCCAGTGATGCAATGTCGTACCCGGTGATTCAATATCGTATCCGGTGATGCCATATCGTAAAACGTCTGGATGCCGGCGAACAGCATTGTCAGCGGGTTTTTTTACGAGAAAAGGCGGGAAGTTGACATCACGTGATACGACTTGCTCTTCGCGTCGTCTGCTCCTCCATAGCTTTGTCAGAGCTTTTGAAAAATCAATAAATGTCGGAGCAAACTTCTGAGAAAAATGTTCTCTCCAGAACGAGGGAAATTTTGCGAAATGCCAGGAATGCATTACAAGAACTAGAAAACTCGGTGACTGGATCCACCAGCGGCGAACATGAACAATATTTCATGAATAGTGACAGGCCTGCGCTACTCTCACGTGCGTGTTTTAGCTGTTTTTAGAGTTTTGCTCTCACGAGTATATCCTTGAGAGAGACCTACCTCTTTTGTATGAAATTAGAGGAGGTCCTTGTAAATTTCTCTGAGCAATGGTTGTCGTTCTATTAAATGCCAGTTTTCCATTAGTATTTGTTTCAAGTTAGTAACTGAAGGGTGGTATTGCGTGACAAACTGGGCAAGATTCTCTTGTTTGTGCGAGGTTTTTGTTGAAGGGCCTGTTTTCTATTCTCAACTGAAAATCACTTCTGAGAGAGTTCTCTGCACTAGATTTTTCGGATAGCCCCTCTCGATAAGTCGTGATTCGAAATGTTTGATTTTTTTTTTCAAATGTTGCTTTTGTTGAGTTTGTCCGGAGAAGTCTGAGGGCCTCTCCTTCGATGAAACCTCTTTTTACTCCTGGTGGGTGACACGAGGAGAAATGTGTGTACTGGAATGTCTCAGTAGCTTTGTAGTGAGTGCGTACATCGAGCACTGATTCGGTAATGAATCTGTTGCCTTTATAAACCACAGTGTCCAGGAATGTAATTTCAGAAATTTCAGCCGTGAATTTGATGGTAGGGTGGTGATTGTTGGCTTGTTCAATGAACTGCCGTAACTCCTCTCTGCTGATAACCCAGAGGGAGAAGATATCGCCAATATATCGTTTCCAAACGAGCGGTTTGAATGCGCTTCGGTTAAGGAGTTCTGTTTCGACTTTGCCCATAAAAATATTGGCGAAAGCGACTGCTTTCGCTAGTTGAAATGTAACCCTTTCAAGATAACTCTCCAAAGCAACCGATGGTTGTACTGGTGGTTCCCAGTTAGACTTAACGTGGAAAGGATGAGGTTCTTCGTTTTTCCCGTGGAATATGTATTGGAGGCGCATTCTTCTCGCAAAGTCATTAAAGTCTTGCAAGACTGTTGGCGTCTAATTAGATTATCATTTGTCACGGATGTTGGAATGAATTTAAGTCCTTTCGCCACGAGGTTTACTTGGTCGCTTGTGAGTTCTGTATTGGAGAGCTTTTTAATGTTTTTTGTTGGCCTCAAAAGTCTCGTGTTTTTGTGCTTTGCGTTTGAACTTTTTCCGTTCTTTGTGGTTTTTGTTTGCTACACTTGGATTGTTTGTGACCCTTTTTCCCTCGTTAGTATTAGGGGATTCAGATAACGGCAGACAGGTATACTGTTTCATGTCTTTATTAAAAGACTCCTGAAATTTTGACAGCAGATTGTTGAATTCTTTGAACTTATTCTGGATGTTCTCGGTTATCTTAGTTACATTGTTTGTTGTTACATTGGTGTCACTGTTCGCCGAGTGTGCTATTTCTGATCTGTTCTTATTTCCATCGGTATTACGGCGGACCACTTTCGTGTCTCTTGGAGCTATACGCCGTTTCTGACGCTTTAAAGCGATTCTATGCTTCAGTTGAATTTGACGTTCGAGAAAGCTAGTCAGAGCTCTTACGATGCCTTGTTCTGCTTGTTTGCGAATACGTTTAATATCCGACTTAAAGATTGACCTCGCATGCTTTTGTAGCCAGAATTAGGAAAATCATGCAAGACACTTTTGATAATATCGTCCAACTCTTCATCTGTAATACTAGCATATGTATTACGAACAGCCATCCCATTTTCTTCAAGCCTTCTATAAACTGTTTTCACACTTACACAGAGCATTTCAGCTACGTATATCAGTTACCTTAAACCCATTCTGAAGTAAATACTCCAGCCGTTCACTGGGAATATCGAATCTTGGTCTTCCCTTGCACCCTGTTTTTACCACTGGAGGTGAGTCTGTTAAACCATCATCGCTATCTTTGTCAATTGTCGATAGCATTCGTGCTGCTTCAAGCAAACTCCTAAGAAGTGGGTCTTCTAAAGTTCCCCCTACCCTCAACAGCAGAGCACAAACCCAGTCAATCTTGTATCTTGCAAAGTCGATGTTGTTGCTATACTCTGCACTTTCTAACTTATTTATAACATCACTCAACACTGCTCTGATGTTTACGCTAACCAGCTGAAAGGGTGACTGATGTTGACCTTCCATATTTTGGTGATAAATCAAAATTTGCTTGTTCTACCGACTTCTCGCCAAAATTAGAAAAAAAAAAAAAATGGCCGCCTACGAAAATATTACGTGATCTTTCTGAGCAAAATAAACCCGCTGACCATAACGTTTGCCGGCATCTACGTTGGAGCATCACTACTGGATACGACATTGAATCACCGGGTACGACATTGAATCACCGGGTACGACATTGCATCACCGGGTACGACATAAGGGTACGATATAGCATCACTGGGTACGACATATCATCATCGGGTACGATATAATAGCATGTCGAAGGATTAATTGTGTTACTGGGTACGATATAATACCATCGCTGTTTTGATATAATATCCTACCGGGTACGACATAGTACCGTACTGGTAGATTCATAGCATCACCGAATACAAAGCAATACGGTACGATCCAATCACATTTTTGTCCAATATTCCCCTCCATATGTTCACCTCCTCCACGCCTTCTGAATTCTGTCCCGTGGGCGTGCCTTATTTTTCAATCATGTCAATTGGTGTTTGAACAGCCTGGGCTGGAATCATCATGAATCCTTTTCCTTGATCTCAGCTGCATTCGCACCTGTGGACTTGGAGGGCACTCTTCTGCTTCCTTAGATGCGCGATCATCATCGCCAGAATTTTTGTTTACGTTCTTGTGGATGTCATCGAAGCGTAAAATAGCACGGGCTGTGGACATCTCCAAGGGTAATTCAGAAGCTAATTCGCTTCTGCAGCTTGGACACGGCACTCCGCAGTTATGACAAACAGGAATGTTGTTAAACCAGGGTAGGGTAGACGGCTCATTTTCCGCGTAAGCTTGCTCGCTTCGAGGGGGACATGGGTCCTTTCTCCTCCATTGATCCTGGCACCATTCTACCAGTTTCCTTGATGCCCTTTGCCCGACTTCCCAATTACCAGTCGCTGTTTTCACCTCTTCGCCTATTAGCTTTGACTGCAAATGATCGAAGGCACGTACCTCTAACAGCTTGCATAAAAAATTGGCCACCACCTCATGCATTTTCCACGTAAACTTTAATCGTCTGTCTTCTTTTTGAGTGTAGCCGCACATCAAAATGAATTGCCACACAGCAATATCGTAGAGAGGACGAAGGAATGATAGAGGATTAGTAGCGGGCATCTTGAGGTATATCCCGGTATATAAAGCTGGAAATTTACTAGTACGATGGAAAATTGACAATTTTTTGGTGTGAAATGTCATGCGAATGCTGGGAAAAACCCAAGGGAAAACCTGTCAAATGTCGACAACTTTGCGGGGTTTTGTTAGAATTCCCATATTTGGAATACATATATCACACCATTTCAAAGCCTTGACAAAAAGCACCGAAACTGCAGCAGCGTCTCAGTGGATGTTTATCTGGTCTTTAGGTATGGCGAGTTCTTCTGCAGCCTCTGAAAAGTCCACGAAAAAACGTCTACCTGAAACTCTTGTTGAGTTAGTCGATGTGGCGATTTACTCGTTCGCATGCCAATCGGGCTTGCGTTCGAAGCACAAGGTGCGCGGTGATCCTGTGCTGGAAGGCGTCGCTTCTTTTTTCGGCCAGCTTCTCCTGACTGCCAAGGGAGAAACCCTAGCCGAATTCCGCAGCATCTCGGAAGCTCGACTTGGAGGGTGGGCACCGGGGGAGATGCCAACAAAAGAGCTCCTGACTTTCATCTCTTCCCGGATCAAGACAAAGAAAAGTAAACAGATTATTCAGGAGGACGGCAATCCCGAGGTTCCTGACCGTCTTGTGGCGAAATTGGAAAGATTCGACGAAGGAAAGGAGCGCGTGGTCACACGCTTCAAATCGAAATGTTGGCGGTGTGGCCTTAGATGTGAGTTTTGCCACCAGAAGAAAAAGTATAGAAAATTTGGAGACTTCAGAGTCGAGTGAGTACCGCGAAAAGTAGCTACATGAATAAGTTGTTGGGGCAGGGGGGGGGGTGGGGGGGGGGGGGGGCTGGGATGGCGTGTGAGTGTGTGGGGGGGGGGGGATGGGTGGGGGGCTGGTGTTCAGAGAAGGGAGAGCTTTGGGAGAGCTACAATTTTCAAAACCAGTCGTATATTGTCGATGGCAAAACAAGCGGAGCATAAGCATCTTTATGCCAGGCGTTGGATCAAGGTCATGAGCCAAGGTGTGGTTAATGCTACCTTTTTGTAGCAGTGGGATGATTGTTCTTACAACTCTTCTGTCACATACTCAGTATCCATGCGTTTTAAATGCACTGATACGGTCCCTTGATGTAGTTTTCTTTGGTGTACCTCATCATCTTGTGATTATTATTTGAGCATAAATAATATGTTGTAACAATTCTTGGTTTTCACGTGATGTCACCAAATTCTAGAATTCAAAACCGGGAGGCCTACACGATTTTTACCTTCTTAAAAGGAAAGATTACCTAGCTCGATGTCGTTTTTCCTTTTGAAAATAGAACAGTTTCAATTTCCGAGTTTTCATTGTGTGTGACATCAAGAGGACGGCCGTGACAGAGCTGTTTCGTATCTTAAAAATGCCTCTTTGGGTGATTTTCATTATTCTAAACAATTTAAGTTTGAGGAGAAATATTTATTTTGGTTTTCGAAAGTTCACAAGGGAAAACAAACCTCATTTCTGGCAAAAGTGAACTCCTGAACAGATGTTTTTTCCTTTTTTCGGGTGCCATGTTTGTGTCCCTCAGAGGGACACCAACATGGCATCTCCATACTAAGCTTTATATTAAATTTGTGTGAAACACTTTGTCAAATAACTTGAGTACGGAATACCGCACAGACCTGACACTTGGACAGGTTTAATTATTATATATTTATCATCTATAACATGTCAATTTCCCGACTTCATTCATGGAATGCATTGTTTCAATTTTTTTTTCACGTACACGGCAATGGCGTGACAATGAAAAGCGGCAATAGAATGTCCAAATTTCTACTGTTGGATCAATCTAACTGCTAAGTGTTGATGGGTGTGTTACAAGGTAAACAGCGCAACATGCATGGTTGCAAAAAAAAAAGCCCAAATGCCTCCGTAATTAGCTCTGTTGCCTTTTTATATTAACAGGAATCTAAGGGTACTTATTAGCCATTAAAGAAGTTGGCATAAAACAATGTTAACAGTGTTTGACACAAATGTGGTAGCTCATTTAATAATTTCTTAGAAATGCTGATCCAGTCAATCATATCATGCTATCATGGCATTTAGCTCTGCCTTTTAGGGTTTATCAATGAATTTATATTATGTAATTGAACGGTTTATGAACCAGCAGCTTACTAGGCATATGGGTTTATTTAATTACTGCCATTGCCAGGGCTCAAAATATCACCCAGTCATTGGACAATGTCCGGTCAAGATGACAATTTGTCCAGACAAAATTTTGGTTCGGCATACTTAATTTTTTCAAATAAATAACCAGAAAGTTTTATGTTGAATAGAATGCAGAGGCCATTGCCAACATAGAAATGCAAAATAATTATGGTGGACATATATAAGTGATACTCTTAGTGATCAAAACGTTTATAAATGTACTCTTTAGTAACATGTTTCTGAGCATACAATTGCAAGGCGATATTTTTGCCTTCATTGGCTATATTCATGTAACATTAAAATAAATATTTTCAATATTTTGACCGGTTAGAAACGAGACATGGCCGAGGTAAAATTTGTTTGGCCAGTCAACATGACTGGCAACTGTCCAAAACAATAATATTTTTGGGCCCTGTCCATTGCTTTTGCCAATAGAAACAAACAAAGGAAATCAGTGGTTTTCCAGAAATGTTTCCCTTGTTTGTTCCCATGGGCAATCTCTATTTACATCAATCAGGCAAAGAACACTTTGGAATTGATCAAGCTGACATGATGAGCTCAATTGTGATTTTCTGATTTTCTGATTTTCTGTCTAAGCAAAACTCAGCCGGAACCCAAACGCCTTTTAGGAGAACATGAGTCTTTAATGTTTAATTTACATGGCACTTAAAAAAAATAATTTCAATGTTGATTCATTTTAACCTATGTTAGGACAAGAAGTTAAGGTCTGTGATAAACACTGCAAATGTTAATGAATTCCCCTGGCCAGATTTGCAGCTAAGAAATATAGCATCATATTAAATATATATCTTAAAATAATGAAATACTTTCTGTTACTTTCTAACACTTATCAAAATTATGTTCCAATATTAATTTCTTTTGCAGTATTGCTTCACCTTTCCTGGACGTCCTAGAGGACATACTGAAAGATGAGGAGGTGGAAGATGATGATCCTGAGGCTAACAGCGATGAGCAGAACGAGAATGGGGAGGAGAGTGACTCATCAGATAGCAACTCACTGAACTATCAAAAGTTGTGCTCAGGGGAAGAGTTAACAGGAGTTGATGATGATGAAGAGGGAATGGCCCAAGGCAAAAGTGAAGAAGATGAAGAAACAGAGGAAGAAGTTGAGAACAGTGATGCTTTATTTAGCGAAAGTGATGAAGACTAAATTAAACATTTCAGGGATCAACTATTTTACTCATGGGGGTGGGGCTGAGTGATCTTTTTCTCCTTTAAGATGATTTTGTTTGTGCCATATGATTTTTTGACTGAAAAACAAAGCCTAAATAGATAGACAGACAGACAGACAGACAGGTAGTTGGCAGACAGGCAGATAGTATTCTTACCCGCATGATGAGCAAGGCTTTTGCAGTTCCAGGATATAATTCTTTTAAATGACCAACCTACCCCCGGCCAAGAAGTAAAATTGTCAGTCCCTTGAGTTTTCAAACACATCTGCTAGTTTGTATTCTCACTTGTTATTATATTTTGCGGTTTTGTTTACAGACAGTTAGCATTAATTGTTCCATTTATTTAGTAATTAGCCAAAACACTTAGAAGAATTGTTCAACATTGATTTATGCAGTTCGTACAGTAATTTGAAGCTTGGGACAGCAATTTTAGAATGTCAAAACTTTTCCACATGCATCTTGAATACTAATAAAATTATTGTAATGTACAAGACATGAAACTTACAGCAATTGTGGACCAACATTTTCCTACATGTATCTTCTCTCAAATTTAGTGCTGAATAGGGAAAGCTCTTCTTCCATTCATTTTCCTAGATTATATAGGCTTCTGACTTGATCTGCAAATACCCTAGCTAAGTCCTAGAAACTGCAATTTGGCCTAAAAATAAGTCCAGTTGGTTTGCAGATTGATCGATCTGGTTAAGTCACCTTGAATATGAAATGAGTTTGAAAACTTTTTTTTGTAATATTTACTATGATCTTTGCACCACAAGCCAGGACAATTTTGCGGGTTTAAAAAAAATCCAAGTATGCAGGTGGCAAAATTATTGCATTTATACCCTCTTCTAATATCTAGAACAAAATAATATTAATACTTCCCAGGGGTAGACAAGTTAAATGTAGAAGATTCTTTGATATTTACTGTGGATTTCAACTGGATCTCGTGGAAAGTGTTTGTACTTGTGCATAGTGTCAGAATTTTTCATTCTATCATGATGAGAGGATGCAGCGTAAATCTTAATGCAGTTTTATTATTTCACAAATTGTACATTTATTGTTCCACCGATCATGGTGCCCGCATGAAGATGCGAATTTTCAACCCATACAATATTCAAGCTGGTTGTACAAGATCAATGCACTACCCATTCAGACTCGAATTAGGCCAAATAATTTAGAGGAAATGCAGTCAAAGGGAATTTAGGAGGAGGTATGCAATTTGTTGGTCAAAAATTGCTTACAGTTTTTCTTTTTTATTCACTTCTTCATTTCTTGTCTTCATTGGTTTAAATGTTATTATTCTGGCATCATGATTATTAGGGAATATGTGGAATAATATTGTTTTGTAATGAACAGAAAGAGCATAACGTAATTAGCTAATATAGTATCTAAAATTTCAGGCTTGGTCGTTTGCAATAATTGGTAGAATTGTTACTTGTTATTAGAACTACGTGTAGGAGAAGAACAACCCTTGCCCTCAAATAATTAAATTGTTTGTAAAACTGAACACTTTCAGGAAGCAAGGAAAACTCATTAAAGCTGTTTGTTTATGAAGGCAGATTTTCAATAATTACTTGTCATTCTTTTTTAAGATAGAGGTGAATGAAGTCTATATGACTTTACAGTGCGACGCGCCTTACCTTGGCTACCCAACAATTCTTTTTTTCACAAGTTAGCCCTGAAAATTATACCAAAACGACATGTTTTCAATAATTCGTCATTGCGTCAGTTGCCTGTTGGACTTTGCAAGGAGACCGTTAATCAAATTCACGTATCCTGATTGGCTAACTTGTACAAAAAAGGTTTGTTGGGTAGGCGCGTCGCTACAATAAGTCCACTTTTTATTTCAACTGTGAAACACTGGGGTTCGTTCGAATGGTATGGTCTGATCACATCTGAACTGAAATTTGAATTTCATTCTCCGATTTATTAAAAAAATACTTAATCAAGTTAAAACAGAGGAAAGGTCGTAACCGTGACAGGTTTGGATACACAAGTTTAATTTAAAACAGATTTTGGGATTTTATTTCTACGTTTATTTGATACGAGAGACATTGTTTCATTGGCTATTTTCATGGTACGAAGTGTTTTAACAAAGAATTCCGTTAAAGCCACTCAATTTTTCGGAAAAATATAAGATAACTTTAACGGAGATTATTTTTCCTGGAGGCATAATCGACATCAATTTTTATTTTTTTAGAGTTAGGACTATAAACTCAATGACCATGTATGATTGGATTTCTCACCTGATAAAATTATAAACCATAAAACGTATGGCTTTGCATTGAGATATGTAAAAATTTAAATTCCTCCTTATAATGTGCAAGAGAGGACGTCAAAGACCCACAAGCGCGTGGGGAGTAAATTTTAAAATTTAAGGGAGTGGTCGACCATGAAACATAGTGGCGGGAAAATGATTTTTAATCCCTTCAATAAGTGGATCTTCACAAGACCATCCTGGTGGTCTGAACCAAGTACTCTGTGTTTTCTGAAGTTTTCGAAGATTGTTATCACTCTAGATCCCTTCCTCCTGCCCCCCTTAGACACTGTTAAAGCGTTTTTCTCTCCCGTGGATTATTATTACTGTGCGAAGGTCTGAGGTGTAAGTGTGTAGTGAAAGGCGTTAGCGTTCCAGGGTTGGGGCTTAGTATAATCGGGTAGGGATCAATAGGGCCATTTATACGGGAGAAAATAAGACGCGTCTTATTTTCTCCCTTATAAATGGCCCTAATATATTCCAGACCACAACTCCAGATCTAACACCCATTACCCTACAAACATGCACCTGGACTGGCTAAATACAATCGTTTTAATATTGCAAATAAAAGGACACAAGCTACGCGACTTGTAACGTGGACAAAATAAACGACAATGGAGGAAATATGAATTAAAAATTTGAATTTTTCAGCATGCGCTAATCCTTATTCTGGACGACGAATTCAAGACATATTCGTAAATTGTTTATTTTCCATGGGCTAACTGGGAAGTTAAACAAGAAATTTGTAAAGATACCACACATTTGCCATAAAATAATGTTTAATTACAAGGTTCCCTAGCCTACTTCTGGTCGTTCCTTTTTTTCCTTTTGATACCACTATTCACTCCTACATACTTTTTTGCACTCGCGTGTTCCTACTACTAAACAGGTTGCTTCCCATGCAGTAACGGCTTTGTGTCTTTCAAACGTTCTAGAGACGTGATGACTGAAGAAACATTGCATTTTGCTTTTTAGCCGGGATATATATAAGGACTGTTCTCTGTATGAACCAGAAGGAAAAAAAAAAACAAATAAAAACTTAGTTTAGCGATTTGTGCCATATTTTGAGATGATATTTCTATTTCAAACTATGGTCTTTTGATGATAGTCGTATTTTGCGACATTTCAACATATGGTGGAGTCTCGTCACCACATTTCGAATTATCGCAAAATGCGGTGTAAGAAATGTGGTCTTTTTTATCTAGCAAATATGTTTCATACATTCACTTTCGCTGGTCGATCGTCAATTTCACTGCCAATAAAAAGTGCGTTTTTTCACACCATGGTTAGCGCTAGCGCGAAATATGGTCTGACAGTAAGGACATATTTTGCGTCAACTCAATCTTTGAACCAAGTCTTGCGTAAACGCAAAACGTGGTCTAAGTATAGCCTATCATTTTGAAACCAAGTTTTGAGTTATTGCGAACCGTGGCTTTTCTGAAAAAGGCCGCATTTCGCGTCAACTCAATCCACGGCCTTCTTTGTAAAGTACCGTGGATTGCGTCAACGCAAAACGTGGACTAAAAAGCATGGACTATAGCCTATCCTTTTAAAACCAAGTTTTGAGTTATCGCAAACCGTGACTTTTCTGAAAAAGGCCGCATTTCGCGTCAACTCAATCCACGGTCTTCTTTGTAAAGTACCGTGGATTGCGTCAACGCAAAACGTGGACTAAAAAGCAGGGATTACAGCCTATCCTTTTAAAACCAAGTTTTGAGTTATTGCAAACCGTGGCTTTTCTGAAAAAGGCCGCATTTCGCGTCAACTCAATCCACGGCCTTCTTTGTAAAGTACCATGGTTTGCGTCAACGCAAAACGTGGACTAAAAAGCATGGACTATAGCCTATCCTTTTAAAACCAAGTTTTGAGTTATCGCAAACCGTGGCTTTTCTGAAAAGGGCCGTATTTTGCGTTAACTCAACCCACGACCTTCTTTTTAAAGTACCGTGGTTTGCTTCAACGTATAACGTGGTCTTAAGGACGGTGCCTTCTATTGTTACTGCGCATACGTTCTGCCCATCGCGAGATACTCGGGTTTCCTATGGGTGATGCCTACTAATACAGGAATATTTTTGCGCGGTTTAAAACTATACGGAGAATGGAGAACTTACCAAATGTCGTTGGCATCTCAAAAGAAAATTGGGGGTAACCATGCATTTTTCAGAGAAAATCAAGCTTCAATTTAGGAAAAAATCCCATACATTGCTTTATAATTTGGCACTTTTTAGAGATATTGCTGCTTAATTATCTCTGAAAAATGCGAGGTTACGCCCAATTTTCTTTTTGGATTCCAATAGGCCTTGCCAAGATCTGCTTTTCCCGCATAGTTACAAGCCGCACAAAAATACTTCGGTATTAGTAGGCACCGTCCTTAAGAGAAAGTTTTATACCCACGACGAACGGGAAATATTGTAGTGGTGCCAAATTAGTATCGTGACGCAAAAAGTAGTAAGAATGGAATTACTGTGCACTTTCTGTAATCGGTTGGGTAATGCTTGTGCTCCAAGAGCGTGCAGTTAGCGGTGCAAAATAGTTGTGATTGTTGTTGCTGCTGTTTTCGTTTACATGTAGTCTTTTAATCATTACACTGTTGGTAAAGATTTCAATCTTATAGTGGAAAGCACTTATTCATATTTTAGGTCGTAGAACTGTTATTCAAAAAATAGACAGGTAATTACCGCTAAGTGAAAAACAATGAAAAAATAAATGGAAACTTGATTAAAGCAAACGTAACGTGTATCTGTGGACAACAACAAGCAATAGTTGTACTGACAATCTCACATTTAATCACTTCATTTCAAACTGTTGATTTTTTCCTTTTACAATAGACTGAAAATTAATAATGAGAGTACGAACTAGATGCGTAGATCGCAACCGTATTACGCATAAAAATACAGGGAAAAATCTAATTGCCATAAATTAGTTTAAATCTTATTGTAGATTAATATTGGCAATCGAACTGAGTGGAGTGCAATTTGGTCTGAAATCATACGCGTGATTTCAAAATCAAACGAGCGCGCAGCGCGAGTTTGATTTGAAATCACAAGTATGATTTCAGACCAAAATTGCACGACACGAAGTTCAATTACCACTTAATTACATCCATTTTGAAATCACAGAGTATCATTGTCAATATTTATATTCTATTTGTGCTACTTCCTTTCCATTTTGATGGGCTAAAGAAAGGATGCAATTTAGAGCAAGAAATGGTGCAATTTGGGAATAAATTGCATCATTTTGGACCAATCAGATTCCAAGGATCACCAGTGATTTCAACATGGATGTAATTAAGACCTATATATGCTTAAAAACGACAAGGTGCAGCTATTTTGTTAACAACCACACAGCTTAACTACTTGCAATTGAATTTACTGCACCGAAAAATATGGCGACTAAAAACCATAAAACGCTAACTTCAAACTTGGCAACCACGATGATGTTAGTAGAGACAAATTCGCTGAAACGTGGCTTTCTATGGGCCTATTGGCTGTACAAGGTTCGCAGAGTATTGTGACAAGATGTTCAGCCGCAATCACTTTTTTCCGTACAGTGGATTGAGAATGAGAAGCGTTGGCCGTTTACGACATTTCGTCAAGTGACTAATTGCCATTAACAGGAAAGCATTTTTGAGAAATGATTTTGTCAAGAATGGAAAACTTAAGTAATTTTAATAGATCTATTTCTTTATCAACATTTCTCTGCCAACTGCATTGTACACGGTTATACCATTCGGTGCTAGCCTACCTAGCTTTTCTTACGAGTCTTGTATAATTTGCCAGGTTTAACTTCATTATACTGAGCAAGGACACTATCAACATTAAAATTGTGACGCTGAAATAAGTTATATACAAACTTCCTCTGACTATAAAGGGAAGTGTTGGCTCCCTTTATAGATTTAAAGTTACGCATAACCATTGTCCAGTCTTTCAAAGGAGGACAGTGTGAACCACCAACCTCCCAGATATTTTTGACTTGCATCAAACTTTCCACATTGCGTGGGATTTGTAATGAGTTAAGCCACTCTTGAGGTGAAGGATAAGCCGACCCATATCTCTCAAACATCACCAAAGTTGGAGGATCGGTTATTGAGCGGGTCGTGCTGCTTGCTTGAGGCTGAAGCGACGATGGACCAGGCTGTGGACGAGATGACTCAGGAGCAGGCTGAACGAAAGTTGAATGTGAAGGCAGAACAAATGATGAAGGAGTGTTAACATAATGTTGAATGAAAGGCTGCACGAACGATGCACGAGGAAAAGGTTGAATGGACACAGGGTAAGAACCAGGCTGGAGTGAGGAGTGTCGATGGGCAGGCTGGACAGAAGTTGGACCAGGCTGGAGAAAAGGTGGAACACGCGCAAGCTGAGAAGAGGTTGGCCCAGGAGCAGGGTGGACAGAAGGTGGACCAGGAAGAGGCTGGACAGAAGACGGAAGAGGAGGAGGTTGGACAGTAGATACACCAGGAGCAGGCTGGACAGAAGATGGAAGAGGAGGAGGCTGGACAGTAGATACACCAGGAGCAGGAGGACGAGAAACAGGCCGGATGGAAGGCGGATGAGAAGCAGGCTGGACGGAAGGCGGACGAGAAGCAGGCTGGACGGAAGGTGAACCAGAAGCTGGCTGGACAGAAGGCGGAAGAGGAGGAGGTTGGACGGAAGATACACCAGGAACAGGCTGGAGCAGGCTGGAAGGAAGAGAATAATGATGGACAAAAGATGAACCAGGAGCAGGCTGGACGGAAGGCGGACCAGGAGCAGGCTGGACAGAAGATGGACTAGACGAAGGCTGCATAGAGGTTGGAACAGGAGTAGGCTGGACAGAAGGGTGATGACTGGCAGACAGATTACTTGAAGGCAATGTTGAACAGACCTGGCTTGTAAGTGCAGAGATACCTGTAGCAGCTGATGTGCAGCTTGGTACAGTTGTGCTGGTAGTACTTAATGTAGCTGAAACTGGGTCAGCAGCGCTGGTTACTGGTACTGGTGGGGCCATCATAGACACAAAAACAGATGACCAGTAGGCAATCTGCCGAGCGGCGTGTAAAGCCGAGCTGGGTTGGGATTCAACTGAAGCATTAAAGGAAGCCAGACGAGTGGAAATCTCTCTCACAGCGTTTACAATGGGGAGATTTGGCATAGAGTCAACATGTGTCTGTGATGACTGAAAAGACAGGGAGTGAAGCTGACTCGCTATTTCTTCAGCATCACAGACAATTCCAGGTCCTGGTGGTACGGCATCTTTGGAAAGGATCTCTTTTATTCTGGGGATCTCCCTCAGACTTAAAAGAGTTGAAGAAACCTCGGATTCCTGTAAGGAGTAATAATACATGTAGAACTTAAGTTCAATTGAATTTCATATTTCAATTCATAAATGCCGCTCTATCACATTTAGACACTTGATGTGAAATTTCTTAAATATTTGTTTGTTTGTTTAGTTCACCACCACACATGTTACAAAAAAAAAAGTCCAAAAAATGTATACTAATAATTGAGAGAAAGTGGTGAGGAAGCCTTAGCAGGAACCATAGGGCTTTTGGAATAAGGCTTCCTCATTACACTCAGAGTTGTTACATAAAAAAAAATACATTATAGTTGAAATGAATAGACAAGAAAAGAACGGTCAATAAACATTTGAAAAAACAGCATGCAAGGTAAAAAAGAGAGATACAGAGATAACCTTAAGGGAGATTGCTGCAAACAAAGCTAATTTAAGTGCAATTCCTTTGATTTACATGTATTACATGATATTCCTGTCTGGAGGATATAATGCTAATCTTAGATATACTGAGTACAGGTGAGTAAAGTAAAAACAGATCCTTCTGAAAACCCTTATTTTGTGTATGTGAGATCAAAAACAGATATGTATTACCTCTTCTGATTCCCCCTCTTGGTCACTGTCAGGAACATCCTCCAATGACCCATCTGACTGTGATGAAGCCTTCAAAAACAAATAAACTTTGTTGGTCTTAAATTCATCTTCACTACATACTTGCATCCTTTACATGCACATAGATAATTATATATAGTGGAAGCAAAAAAAAAATCGCATTAACAGAATGGAGTAGAAAGTACATTTAGGTTCTAAATTTTTAAGTGGAAATGTAACATCATGCTGAGGATTCATTTTTTTTTACGAGACCATCCAAAATTAACTTTTCCCTGAAGAAACCAACTCGCAAACTTATGGCCAAAAAAATTTTGGTTGCCAAAATTACAACTTTTTAATTTTCTCCAAAATTTCCAGTCCACAATAAAAATGCAGTTTTCCACCTGTCTTTGGATTTTCATTTTATTACATTACATTTCAAGCATTTTCAAAGAAAGAGTGCTTAAAAAGCTTTTACATGTATGTAGAAAATCTTGCAAAACAAAAGTTTTGTAAAACGGACATAATTATGCTACCGCTCTCTTTCCATACTCTAATAATTAGAACAATTATTACAATTTGTACAACTTCTTGTACTTCGAAAATCACATAAAATGTGCTAGTGGTAGGAGACTGAGATGTGATGTTCATTGAACCAAACCACTAAGAAACCACTGGAAAACATAAGATTGTATTTTATGTCAACTTGTTGACTAGAGCATTTAGCAAGCCATGAGTTGGATTGCATGGATAACAAAATTTTTTTGTTCCAGAAAAATATTTCTGTGCATGACAGTATTGCAGCTTGCAGCTATTCGTTTGAATTTATATGCATTAGGAATTGATAAACAATGTTCAAGTTCTTTTCCTAAAAAATTATCTTAAGAAGTTAACCATCAGAATTCTCTTCACGATGTATACTACCCTGTGTCTACAAACAGAACTTCAGCACAGTTCAAGTAGAAGTGTCTCTCTCGATTCATTACCATAAATTTCCCTTGTGTAATATTATTGAGCAAAACAATTCTAGATATCTAATATATAGTTAAACATGATTTTAAACTTTGTAATTTATCACTTCTTCATGTGTTGCCCTTTGTGATTTGCTTGATTCAGAACATTTTGAGATGAAAGCTTGATGCCAGCATGTATCATGATCAGAGAGTGTTTAATGTCAACCAAGATGGTGGGAGAAATCAAACAGTACACTTGTGTTACTGTGCAATGTACTTTGGGAATGAATCAAGATGACGGACAAGTGATGGAAAAACAACAACAACATTTAAGTTTTGTATACAAGTGGAGTCATAACCAAAGAATTGCTTCTCAATTGAGAACAAGAGCAGGAAAAAACTCGTATCAAAATTTGATATGAACTTTGCCCAGTTAGGTTAAATGTGTCAATGGGAAACAGTTCATTTTTTTGCTTCTGTTATTTCTTGAGCATGGTAATGGTTGAAAATGAACGATTTATTCACTAAAACGCAACGAAAACTTAGGCAATACATTTCATGATTCTCGACCAGAACGTCGAGCAACGTTTTCATAACATAAACTCGGACCCAGTGTCCACTCATTGGAACTTAGTCTCCACTCATACACACGCAATGCGCCTTACACAAAATGAAACGCGGAATATAAATTTTCAGTTCGGAACATCCTCCCGCCCGATGCAGGGAGTGCATCACATGTAACTTGTCAACAAAGTTCAATAAAGTTCAACTAAAATGTTCAACAATGTCTCATCAAGTTCAATTAAGTTCAGCAGCTATATCAGCATCACAGGCTTCAAACAGGTGTAGCCGCTGCACTGGACGGCGAGTAACACTTCCGGATGAGGTCCGCAGGGTGACGGACCGGACAAGTCCATCGCGGCCTGTGTGGGTGTCTTCCACTCGTGCACGTGACCATTGACCCCGAGCTACACGATCCTCACTCACAAGGACCAAGTCACCTTTACGGATTTCACGACCAATCTTATACCATTTCTTGAGGGGTGTCAGGGATTTCAGATACTCTGCATGCCAACGCTTCCAAAATCCATTTACGAGCCTCTGGTGATACTGAAATCGTTTGGTGAGGGCTCTTGATGTCTGTTCTGAAACATGAGTGTCTTTAGTCGGACACACTTGAAGGTTTCTGCCAATCAGAATCTGTGCAGGGGTAATCACACTGTAGTCATCAGGGTCTGCACCCAGGTAAGTAAGAGGACGACTGTTCAGTTGTGCTTCAATTTCAGCCAAAATAGTAGTTAACTGCTCGGCATCTAACATTGCTTTGGCAAATAGTTTCTTCAATGGCGTCTTAACACTCTTTACAAGTCGCTCATAAAACCCACCCCACCATGGGGCCTTCTCCGCTATGAACTTCCACTGAATCTTCTTTTCGGACAAAGCACTCTGGGTTTGGTCTGATTCCAATACTCTCCAACATTGCTGTAGCTCCTTGTTAGCAGCCTTGAAAGTTTTTGCATTATCTGACCAAATAATGCTGCACATTCCTCTTCTTGCAATCATGCGTCTCAAAGCAAGGAGAAATCGCTCAGTCGTCATATTACACACCAACTCTAAGTGTACCGCACGGGTAACTGCACATGTAAATAAACAGATATAGACTTTATCACCACTGTCTTTCAAATACAAAGGACCAGCAAAGTCTAGTCCCACATTAGTGAACGGGGGCGCAGGCTTAATTCTGTCTTCAGGAAGTGGTGCCATCCGCTGACCAAAGGGCTTTGTTAGGTAATGGCGACATATTAGACAGTTCCTCAGTGTCTGACGGACAGTCAATCGTCCTTTGATCAACCAAAATTTCTGTCGCAAAACTGACAAAGTGTGTTCAACTCCAGCATGAAGCTCACGGCGGTGAACATCATCAATCAACAACTTAACAACAGGATTGTTGGAAGGCAAGATAATAGGATGCTTCTCCTCTTCTGGTAACAGTGACTTGTGAATTCTTCCTCCAACACGAAGAAAACCACTAGTAGGACACATAAACGGGTTCAAATTGGCCAGGTTGCTGTCCTTCACTGTACCATGCCGTTTACTTGACGTAATTTCTTCAGCAAAACTTGCTTCTTGTACATGAAAAATCAACCATTTTTCTGCATTTTGCATCTCTAAACCAGTTAAAGGGCTGTCAATCCTTTCCTCCTCTTTCACCCTTGAGTTTCTAACGAATCTTCTGATCCAAGCAACAGTTCTTAGCAAGCGACCGTACTTACTGAATCTTGTGAAGTCAATGAATGGCTCTTTGGGTTGCACAACACAACTGACACTAGCTTTACTCTTCCTCTCTGGGTCAACATTTTCCCTGGAAGGCTTTGACCTCAAATCCTCGGGCCAATCTTTTTCGGACTCTTGCAACCAAGAGGGTCCTTTCCACCACAAATGACTCTCTCTTAACTGACTTGCAGACAAACCTCGGGTAGGTAGATCCGCTGGATTCTGCGGTCCTGGACAGTACCTCCAAACACTGGGATCTAACAATGACTGAATTTCAATAACACGATTGGCAACAAATGGTTTCCACTGTGAGGCGGCTCCTCTGATCCAGTGTAAAGTTGAAGAATTGTCTGTCCAACAAACAATGCGGTTTATGGGACAATCGATTGCACCTTTGACATAGGTACAAAGTCTAGCAGTAATTACAGCAGCCATCAACTCTAAGCGCGGAAGTGTAATCTTCCTTACAGGAGCCACTCGGGTCTTGGACATTACAAGACTGGTAGATGCCTTTCCATCTTCACTAACAACTCTCAGATAAACTGCAGAGGCATAAGCAACTTCCGACGCATCACCAAATGCGTGTAACTCAACTTTAGGATTCTGACTTAATGACAAATCAGTGTAACATCTTGGAATGTGAACGTGTTCAAGTTCTGAAAGTTCTTGAACCCACTGATTCCATTTCAATGAGACTTCCATGGGAATTTCCTCATCCCATCCAACACCTTGGGTCCACAAACTTTGAAGAATCAATTTTGACCTCACTGAAAACGGTGCGATTAGACCAATCGGATCAAAAATCTTTGCTGCTAAAGACGCCACTTTTCTTTTTGTGTACACTGTCTCTGATCTGGACTTAACAATGTCCGCATCAATTGCAAAGACAAGGCTGTCAGTTATCGTATTCCACTTTAAACCTAATGCTTTTGTCATTGGATGTGCTTCTGCTAAATCACTCTCCAGGTTGACGAGACTAACTGCTGCTCTGTCCCTCTCAGGTAAAGAATCCATAAGCTCAGACGAATTGCTTGACCATTTTGTCAAATTAAAGGCAGCTTTCTGCATAAGCTCAGTTGCACTTTGCTGCAATTTCAGTGTTTCCTGCACATTGTCTCTCCCTGAAGCAAAGTCATCAACATAAGTGTTCCTTAAAATTTCACTTGATGCAACAGGGAATGTTCCTTTACACCTTTTCACATGCTCTTGAATAGTACCAATGGCAAGAAAAGGACTGGAAACAACTCCAAATGTGACCCTTGTCATTCTGTAAATCTTAGGCGTGGCCTTAGGGTCCAAATCTCTCCATAGATACCGGTGTGAATCCATGTCTTCCTCTTTTAACCGGATCTGTAAGAACATCTTCTCTATGTCACCCATGATAGCTACATGATTCTTTCGAAAACGCAGAATAATTCCAACTAAATCTGGCTGCAATGCTGGGCCTGGCTCTAAGCAGCTGTTCAGAGAGACACCATTGCTATCTTTAGCTGATGCATCAAACACCACTCTTGTCTTGGTTGTCTGCTTGTCTTCTCTAATGACCGCATGATGGGGGAGATAAAACACAGGACGCCCATCTGTCGGTGTAACTTCATCACAAGGTACTTCTTCAGCAACACCATTCTCAACATACTTGTTAATCGCTTCTCGGTATGACGTAGCTTTCATTGGCTCTTGGAGCAGCTTCTTTTCTAGATTGTACAACCTACTTTCCGCTTGCCGGTAATTATCTTTCAATGCAACACGATCTTTCTTCCACGGTAAGGATACTTCATAGCGACCATCATTGTACGTTAGAGTCTCTTTAAACTTCTTCAAGACCATATCTTCAACATGAGTAGTAGAAACTGAACTTTCAGCAGGTCTAACACCAATGGACTCCAAATCCCAGAACTTTTGAAGTGTTTCATTCAATTGTTCCTCAACACCAATTTGAACATTCATAGACACAGTGCATTCTCGGTCATGACCACCTGTTGGTCCACAGAAGACCCAACCCAAAGTTGTGCGAACTGCAACTGGTTCACTGGAACGTCCTCTTACAATGTCTCTTGTCACGAAGGAATAATAGAAATCCAAACCAATAAGCACATCAATCTCCTGTTCATCTCTAGGGAACTCTTCAGGAAATACTATGTTCCGAAGATGAGACCATCTTGCTGGATGAATATCCACAGCTTCAGCTGGCCGGCATATTACTGGTGTAGTAAGCGCTTCAATACACTGAGGCTGTCCAGATTTATCAACAGGTGCCACAGTAAATGTAATTCTCTTCCGCAAAGTGTTCTTGGTAGCCTCTCCTCCAAATCCAGAGACAACAATTTTGACACTCTTCCCGTTAAGACCAAGCTCATCGATTACACTCTGCCGAACAAACGATGTTTGAGAACCAGGATCAAAGAAACATCTCACAACTTTTGAACACCCATTCACTCCACACAAAATAGCTGGTACAGTCTGCAGAATCACCTTTCCACCCGAGCCCACTGCAACAGAATTTGCCACAACTGAAGATGACACAGGAGGACCTGATGAAGGGGATGGTAATTCAGGGACCGATTCCACCTTAACTTCTTCCAAGTGAGGTCGAGCTGAATCTTGATGCAGGAGACTGTGATGTCTACCTTGGCAGTGCTTGCATGGAGGCTTCTGGCACACTTCAGCTCTATGACCAGATTCAAGGCATCGGAAACACAGACCCTTAGACGTTGCCTTTCTGAACCTTTCTTTTACAGGCAATGACAGAAAACTGACACATGACTTCAAACCATGGTTTTTGGAGCAAATGACACACTTGCCCTCTTGCGTTGTCGCACATAATGCAGAGGTGGATGACCTTTGCGAGCGGTTAAACTTGAAACGATTTTCACGATTTCCAGGATTTTCCTTTGCTGGAGCTTTCGAATCAAGAGAAGGAGGTTGGGAAGACTCTTTAGCTCTAATCAGTTGTTCCAAGAAAGTGAACAGTGTTTTCACTTCTACACAGTCCTGCTTAGCTATTTCCTCACTGAGCTCCAGTTCCCATTTTTCCACAACTTCTTTAGGTAGCTTGTCCACGATAAGGGGCACCAGAACAGGAGCCAAAGTTTCAGATTTAAACTTTTCACCCATGGACTCGACAGAACGAACGTGACCTATCACTTCATCGTAAAATTTACGCATGGAGGCTGCATCATCACAGCTCAAACGTGGCAAATGGATCAAGGATCTTACATGTGCATCGAGGATTAACCTTGTATGCCCAAATCTTTCCTTCAGGATTTCCAAAACTGGCTGGTAATTCGCTTGTACCACTGCAAAACCTTTCACCGCTTCAGCAGCCGAACCCTTTAGCGATCTCATCAAATACTCTAATTTTTGGACATCTGCCAACGACGCATTGTCGACTACCGAAACTTTTATCGACTGATAATAGGGTTGCCAACTCAAAACATTGCCATCAAAGGTTGGTAGATTGATCTTGGGTAGCTTAACTTGTACTTGAGAAGACGACTGAGATACATGTGGGTTGCTTCCCGCCAATTTCACTTCTGGCAAATGTTTACTTGAAAGATAACTCGTCATTTTCGCCATGCTTTCAATCACACGCCCTTCATACTCATTGTGACTCTCACACTCGGCATCAATGTCAGCATCTTCCAACATCGTGCACATTGTGCCTTGCACTTCTTGCAAATCGCTCCATTTGCTGGCGATGTTATCTTTCAACACTTGAATTCGTGCATGATTATCTTGTTGTGACAGGGCTTCGTCGACTGACTTCACCGTGTCTGTTAAAGATTTTCTCAGAAACCTTCTCTTTTTCTTGACAGCTTCTAAATCTTTCGACATTTTCAAACACCGTTTAAAATTCCACTGCAAATCCACTGAAGTTCCACTCGATCAAGGTGCTGCAACACACGTGTTTTGGCGCCAATCGCCAAGATGCGAAAACCCACTTTTTCGCGGCAAGAAACAGAAGTCCAACACTCCTTTTCGCTTGACCGATCGTCGATACTGTTCATCCGACTCAAAGGACCATGAAAATGAACGATTTATTCACTAAAACGCAACGAAAACTTAGGCAATACATTTCATGATTCTCGACCAGAACGTCGAGCAACGTTTTCATAACATAAACTCGGACCCAGTGTCCACTCATTGGAACTTAGTCTCCACTCATACACACGCAATGCGCCTTACACAAAATGAAACGCGGAATATAAATTTTCAGTTCGGAACAATGGTTAAGTATTCTACAAAAATAAAATGCATCAATTTTCTTTAATAAAAATGAAAAATTTTGAGTCGGCACAAGGTTACACACTAGCAGTTATTGGTCATATTGGCAACCAGTGAGTTGCAACAACCGGTACTTCACAGAAAGGTTCATGAAAGCCAGCCTAGTTATAACTTAAGGTTCTGTTGTGGATAAATAAAACTTGAAAGACAATTCACAGGCAATTTGGCCAAAACACTGCAATAAAAGCATCATCTATTGATTACAATAAGAACCAAGAATAAAGTAATAGGTTGCAACAGAATATATACCTCATCCTCAGAAACTGAATCTTCAGATGGCACCTATGGAAGTTGCAAAGACTTGAATTACTAACAATTTGTTTGCAGTATTATAATAATTCTACAAAAAAAAAAAAAAAATCACTACACAGCTACGAGCAATCGTTTTTTGCTGACCTCCCATCCTTCACATCTGTTACTGTGTAATTTATGTATTGTGTTTACCCCGCGTTCTTATACCCTCAAAGTGACGTTGCTATTTATTAAGTACTGTATTAGCCGACAAAGGTTAAACTGACATATACAAGGTTTGTATTATAAACTTTCTAGAAAACTCCAGGGAAGGTAAGTAAAACAAAATGTAAGCTAAAACTTAGGATAAAACATGGAGTGAGAAATATTACTGGAAGTGGAACTTTTGAACTATGTTATTTGAAGCAGAACCTACTTGCTTTTTATACCACTGGAATAATATGTAAATCAGGCAGTAAAATACACAGTAATAAATATCTGAATTCTAGAATCAGTGGCTATAGAATTTGGGCTGATAAAATACTGCCTAGAAGACTGAAAGGGGCACATGCAGTCACATGCTTTGATCATTTACTGTGTACTTTCAACTGTCAAAATTCTATTGCATTCTTTCAAATGAGGCAAGTAATTTAAAGTTTATTTTGTCAGCAAAGACGTTAATTTAAGATTTTGCATCACCTTATTGTCATAATGGAGGGGTGTGATATTTTTAGGGAAAGCAGGGTAATTCCTAAACGTCAACGAAACACTAGACTGCTAGATAAACTCTAAGATGAAAAAAATATGAGAAAACCGAAATGTTCAAGGGTATCTAATACTAGAAAAATATTCTGAGGCAAATTCTTAACGAAAGCTTTCATACAGCTGGTCAGAGTCTATTCTCCAGCCTCTATAAAGTTCTCGGGCGATCAAACGTGCGACAGACAATAGCCCATTTTACAGTTGTGTACTAAGTGACCTGGCCTTGGATTGGAAGCGAGGCTGGGGGTGACCTTGTTTTGATACAGACCTCACTGCTTTTCATATGTAGATCATGCTGTTCTTATGCTAACTAGTTTGCATTTACATATGAAAAGCAGTGAGGTCTGTATCAAAACAAGCTCACCCTCAGCCTCACTTCCAATGCAAGGCCAGGTCACTAAGCACACAACTGTAAAATGGCCTATTACGACGCGCTGCATCAACTTTCCGGCTTTAAAATGACTACACTACTCCTTGAAGTCAGCGAACATAAGGTTTTAAAAAACGGATGTCAAATGTTGCTAGCAATTTCAACAGAGGCATTGTGTGAATCCTAATTGAAGTAAAACAACGGAGTAAAATAAACACTGTAAGTTATGCTAGCTGTCGTTCGACAACGGATTTCGAAAACGACGAAATGGATACATTTTATCCGCTGGGTTCCACAAGCAAGTAAAAATAGAACTGAAAGCGAAGCACTGAAAAAAAAGGACATTCAAAAGATCCCGTCCACTTACCCTCTGATCATCTAAGGCAGAACTCTCGGCATCACTACCACGCTCTTCTTCCATTTTGGAAAGACTGCGACACAGTGGAGAGCTCAACTTAGTAACCATGCCTTCAATGTGTAGCAAAAGTGACGTCATTGTAGCAATCCTACCAACTACAGACACCATATACGGTGCGCAAAGAAAATTAATAATTCTGTTATCCTTTTCTGGGTACATCCTCATTATTAATTACTTCCTACCAGTTTGTTTGTGCACCAGGAAATATGGATAAGCTATACGGAATTTGCAGTTTTGCACCGTGCTTAATGTCTTCAATCCATAATGCAAACAAGGAATTTGTGCAGTGCTTGCCGACATTTGCTATAATTGCTCTAAAACATTTCACTTTGGCGTGGTGCGCAAATCTGAAGTAATTTTGTATGGCATTTATGGATTTGTCTTTGTTGCAAAACTGAGGAAGATTCCAAGCATATATTACATTTACGCCACATTTGCACACAAACTGAACACAAGCAAACTGTCTATTTCCGTAAGACTTACTTGAAGAATTTGTGTCAAATTTATAAGTTTGCTACGGATTTGCTCCAATTACGAGTTGAGTAAATACGTTTTTTTGTCCATTGTCTACTTTTATTCGGCATTAAAATTTTACCACAATGGCTACTACTAAAACTAATGTATAAATGGCACTTACAATGTAAGACACTGCTGGCCTGGTCTTATACATAATTAAGTGCCGTGTAAATAAGCGGAAGCATCGTTTGCAGCAAGCCCTGTAGGTTCCAAGAGAGTTTGCCTGTCAACTCTGGGAAGGCTATTTCAACAAACTGCCCCCAAAGCTCTTAGTTTCCAACTGAGTTTCGTAAGTCAAATCAAAATAATTATTCTTGCCAATTGGTACAACCACGAACAATGGGGAGCTTTAGCAAAGACGAAGCCGATAGCAGTGTAAACGTCACGGCTATTTAAATGAATTCGCGTTTTTTCAAACGTCGTCAAAATTATTCCAGCTTGCTTTAAATGTCAAATGTAGGTGAAATTTTCTGGAGTTGAGTTCTTGGAGACCGCGCCCAAGTTTAGAAATAGATAAAAATTCGTCGTGTGTGTTTACCTCCTCCATAAAACGGTTTTGCCTCTCTTTGGTTGATAAAGCCAGCAAAGCAAAGCGAAGACAAATTGAGTTACCTTCGACGTTCAATTGAAAACCACTCATAGTCATAGAAAAGAGTATATTCCAGAGATAATTGCCCGCTTATAATATCAACAATAAAGGATAAATGTAAGGTACAACGAACGACCAGTTATACATTTTCACAGTGAATTTACATACAGAGCGCTGATCTGATATAGAACAGTTTTTGCTTTATTATCTGTAAAACAATGCGTGTTTACTCCGACATATTCCTCACTTTTTTTACAATAACTTTCAAAATTCCTGCACGCTGATGGGCTCGTAACTAATGTCTATAAGAGTTTATAACATCGGGCGCGTGC
This sequence comes from Pavona decussata, assembly GCF_977016875.1. Classification (NCBI taxonomy): domain Eukaryota; kingdom Metazoa; phylum Cnidaria; class Anthozoa; order Scleractinia; family Agariciidae; genus Pavona; species Pavona decussata. Next base: position 692,652 of record NW_028145425.1, on the reverse strand, counting down.
TTTCCCATCTAATTCCTATTGGAGTAATCATTCTTCAACTTAAGCGTGCACAACGTAGGCATTGCGATGAATGGAAACCCTAGTTGACGCCTTCAACTTTGATTTCAACATTTAAATACTTAAACAATCGAAAATTACAGCCATATAAATACTGATATTTAGGTAAATTCAAAACTGGCACGTTTTCCGTGTTATTTTAAAAATCGTCGTCGATTTGATAATTAGAAGATATTTCAGTGAGTGTGTTAAACGTTTCGTATTGCAATCCACAGTTTTAAAACCAGTGGAAGACATCCTTCTTTAAAACTAGTACTGTTCCCGCTGTAGGACCTTGTGGAACTACCAACCTACCTTACAGTCGAGCTACCATTATACTACAAATGCTTTGGTCCAACACGTCCACCTTTTTCTGGCGTACGACCTAAAATCTTCCAAACCAGACCTGAGTCGTGGAATTCATTGAAGCTGTGCAGCGGAAATCTTTGTTTATTTTGCTGTAAAATCCGAAGTTATCTTCATTTTCTATTCCCCCCCAAAGGTCACAACCTTTGGATGGACCGTAATAGCTGTCGAGATGAAGAGAGTACCGCGAACTGTACCCACACAACACTGTACAGTTGGAACAGTTATGTCCATGAACATCCACAAACTCTGTCGATAGGCAGAATTCATCTTTACTGGGTGCCACCAGAATATCCAAGTTTTCCAGGGACACTCTCCAGTAATCACGGTAGTCCACTCCATCCGTCGGAAAATTACAAGTTGCTCGCCAGTGAGTGGAGACATTCCGGATGGACTTCATACGGGACAATGACAGGCGGTAGTTGTTCCATTCGGGTGCATCTTGGTTGATTGGCATGTCGTGCAGATAGAAGGCTTTGCCCTTGAACACAGCGGCATTGTTCTGCAAAGAGTGAGACTGGATCAGAGTCCATGCTGCACCTGGCTCGGACGCAAAGTCGCAGTAGACTGGAAATGGTTTGTTCTGTTGGTCCATGACAGTGTAGGTGCCATTGGTTTTCACTTTGTTAAAGATCATGACGTCTTTACAGGATCGAGGAGGCAGCGCGATTTGGCACCTGTGTCCAGTGTATCCTGGAGGACATGCGCATTTGAATCTTCTTTTGTTGACATCACATACTTCAGTACACGTGCCGCCATTTCGACAGGGGACAGTTTCACAGCACTTGTTTCGGCAGGCCAGTTCAGATAAGGATTGGTGCGCAACTCCCTGAAAAAAATGTTTCGAATTAAATTGTTATACTTGACAAGTATCTTTAAGGCATTAATTGAATATGCGATGTCTGCAACTATGAAGTGAATATATGAAAATTCATACATTTGGCTATCTGAAGGGTGATTTACACGGTAAGATCTTGTCGCATGCGGCAGGCCTACGACGTAAATTGTTTCGTGTAAATCAAACCTACAACTCGCTTAGGACTGTGGTGTACGTCACAAAAAATGTCGTACGGCAACCGCAGGTATAGGCAATGGTGAGTCACGAGAGTTGTGTGCGATGTTTTGCATGATGCGAGCAGCGCGCGCTCCAGAAATCGCATGGGACAGTCGTAAGCAGTCATAAGTTGTACCGTCTTATTCGGCCTTAAGGGTGCATTCGATTAACCCTACTCCGGAATAGGAATAAGTACAATAATTACCAGCAATCCCTCATGAGAGGTTTTTGGAGTTACTGGAATACAAAATGGCTCTTAAGTTGTCGTTTATTACAGAAAGTTTGTAGATGCATCTTCCAAAATTTGCCTAAAAAAAGAAATCTAACAGCTATAGGTGGTTTGCATTGCCACCACGTTGTCGTACAAAACAAAAGGAATTTTTTTCATGTAGCTTGCATAAAAATGGAAGTTAAGCCCCAGAGCAAAAAAATCTTATTGTTCCTGTACACCAACAAAGCCGCCATTACGTCACATGCGACCAACAATTCCCTTTACTCTTAGTCCATAATACGGTAAATGAAATCAACAGACAGTGTTAGTCCGTTATCAAATGTTTTATTTAGTAGTAAAGACAGTAGGATATTAACATCATACCACCCGTGAGTTTTTTTTTTTCTGATCTTTCTTGTCCTGCCTCCCAAATATCTAATAATTGATTACTTTGCACGAAGATATGAGTTTTGTTTTCGAGTGGTAAAAACAACATTGCGTGAGTAAAATATTGTTTTTAACAGAAGAAAATATAATTTATAGCGGAGCTCCGCGCGCGCCTTCCCCATTTAATTGATTAGAGATTTTGGTAAACCCATAAATGCGAAAAATTTTGGCTTTGGCTATGACGTCACTGTCCGTCCGTGCGTACATACGTCGGCCCTTCTATGTAAGCCGTTGTGAAATGCCACACTCAACCTGTGTGGCAACCCGCGTTTTTCTAGCGGGAAGTTGCATCGCCAACTGCGTTTTAGAAAAAAATCAACATCATTTTGAAGACGACAAAATGCAAAGTCACTTTTTGTGACCAACAGCGAGGGAAAGAGCAAGACGACTACCAAAATGCGGTGGATTCTCATTAAAGTGCTGTAGAATACATTAGTTATAGTAGGATGATGTCATGTTCTATTTTAGGCTCAGCAAACAGGTTATGAACAGGTTTATCTATTTTTGCTGACGTTATCTTCTCCACCACAACCACAATGCCATTTTTTTCGCATATTTTTCCTCCTCCACCACCTCCACCAATTGAACCACCATCTCCACCCCTGCACCACCAATTCCACCAGCATCTCCACCACGACCAACTCCACTACCAATTCCACCACTTTCTTGCCTCCACCACCGATTCCATCACCATCACCACCAACTCCACCAACTCTACCACCAACTCAACCACTATCTCCAACACCAACACCACTACCATCACTACCAACTCCACCACCAATTCAAGCTCCACCTCCACAAACTCCACCACCAATTCCACCACTCTCTTATCTCCACCACCGATTCCGTCACCATCTCCACCAACTCTACCACCAACTCAACCACTATCTCCAACACCAACACCACTACCATCACTACCAACTCCACCACCAATTCCAGCACAACCTCCACCGTCTCCACCATCACCACCACCACCACTACCACAATGCTATTGTTTTACACCGGTGTTTTTAAACTTCGTAAAGCGGCTTGGATTGACCCAAGAGGAATGGAAGCGATTATTTCTCCTTCTGGTTTTCAATCTCACCTGGATGCAACTTTGAGTATAATGTTTGCAGGTAAGTGTTTTGGCGCAATAATTTTGGCGGCTTAGTTCTAACGCAATAATTTTGGCGCGGTATATTATGTTTACATTTTTTATCATGTTTGGTTAGTGCTTTCTACAAATCCTTATACAATGAAACAAAAAGCGATCAAATTGCTTTTCTAACCTACATTCAGGAATCAAAAATGATAGTTTCCAGTTGAAAGCATGTCTTGTTTGGAGGTTGTTGTATGGTATGCAAATTCACGACGAAAACAATGATATGGAACGGTTTCAGTCTTTTGTTCATGGAAATATAAGACTTTCTACCACATCTATTGTTTTAGATCCCCAAAATGCTTATTTTTCCATAAACAAAAGAAACGTTTCTGCTCAAAATCTCGAAACATTAGAAAACTAAATCCTTTCATTTTCGAAGGGTATATGTGTCGTTAAATACGCCGAAACTAATCAACTAGCGTTTTCGTAAAACCAACAACAGCTAGTAAATGCGGGGAAGAAATTCTGTTTTCTAAAACTTTCTGCCACTTAAATACATAACTTTTCAGCTCAAGCTTCCGAACAAATTTATCTGTATCAGCTTAAAAGAGAATGTCTCTAAAAGGGCGGAAAACAATCTGAAAACAAAGGGGAAGATATTTTAAACATTTTCTTGTAAGTCTTATTGTTATGCAAATATAGTATTGTTATGCAAATGCTAATTGGAGTTGTTTTGAAGTTATATCTTTAGGAGCCGAAAAAAGGAATTCAAATGATTACTAAATTTGGTAAAAAGGTTAAAGAGGTTGCCTAACTGCGATAGAATTTGATCGATTGATAAGCTCAGGGTTTGTGCTTAAATAATACTGTAGATAATTTTGACTTATTAATCCATAGCTCACCGATCGTTTTGTTCGCGCAGACCACGTTTAATTTCGTGATTAAAACCAGTTTGATACGGAAACGAGGACTTCAAGAATGTAGCAATGAACCTGTAGTAACTTTACTATGCTAACCTCTTGAAAACGAAAGTCACTGTTCACAGTCATTTTCTTACTTTAATCTCTAACCGCTGCTTTAAACTCTGTGAAAATGTGTCCCTCGCCCATTCGAGACAGCGGAAGTCTTATGTATTTTAATTTGTCCAGCAGTTTCAGGGGTTTTTCTTAAGTATTTCACCTGTACTCCTGCCATTTCTCTTTCCACACATTTTAATATCCCGACAGTATCAATTTAGCCACTAAAATGTTCAGTTATCTATCCGAAAACAAACTCACGTACATTCTTATCGTGGTAAGTCCTAACTGGTTCGAAGTGAGTGACTCCTTCCTTTTCTTTCAGTGCGTCTGGCGTCAGTTTTGTGTTCGCATCGTTCAGCTCGCAGTTTTTGCTTTGGTCGGCCTCGTTGAAATTGAACGAAAGGCACTCGCATTTACTCAAACACATCTTGGCACATTCCTTCCAGATCGAAACGTTCAAGGTCTCAAAAACATACCCATCAAGAAAAGATTTTGTTTGGTGTCGGTTGTAATAGAGACGAACTTTTTTTCGCACGTTCCACTCGTGCACTGACTGTTAGCAGAATGAATGATAAGCAGCAGCACAGTACTATACCATAAAAAAGAATTGCGACCTCTTGTCGTTAGGATTTTCATCTGGAAAAAATATCTCTTAACTGAGCGGAGAGAAATAATCTCAACTGGGTAGTGACTTGGTGGGGAATAAGTTCAATGTGGAGGAACAGGTGCGTTTTCTATATATCTATATCAAGACTCAAAAAAATTACTGCAGGTGCCACGTAATTTGTCATCACTTTTAATAAATACGTCAGCGAAATGACAGGAACTTTCTACTTGCAGGTAAGAAATGGGAGTATGATTTTCCTTCCAATTGGCTGAGATTCTCCTTAAGCCTAGTTTTTCATACAGTATGGCAGGAAAATCCCAGACGATCGGGGATTTCAATGTTTCGTCAGAAACGCCTGACTGTATAAGATTTGAATGTAACGCTTATAGAATATGTCGATTTAAAAATATCGCTTACTAACTTATTTATATTCAAATTTTCACGTTCTGCAACAATTGCATTAAACAAGGCAGAAGTATTTTTATATCTTAGTAATAATAATAATAATAATAATAATAATAATAATAATAATAATAATAATAATAACAATAATAATAATAATAATAATAGTAATAATAATAATAATAATAATAATAATAATAATAATAATAATAATAATAATAATTGGCCGAGATTCTCCTTTCTTAACCACGACAACAACCCCACCTGACATGTCACAGAGAAATTAATCATTGTTCCAATTTTCTCTCATACCAAGACCAACAATGTCCTTTGCAGGTGTCATGCCGTTTGTCACCAGTTTAATAGATATGACAGCGAAATGACAGGAACTTTCAACTTGCAGTTAGAGAAATTTAATTATGATTTTCCTTCCAATTGGCCGAGATTCTCCTTACATAACCATGACAACAACCCCACCTTAAATGTCACAGAGAAATAAATTATTGATTTCAATTTTCTTATGTACGTCGTGATTATCCCAATTCTTTTTAATTCGTACAATTCGTGGCCAAAGTATCCAGAAATATGATAACCAACAACGGCATTCAAGAGATAAAGAGACAGAACAATTCAGCTGTCCCCGCTATGTACGGCGCTGATATATGTCGTTAACAACGCCGACACTAGTCAACAAGCGTTTTCGTAAAACCAACAACAGCTACATGTAGTAAATTCGGGGACCCAAAACTTTCTGCTAAAGCTTCCGAACAAATCAATCTGTATCAGCTTAAAGATGATGTCTCTAAAAGAGAAGAAAACAATCTGAAAACGTAGGAGAAAACATTTTAAACATTTTGTTTTGATGTTGTCGTTGGGTACCCTATGGCTATGTCTGTTAAGTCCTATTGTTATGTAAATGCCGTTCAAAGTTGTTTTAAAGTTATATCTTAAAGAGCCGCAAACAGGAATTCAAATAATTACTAAATCGCTACTTTTTTTTTGTGTTTTCACAGAAAAGCTTTAACTCGCTGGCAACTGTTTGTGCAAACACCAGCTGGCTCATTACAGTTGCTTTTAGTTCCTTTCCCTAAAAGTGCTAAGTTTTGGTTTCGTACATTGGTTTTCTTTTCTTTTCTTTTCTTTTTTTTTTTCAATTTGTTTTTGTTTTTTGGTTTTTTTTTTGTTTTCTCTTTCGTTGCTTATTGTAAGGAACAGCCTCAAGGAGTGAATTTGCGAATGGTAAGAACTGTCAGAAAACATAACACTGAATGGAGTCTCGTGTACTGAAAGACTGTACTCTTGGTTTTAGGTTAATTACACCAATTAGTTCAAAGGATTTCCAGAAAATAAACAGACGAATTTTCAGAATTCATCAGGCGAAAAGTTTTATCGAGAAGGTTCTAATCTCGTTATGAATTTTCTTTTTTGTTGACACCTGGAACATTTCTTTTGCCACCTGAAAACGGATCCTGATGTTACGTTAATTAAGCTATGAAAAAAAACCGCATCACCATCACGAGATGTCGTCATTTGTTTATCAAAAATGTTCCTTACCGGATTTACAAATTAGAACATTAGGAAGTATCTGTCTTAGCAGGTTTGCAAATTGACATCGAGAAATTCAATCATGTTATTTAAGTTTGCAAACGTGAAGGCTTTTGTAGTCTTAGACAGCAGGGACACTAATCATCCTTGGTTCATGAATAAATTAAGCATCTCCTTCAAAAGGTTGAAAGAGGTTGCCGAACTGCGATAGAATTTGATCAATAGATAAGCTCAATGTTTTGTGCTTAAAGGCCGAGTTTCACGGTCAAGCGCATGCGCGAGCAGACCGGCTCAAAAATAAATTGTACGGGTCGACACTAAATTCGATGCGAGCTTGTGGTGGAACAATCTGTTGAAATCGTGCCCGAAATTGGATCATCCGCTCTTCGTTCTTCACCTTTTATAATCTTTGTTTCCTGTTGTAAATATAAGTTCGATTTTGGTAAGGTTAAAAGTGTTTTAGCATCCGAAAACGACATTTTTGTCGATGGATCGGCAAGGAGACGTCGCGGCCGACCGGCGACGGGACGTTCTGTGGACTCTCTGGAAGCACAGAAGTTAAAGCGGACAGAGTGGAGTGGATGTAGAAATCTTGTGTGGTTAACAAGATAAGTCCACCAAACGTGGAAAATTGGTAAAGAGATAAGTCTGTTTAAAAAAGACAACGATTTCGCGGCACATCTGCCTTCGCTGGAATTGGCAAAGGTCACCAACTGGCTTTGGATGAACTCGCGAGGATTTTCTAATATTTCAATCGTACTGTTTGTTCATATGGAAGTCAACTGTCAAAAACGGAGAATTCGACGGACAAACAGCATCAAACATCAGTGTTTTGCTTTGGATGGAAAAAATTGTGCTACACTGAGACGCGAAGCGAATAAATATGAGATCAAATGTGCGAGTTAGTTGTAGTCGTCTTTTAGCGGGCTCGAATAGCGGGCAGTAGAAAAAAATCCAAAAGATTTGCGGCAAACTACAAAATCTATTGTAAGGTATTCATTTATCTATAAAATTATGGTCATTGCGAATGGCAAACGCAGTTTTGATTTGCCACCATGGCAGAGTTTTCTCAAATGCATTCCAGCATCTCGGAAGGACGCTTAGTGTTGTTGTTACTAAACGGTCGCATCGCTTCTTGAAGCTTGCGGATTTCCCGTTCTTCGCCTTCTCGCTGGTCTAAAAAAATCAGGCTATCGAGTGTACACACTACAGTAAGTTTATCACTGAATGCTGATGAAATACTGGATTTAAGTACGTTAGTTTGAGGGAGCTTCTCGGCTTTTCGAACCGCGCGTAATAAAAAAAGGTCGATGCCGCGAGATACCGACATTGTACTAAAATTAACCGTGTACGTTCGCATAAGTTCTGGCATTTCTTGAATGTCATGCATGGGACATTCACGAAGCGGCGCTGCAAAAATCCCCATGTGTTTTACATGGACAGCCTTTTTGTTTCTTTCTGAAACGTGACCGAAACATTGGCCGGTCAGTTTTATTTTTATGCCAGCAAGTTATAAGACTTGCCCGCCGTATCCCGCCGGTATCGTGTACTCGCTTCCAATTGGTCCAAAAACATTTCGCTTGACAGCGCTTACGTTTCGCTCGCACATGCGCCGAACCGTGAAACTCTCCCTTTAAATAATACTGTAGATAATTTGAACTTATTAAACCATAGCTCACCGATCATTTTATTCGTGTGGATTAAGTCTAACTTCGTGACAGCTGCTTCACAACTTGTATAAAACCAGGTTGATATGGAAACGAGGACTTCAAGAATACAGCAATGAACCCGTAATAAATTTCACCATCCCAAGAACTGACTAGACTAACCCCTCAAAAAAGAAAGTCGCTTTTACACTGATCACAGTCATTTTCTTACTTTTATCACTAACCGCTGCTTGAAACTCTGCAGAAATGTGTCCCTCGCCTATTCGAGACAGCGGAAGTCTTATGTATTTTAATTTGTTCACCAATTTCAAGGGTTTTTCTTTTTCTGTACTGCCGTTTCTCTTTTCATACATTATATCCCGACAGTTCCAATTAAGCCACTAAAATTTCCAGTTATCTATCCGAAAACAAACTTACTTACATTCTTGTCGTTGTAAGTCCTGACTGGTTCGTAGTAAGTGACTCCTTCCTTTTCTTTTAGTGCACCTGGCGTCAGTTTTGTGTTCGCATCGTTCAGCTCGCAGTTTTTGGTTTGTTTGGCCCCGTTGAAATTGAACGAAAGGCACTGGCATTTACTCAAACACATCTCGGCACATGCCTTCCAGATAGAAACGTTCAAGGTCTCAAAAACATACCCATCAAGAAAAGAATTTTGTTTGGTGTCGGTTGTAATAGAGATGAACATTTTTTCGCACGTTCCACTCGTACACTGACTGTTGGCAGAATGAATGATAAGCAGCAGCACAGTACTATACCATAGAAAAGAATTGCGACCGCTTGTCATTAGGATCGTCATCTGGAAGAAATATATCTTAACTGAACGGAGAGAAATAATCTCAACTGGGTGGTTACTTGGTGGGGAATGAATTCAATGAAAAGGAACGTACAGGTTCGTTTCTCTCATACCAAGACCAACAATGTCCTTTGCAGGTGTCATGCCGTTTGTCACCAGTTTAATAGATACGACAGCGAAATGACAGGAACTTTCTATTTGCAGTTAGAGAAATTTAATTATGATTTTCCTTCCAATTGGCCGAGATTCTCCATACTTAACCATGACAACAACCCCACCTTAAATGTCACAGAGAAATTAATTATTGTTACAATTTTTCTTATCTACGTCGTGATTATCCCAATTCTTTTTAATTCGTACAATTCGTGGCCAAAGTATCCAGGAATATGATAACTAACAACGGCATTTAAGAGATAAAGAGATAGAAAAATTCACACATCGTTTAGTTTGTGCATATCGAGTCTAACTTAATGACAGCTGCTTTACAAGTTCAACTTCATCTTTAACTTTGTTATTTTCCAAAACCTTTGTTTAAAAAACTTAATACATACACAATCCGCATATAACAAAAGCTAATCGAGGTGGGTTGTGCAAATTAGAGTCAACAGACAATTTAAGTTAAAAATTAAAGAGAAACTAGAGAAATGAGGAAAATAATGTCAGAGCAGTATCAGTGACATTCAAAAGGGAGATAGGAGATATTCAACTTGTTTAACCAGTTTGATATGGATAGTAGTGAGGACTTATTTTTTTGCTCGAACAGAATTTTGTGCACAACACGCCATTTTTACGAGCGTGCACTTGTGACAAATGTAACAGCATAATCTATTCGAGTATATTGTATACTCGATTGTATATTTGTATATTGTATATTGTATATTGATTCATGCCAGCATCTTGCAGAATATTAACTAACGCACT